>NC_060140.1:913762116-914099616 GCF_021461385.2 Schistocerca piceifrons | reverse complement strand
TGAATGAATACAAAGCAATCTTAAGCTTTCACGATGCTGAAATAAGTTTAGAGAAAGAAGGTAAGTCAATAGCTTTGAAATTTGAAGATTGGCTCTCAAACCATGACGACGAAATTAATCGGCTTTACCTTCTGTTAGACAACAGTTCGGAATTTTCGACGGAACTTGACACTAATAATCACTCTGCAAGTACTGACAGGGATGATATCGATGGCATATTTCATACTAATGAGTTAATTCAGAATAAAATTCAAACAATTGGGAACTGTAATGACACTGATAGGCAGGACCTTTTTGAGATTTTACAAGCCCATTCCACAGTTTTTACTCGCAAAACAGCAACAATCAAGGGATTCCAATACCAATTTCCTGTTCGTAAGCATGTTAGACCATACTTAATTCCGGTACATTATAGGGACCGTGTTAGAACAGAAATACAATCTATGGTTGACGAGGGCATTATTGAGCCTGCAGTTAGCTCATACAACAATCTATTACATGTTGTTGAGAAGAAAAATGGATCGATCATGCTTGTCTTAGATTCGAGACAAATCAATACTATCATCATTCCTGAAACAGACAGGCCGCAAACTTTGGAAGAACTTCTTCAAAATTTTAATGGTGTAAATGTGTTGTCTTCTATTGATCTCAGATCCAGCTATTATCAGAACTAACTTCATCCACAATGTAGAAAATACACAGCTTTCCTTTGTTTCAGCGTTCGTTTGTTATCAGTATGGGAAACTTCCTTTTGGTTTGAACATTTCTTCGGCAGCATTCATTCGCGGGCTAAATTCCGTATTACCTGACTTCTTAAAACGTCACATCGCCTTATATGTGGACGATATTCTGATAGCATAAGCTTCATGGGAACAACATAATCGCATCCTCAACAGCGTGTTACGTATTTTTGCAGAATCTGTAATTACAGTTAACTTGGAAAAGTTGAATTAGGCATGACAAAGGTGAAGTTTTTGGGACATATTATTTCTTCTGAAGGCATTCAGCCGGATCCTGAAAAGTTAGAAGCAATCAGAGCCATTGCAGTTCCATCCACAAAAAGACAAGTCCGTAGTTTTCTAGGTCTCGTAAATTTTTACCGTCGTTTTCTGAATATGCAAATTCTTGTTACACCAAAACTTTGTTCTCTCACTGGAAAAAATACTACTTGGAACTGGGACGAACAAGCACAGTTGGAATTCAATTCTTTGAAAGAATCGCTACTTAACGAGCCAATACTAGCTCATCCAGATCTGTCACAAGATTTCTGCCTTAGCACGGATTCTTCTAAAGTCGGTCTTGGTGCCCATTTATTACAAGAAGCCACAGAAAAAGACACTACTGTTCAGAAAGCCATTGCTGAAAAAAATTATTCCGTTACTGAATTATAAGCTTTAGCTATCGTTTGGGCATTTAACACATTCCGTTTCTTTCTTTCTGGTACGCACGTAAAACTATACAACGATCATCGTGCATTACAATTTCTCATATCTTCAAAATTAAATCATGACAGGTTAAAACGTTGGACATTGTTTCTGCAAGAATTCCACTTCACAATAGTCTACATTCCCGGCAAGGAGAACATTGTTGCGGACGCACTGTCACGCGCACCGGCTGGGCTTGAGAAAAGTAACACAGAAGGCAACCTCGAGAAAAATTTCAGTATTCTTTACATTCAGAAAGTCGCCTTTGAAAATTTCATCACCACATATTTAAAGGACATTGCTCATGAACAAGATAAAGATCCGATTTGGAAAGACATCAAAAGTAAATGGCATGAAAAGACACACACTCAGATTCGGCATTATTATCTGGTTAGAAACAACATACTCTTCAAACGCTGCACTGTTGATGACAAGCTATGGCTACTTTGCATTCCAGGTCATTTTGTTAATAAGCTCATCTGGTACATTCATTTCAGCTACGGACATTTTGATCCACGAAAATGTTATCATATTCTTCGGACGACTTTTTATTTTAACAATATGTAAAAGAGAATTCGAAGAGTCTTGTCTATTTGTAAACTTTGTCAAAAGGCGAAACCATCTACTATCTCACATCGTGCTCCGTTGTTTCCTATCATTCCTTCTAAATTAAAAGAACTTGCTGTTGTTGATCTCTTGGGACCCCTTGTCAGAACATCGAATGGATTTTCGTACGTTCTAGTTGCTGTTGAACTTACTTCAAAATTTGTTTCTTTCGCTCCGTTACGTAAAGCCACTGGACGGTCTGTATCCAACGCCTTTGTTAAAAATTTCTTACGTGAAGTTGGCCACGTTGCTTAAGTCATTTCAGATCATGGCCCGCAATTCAGATTTGCTGTTTGGTCACGCATGCTTCGGATACATAAAATCAAACCTGTTTTTATTTCATTGAACTCACCACATTGTAACCCGTCTGAACGGATTATGAAAGAAATCAATAAGCTTTGCAGACTTTATTGTCGCAGAAAGCATCAGCATTGGGACAGATATTTACACTTATTTCAAAATGTGCTGAATGAAATGCCCCATGACTCCACTGCTTTACCATCTACTCTTGTACTGAAGAATGAAGAACCACCGAACAGAATCAGAGAGCTTGTAGCTTTCCAGAATACACGTAAACTTCGACACAAAGACATAATTGATTTGGCTACTAAAAACATAAAATCTGCAGCAGACAAAAGGAGAAAACTACACGGTAAAGCAAATGCAAAGAAATTAAGTTTAAGCACAGTCATGTATAATTTTTCTAAGTGGACGTTTCAACTTATACGTTTGTGACTATTACAGCGCCATCTGTCACAAAGCGAAAAAAGTGGTCCAACTAAAACATTCGTATTTCTTTACTTACTAAACGAATATATAATAAAAATTGGGGTTCCTATTTAAAAAAACGCAGTTGATATCCGTTTGACCTATGGCAGCGCCATCTAGCGAGTCAACCATAGCGCCATCTGGTTTCCTTCTTCAAGGTAGACAAGTTTCGTTGTTTGAAGTTTTTTCGTTTGACGTTTGTTTCGTGAGATATTTGGCCCGGTCACGATCAATGGACCACCCTGTATATTCTAGTTCCTGTCTTGTCCTATAGTTGTTACCTTCTACAGCTCCCTCTAGTGTTATGGAAGCCTTTCCTGAAGTCTTAATATATGTCCTATCAACGTCCCCCTCTTGTCAGTGTTTACGATGTGCTGCATTCTTGTCCGATTCTGTGGAGAACCTACTCATTCTTTACCTTATCAGTTCACCTAATCTCCAACATCCTTCTATAGTTCCATATCGCAAACGCTTTTCTTCTTTTCCGATTTTTCCACAATCCATGATTCACCGCCATACAACGCAGTGCTCTAAAAGTATAAATTCTCATAAATTGCGTCCTCATAGGAACCACAATGTTGGATACTAGCAGACTTCTCTTAGCCCAGAGTGCCCCCTTTATCCGTGCTAGTGTGAATTTTATGTCGTCTTTGCTTCATTCGTCATGCTTATTTTGCTTCCAAGCTAATGGAACTGAATATAATTGTCGCTGTTGTATCTAAATTTCTTTTAAAAATACGCCTCAACGCGTTTCAGCCACAGCTACCATCAGAATCCCTTCGATAAACAGAACAAATGAGAAGTAATATCCCTATAATAATTATAATAGTGCATTGTACAGAAAGAAAATGAAGTTACATCATATTTTTTTTAAAAAAATCGGTATTGTATCTCGTCAGTTCACATGCACTAAACTAAAGAGAAAAAAAATCTTATTTGAATTTCCTTAGTCAAAATGTGTTAAGCTGTATTTTTACGAAAGTACATATATGATACTGACCAACACAGACAATTCCATTGACTAGCGATAACGCTTTATAGACTCACTGAATTTCTTAACCTCATCCTCTTTGTGCTCACGCATTTTGATATTAATTTTATAGCTGATTTCATACTTGCAATTCTGAATTATTTTCCTTAGTCTTTGGATTAGTCTCCATACATAGTGCGTGCTTGATAAACTGTTTATTCTATTCAACAGGTCTTGCATTTCTTCCCATCTTTTACTGAGCACAAAAATTTCGTTTCCTTAATTGTTTGCTCAGGACGCTTAATTTACAGTACCTGGTGTGTGTGTGTGTGTGTGTGTGTGTGTGTGTGTGTGTGTGTGTGATAGAGAGAGAGAGAGAGAGAGAGAGAGAGAGAGAGAGAGAGATGGAGCAGAGAGAGAGAGAGATGGAGCAGAGAGAGAGAGAGAGAGAGAGAGAGAGAGGATGTGCATGTGCGTGTGTGTGTGTGTGTGTGTGTGTGTGTGTGTGTGTGTGTGTGTGTGATAGAGAGAGAGAGAGAGAGAGAGAGAGAGAGAGAGATATGGAGCAGAGAGAGAGAGAGAGAGAGAGGATGTGCATGTGCGTGTGTGTCTGTGTGTGTGTGTCTGTGTGTGTGTGTCTGTGTGTGTGTGTTTGTGTGTGTGTGTGTGTTAGTGAATTAGTTCGGTGTGTTCATTCATATTTGCCATGTTATTAACAGAGACCGTCAGCTAGTACATTGCTTTCAACAAAAAAGTTTATTTAAGCCAAATGCTCGTGTGAGTTAAACTGAAATTATTGTTGAGATGTATAACCCCACTTCACAGAACATAGCGACTGTGTTTCACAGTAAGCTGTTAATATGCGCCGGCCGCTGTGGCCGAGTGGTTCTTGGTGCTTCAGTCTGGAACCGCGCGACCGCTACGGTCGCAGGTTCGGGTCCTGCCTCGGGCATGGATGCGTGTGATGTCCTTACTTTAGTTAGGTTTAAGTAGTTCTAAGTTCTAGGGGACTGATGACCTCAGATATTAAGTCCCATAGTGCTCAGAGCCATTTGAACCATTTGTTAATGTGCGTTCAAATATAGTGCGGAATCGGATGTATTTATATGTGACTGATAAATGCAACATATTCCAATATAGAAAGATAGTGGTCTCATTTGTAAGTGGTGAGAAAGCCAATTATATGTGTGTGGCACGCACCAGTGGACGATGTTGCCCTTGAGGTCTTTAGTCCTAAGACTGATTTGCGTAGTTGTCCATGCTAGTCAATCATATGCCTCTTCATCTCTCCCTGACTATTACAACCTAAAACTATTTTAATCTTCTTACTGTATTGAAGCCTTTATCTGACTCTACAATTTTGACTTCCTACACTTGCTTCCATTACCAAACTGACAAGTCTGTGGTTGTCCGTCTCCAATAACAAACCATAATCTGCCTTCTTTCTCTGCTTCAGAGTATGTCCTAGAAACCAGTTTTTTCTCTTTATCAAGTTGTGGTCTAAATTTCATTTTTTTCCATTTAGATTCAGTACCTTTTCATCTGTTATACTTCTACCCGTTTAATCTTTCCATTTGAAAAGCATATCGCTAACGTTTCAAATCCACCAAAGCCTACACTGCGACAAATACGTTCAGAAAAGACACCCTAACACTTAGATTTATACTCGAAGTTGACAAATGTCTGTTCCTCGTGTATGCTTTCCTTGTTATTGACAGTCTGCGTTTGATCCCCTCGCTATTTCGGGCCTCATCTGATATTTTGCTGCTCAAATAGAAAAACTCATCTACCAGTTTTTGTGTCTCATTTCCTAATGTAATTCCCACAACCTCGTCTGATTTAATTGGACTACATACTCTTATGTTTATCTTTTATTTTTGTTCATCTCATAATCTATTTTCCAGACACTATCCATTCCGTACTGTTGCCCTTTCGAGTCCTTTGCTGTCTGTGAGAGAATGACAATGTCATCAGTAAACATTAGAAATTTTTTATTCTCCATGAACTGAATTCATAACCAGCTTTTCCATGGATCCCAATAATTCTGCGAGAATGTCGTGCTCTCCAGGGGCCTTGTTGTTACTTTGGTCTTTCAGCGCTGTATCAGATTCGTCTCGCAGTATCGTATCCCCATCTCATGTTCACCGACTTCCTATTCTCTTTCTATAATAATGCCCTTATGGTTATTTACTTTATATAAATCTTCCACCATTCAGCTTTCCCTTCTTTGGTTAGTACTGGTTTGCCTCCAGAGCTCTTGATTTTCATGCAGCTGCTCCTTTTTTCGCAAAAGTTTTCTTTAATGTTGCAATGGGCAGCATCTATCTTTTCTCCTAATTATACGTGCTTCTACAGCGATGCGTTTGTTCTCTATCCCTTCCTGCTAAGCCATTTTGCATTCTCTGCCAGTCACGTCTGTATTCCCTTTCGTCTGTTTCATTTACAGGATTTCTATATTTTCTCCTTTAAATTAAATCAATACCTTCTGTGTTACCCGGAAACACTACAAGGCCGTGATAGAGTACCTATGTAATCCTCTGCTGACTTCCCTACTTTTTCTCTCAAAGATACCCATTTGTCTCACAGTGTATTCCTTTCTCCTGTTTTAGTCCAACTTTGCTTAATCCTCCCTCTTAAAATCTCAACGGTTTCTGATTCGTTCAATTCATGCAGACTATATTGCAGTGTTGTTAATCGCCAGCTATCAGCGCTCAGTCCAACAACATTTCCTTGATCAAAATAGCAATGTATCACTTGCACTTCACCAACATGATCCAGCGGAAATGATTGTCAGATGAGTGGCGGCTGAAAAGTAATTGCTGGGTGACAGTTTTCTCTTCACGTGATTTACAATGTATATATGTAGGTGTGTGTGTGTGTGTGTGTGTGTGTGTGTGTGTGTGTCTGTGTGTGTGTGTGTTGTGCGTGGTGTGTGTGTGTGTGTGTGTGTGTGTGTGTGTGTGTGTGTGTGTCTGTGTCTGTGTGTGTAGTGCGTGGTGCGCGTGTGTGAGTGAGTGTGTTCAAATATGTGTGTAGAGACTATTAATTCGCTGAACAGGCTATAAATGTTTCCTCAGCTAGTGCCAGTTGTTTGCTTCGCAAACATGTTACTACAACAGCTATAGAGCCCTCTAGTATCGTAAACCAATGTTCCGTTTGGACTATGTCTTTCTAGACCACATGCATACCATGATTTAATCAAGTTTGTCCGAATGTGTATGTCACATCATTGAAGACAGCAACATACGTAAAAATCACCAAGTATAACGAGGGGGTAGTTTGCGATATTCAGTGATCACCAGATGGGTAAAATTTAACCACACACTAACTTTTGATGAATTAGAACAAGAACCGCAACAGAACGTGTAATCAAGAAAAGTTTCAATGACCCTTAAAGAGTCGTCACAGATGTTAAGCGAAATGACTCAGGCACAAAAGTTTACTGTCAGTCCCTTAGCTGAAACGACGTAGTACAAGGTTAACAATTCTGAAAACGCTTTACTGTTAGCTGTAATCTTACGTCCAGGCATACGTACTTAACCAACTGCGTAGAAATTATATGGCCACGAAATTCTGTAGCACGCGTGTTGTGTAGAAACATCAACAAATATTGTACGTCCTTGGAGTTACGCAAGGGAGTTTATAAACAGCATGCCGAGACAGCAAGCGAGAGCTTCACAAACATTTTTAAATACGCTGCCCTTGTACGTGGTGACTTCAAGGTTCTTCTCATTCAAGGGTACATGAAATAGTATCATTAAGCTGTCCATAAACCCTATGCACTGCAAGCTGCGAGAATTATCTCGTATCTACGGCTCTGGCTCCAATGACCTCGCCTTTGGTGGAACGTTAAACACTAATCTTTTCTCTAATAGTTCTTAGCTTCACTCAGTGATGCCAGTAGAATAACAGAGATATCTTTTTCGCTTCTCACACTGGTCCCACTACTCTGGCGACAAAGTATTTGTTGTTGTTGTTGTGGTCTTCAGTCCTGAGACTGGTTTGATGCAGCTCTCCATGCTACTCTATCCTGTGCAAGCTTCTTCATTTCCCAGTACCTACTGCAACCTACATCCTTCTGAATCTGCTTTGTGTATTCATCTCTTGGTCTCTCTCTACAATTTTTACCCTCCACGCTGCCCTCCAATACTAAACTGGTGATCCCTTGATGCCTCAGAACATGTCCTACCAACCGATCGCTTCTTCTAGTCAAGTTGTGCCACAAGCTTCTCTTCTCCACAATCCTATTCAACACCTCGTCATTAGTTACTACAGAATTTCGTTGCCATATAATTTCTACGCAGTCCATGTTTCACTTCCATACATGGCTACACTCCATACAAATACTTTCAGAAACGACTTCCTGACACTTAAATCTATACTCGATGTTAACAAATTTCTCTTCTTCAGAAACTCTTTCCTTGCCATCGCCAGTCTACATTTTATATCCTCTCTATTTCGACCATCATCAGTTATTTTGCTCCCCAAATAGCAAAACCCCTTTACTACTTTAAGTGTCTCATTTCCTAATCTAATACCCTCAGCATCACCCGACTTAATTCGACTACATTCCATTATCCTCGTTTTGGTTTTGTTGATGTTCATCTTATACCCTCCTTTCAAGACATTATCCATTCCGTTCAACTGCTCTTCCAAGTCCTTTGATGTCTCTGACAGAATTACAATGTCATCGTATTTGTTATGTCAATAAAAAAAAGGTACGATGACTGCGGAGGACGCGTAAAGCCTAGATTTATTTTTTGCGCTGGGTGTTGGACCGCTTGATGAGCCACGGGTAACTGCAGTGGTAAGTAAAGAAGAAAATTTCTCTCATGTGCTTTAGTTGTGAATATTACTGTAACTTCGAAGTAGGTTATAAAGGATTACTTACACTGAGGTGGTGGTGGTGGTGGTGGGTAGTGTTTAACGTGCCGTCGACAACGAGGTCATTAGAGACGGAGCGCAAGCTCGGGTTAGGGAAGGATTGGGAAGGAAATCGGCCGTTCCCTTTCAAAGGAACCATCCCGGCATTTGCCTGAAACGATTTAGGGAAATCACGGAAAACCTAAATCAGGATGGCCGGAGACGGGATTGAACCATCGTCCTCCCGAATGCGAGTCTAGTCTGCTAACCACTGCGCCACCTCGCTCGGTAGACTGAGGTGAGTCGTCGCATACTTCCTAATATCATGTCGGACCACCTTTTGCCCGGAGTAGTGCAGCAACTGGACGTGGCATGGACTCAACAAGTCGTTGGAAGTTTCCTGCAGAAATGTTGATCTCTCGCTCATGTCCCAAAATGTTCGATGAGATTCATGTAGGGGCATGTGGGCGGCCAAATGATTCGCTCGAATTGTCTAGAATGTTCTTCAAACCAATACCGGACAATTGTGGCATTGCGCATTGTCATCCATAAAACTTCCGTTGTCTTTTGGGGACCTGAAGTCTATGGAAGGCTGCAAATGGTCTTCAAGTGGACAAAAATAACCATTTCCAGTGGATGATCGTACCAATTGAAGCATGGTCTCATGTAACCGGACCACGGTTTTCCAGCCGTCTAGGGTCCAACCGGTATGGTCACGAGCTCAGGAGAGGTTCTGCAGTCGATGTTGTGCTGTTAGCATAGGCACTAGGGTCCATCGTCTCCTACCATAGGCCATTACCGCGAAATTTTACCTCACTGTCGTAACGGATACGTTCGTCGAATGCCCCACATTGATTTCTGCGATTATTTCACGCAGTGTTGCTTTTCTGTTAGCGCTGACAACCTTACGCAAACGCTGCTACTCTCGCTCGTGAGGGGAAGGCCTTCGGTCACTGCGTTGTCCGTGGTGAGAGGTAACGCCTGTGGATCTCGGAATATTAAACTCCCTAACGATTTCCGAACATGTGTCTAGCGCCAACAACCAATCCGCGTTCGAAGTCTGTTGATCCCAACTTGCAGCCATAATCACGTCAGATACCTTTTGACATGAATCACCTGAAGAGGGAAACTCTCCATCGCATCCTACTCAGATTTAGTGCTAAGATGGCCTAGTGGATAGTCCATCAAAAACTGAACACAGATCATGCATGAAAACAGGAAGAAGGTGCACTGAACTATAAAAAAAAGCAAATTTGAAGCAATGAACGGTCCAGATCTGCAACATCGAGCGAACTTCACTGGCCACAGTATTGTGGTTATATGGTCACAGAATTTTATTCCAGAAGGTGAGATCCAAGATCAAATCTCCCTCATACCACAATTTTATTTTCACAAATTTTTAACTGCCCGTCCGGTTATTCACGTCTTTGATCATTGTATTTAAATTTGTGTCTGTGTCATGATGTAACGTTCCGTTTACCACATTTATTGTAAGGAAGAAACCTCGAGACGTACGTTTGTCGTATTTGAGCTACACAAGTACCACTGGTTATGACTTTAGCGTTTCGTTCTGGAAGTTTACTCTTGAATTCCTTTGTTGTAACATAGTTCGCACTAATTTATTTTTTGTTTTTATTTCTGTGAGGGATCTATGCGGCGTCCAGCCCGCTCTCACTATTCATGACATTTACTTGCGGTGGTAATATATTCTTACCACATGACTCATATTCTTTAATCAGTGCATAGCATGACAGTTCTCGAGACTACAGAAGGAATACAGACACGTCAGTGACCGGACGGAAGTTCATAATTTGGTGAAAAACAAAAATAGGTGCAAGAGGGACACTTGATCCAGGATCTCTCTCTTTGTAGTCCAACACAGTGACCACACGATCACGACATCGTGATTCTTACAATTCGCTCGATGTTGCACTTCTTAAGCTTGGACAGCTCACTTTTTATTTTGCTTCTTCTTTCACAGTTCGGTACACCTCTCTGTCTTCATGCATGATCCGTGGTTCGGTTTTTCACGGGCAATCTTAACACTAAATCTGAGGCTCGAGTGGGCGGGGGGGGGGGGGGGGGGGTTCGACGGGGGGGGTTCGACAGGGGGTTCCCCTTGTGAGAACAAATGACAGCTGCGCCAGAGCACTGCACTTTCACATCCGTTCATATGATCAATAATAAACGAGTACTTCCTAGTTCAATTATAAGTCGATATTTATGTGCGTGGTTACGAACATTCTGCTCTGTTCGAGGGCTGTTGTAATGTTCTACATTTATCGTTGAAGTTGCAACATCTTTTAAAACTGGAAATTTTCTAATTTTTTTTTTAAATTAAAGGAGAGTAAATTTAGGGAGAACAAGCTAATAACGTAACAAAATGTTGTTCATTGTTTATTCTCGAGACAGCTGCCTATAAAATAATTTCATATACATAAAGTACAAATCCAGCTTGAAGTATTGTAAGAGAAAGCTTGTGTTATTGACTGGACCGGACTTAATACTGCGCCATTGTATTATTCCATCATGCAGCTAAAATTTTATCTTCTTAATGCACTGTTTAAACTGGTAAACACAATATTTATATTATTTTTTGTTAAGTATGAATCAACCAGTTATTTTTAGTTCACGTGATTTCATAAAATATGTTTTAACAATCAATCATTAGCTGTGTAACATCAAAAACAACAACTGGTGATACTTGGTTTATTAAAAGTGGAATATTTGGTTATGCTAAAGTTCACATAATATTATGGATATATAGGATTACACAGTTAATTTGGTGGTGATACAATCACTTGCAGATGCATGACTATCAGCGTCATTGTAGAATGGGTCATCACTGTATGTTCATCGTAGCTCTAAGGACTATTCAACCGACAATGTGATCGTCAGCTTCCTACACGGAAGTTTCAAATGGTTCAAATGGCTCTGAGCACTATGGGACTTAACATCTATGGCCATCAGTCCCCTAGAACTTAGAACTACTTAAACCTAACTAACCTAAGGGCAGCACACAACACCCAGTCATCACAAGGCAGAGAAAAATCCCTGACCCCGCCGGGAATCGCACCCGGGAGCCCGGGCGTGGGAAGCGAGAACGCTACCGCACGACCACGAGCTGCGGACCTTGTGTTCTTCCACATTCTGTTGTAAATGTCTAATTTTGACTTTGGAGCTTATTCATTTTTTTTTCTCACGTGCTACGCTCCATTTATTTGTGTAATCGAGGCTTGTGGTATTATGTAGTGAACGAAAATGCGTTTATTGGACTTAAAACAAAACTTTTCAGCCCCTAAATATTATGCGCTTATTTAATCTAATTTATGCGAAGTGAAAAACGCATGTGGAACTAATATTATTATATTCTTAGGTAACGTTTCTTGTCTCTCAGCCTGTCGCCGGTGTTTTGGTTTGACAAAAGGTCGGATGCAAAATTAGTCTTTTCTTATGTGGGTTTTCGAGACGGTGTGGTCTCTGTTGCAGAATTTCCGCCGAAATGCAAAATTGCAACATGATGATTGAGTAGCGAACTAAAGACTTGTGAGTAAGGAGCACAACAATCCATTAGATCACGAAGTCAGTTGTCCTGATAACAGTTTCTTGCAAGAAAATATCTGTGCTGTAAATGTTGTCTTCTGCTGCTTCGCTGAATCAAAACTTCTTGCTTGTAGTTTAAATATGTTTCCTCGATCATTTATGTGATAAAAGGATATTGTATGAAGAAAATATAGTCTTATGTTCTCGTTTTAACATTTTTGTCTCCTTCCACGCAACGTGCATAAGACAGTCTTGTGAAAAATTTACTTTTACAGACTGGCCATCGCAATTACACGACACTTATACATTTTGAACTTGTAGCATGTTTACTTAATTTGACCAAGCACGACTTGCTTAACTGCAAGACAATATCATAGTTTGAAATACGACGTTCACGCTTCATTCAAGCGTATACGATCATGTGTATGTAACTGGTGGTTAATCTAGTACACAAACACATAATTTAATGACCAAGAAATGTACATGGTAGTTTTGGGTGACTGAGAATCCGCATTTCGCGATTAAGAAGTCTCTTCACCCTCAAATGGTGACTATGTGGTGTGCAGTGTCCATTCACAGAATAATCGGTGCGACGTTCCTTGACGCACGGCGACTCCTGAACAATACGTGAAGTTTTTGGAAGCTGATGTCATCCCCATTATCCAAAGTGACCCTAATTTCGACCAGATGTGGCTCACGCAAGACGGAGCTCGACCCCCATCGAAGCAGGAGAGTGTTTGATGTCCTGGAGGAGCACTTTGGGGACTGCATTCTGGCTCTGGTGCCCAGAGGCCACTGACATGGCCCTCGATTGGCCGCCACATTCTCCAGATCTCAACACATGCGACTCCTTTTTGTGGGACCATATTAAAGACAAGGTGTACAGCAACAACCCCAAAACCATTGGTGAGCGATTCAGGAGTCATCGACATCATTAATGTTCCGACACTTTAGCAGGTCACGCGGAACTTCACTACTCGTCTGCCTCACATCACGCCATTGACGGCTGGCATATCGAACATATCAAAATCTAAATCCGAATATTCGTAGTGACGTTTACATGCTGAATAAAGCGTGTGCACGCCGTAGTTTGTGACTAATTTGCATGTTTTTATTTAGTTCAATAACTGTCAGCCTGTACCAAGACAAGTATGCATCTATCCTTGTAGACCCTGTCCACCCTTACAAGAAGTGGCATCTTCCAGCAGGACAATGCAACGTGTCACACAGCTCGTATGTACGAGGGTTGTTCGAAGAACACCAGAATGAGTTTACCATACTTGGCCACTGGGTTCCAGTGCAGCACTCATGGCTGCCACATCACGGTCGCGAAGTGGGGCAGAGGCAGCTTCAGATACGTTTTTACAGTCTGACGATAATTTATGGATTTGTTGTTTTAGCTTGACGATGTCCTCTATGGAAAACGGTAGTTACTTTTATTCTGAAGAAGGTTGGGTATTCCGACTGAAACCTAGGTAAATTCTAGGTAAACGGCGCACCTGAGGCTGTAGATTATTAAAATTAGAATTAAAATCAACCAATTGAGAATCAATGGGACCATCTCGATTGGTCAGTTCGCGCAATGGATTCGCAGCTGAGCAGCCTACCGCAGCTGACCGCGGCACTGGAGTTACCATGGCTCCAGACTCATGCCTGTATCTTCAAGAACGTTGTTGATTCTCTTCCTGCACGCCCGCGCTGCGAAAGGTGGTTATTCAGGCCTTTGACTGTTGGTCACATGCATTCTGATGTAAGCTGTAATCGGGAACGCGAGTTATCGGAAGCCTATATACAGTCACCTTAGAGTGGTACTGAGAGACTTCAGGATCGCCCGTTTATAGAAATGGTGGAACTTGCCATATCTGTAATGCCTGTTTAGGTCTTATATTGTTTGTGCCCTGCGCGTAGTGTTCTAAATGCGTGTGGCAATTGGAGCGGAAATTTATTTCTTGCAGACGTGTAACAAATATCAGTTTGAATTATAACAACTATTAGTTTCAGAATTGTAATTAGGCCAGTTGGGCTCTAAACTATGCTAAGTGGTAGTTAGAGTGATAGCAGTTGATGTACTTTATATAAGAATTTATGCGTGTGATTTTTGAATATACGTTATTGTTGAATACAGTGAACATTCAATTTATGATCGACATTTTCTTACTCCATTTCAAAGTAGAAATTGTCACATTGTTTCAGCTCAGGTTGTAACACTACCGCCCTACTCGGACGTAGGTTAGCTATATAAAGCCTGTACTGTAATAAGTTCACGGGCTTCACCTTATGAACAAGGATTTTAGTACAAAAGTTGACCGCGTGTACCTAATAGAAGCAAGATCGGACTTATACTCAGTCAATAACTACAGTGATGCATCAAGCAAATGTACAGTATAATTATTCTTTCGCATGGACAAGAAGTACACACAGTAGATGCTACCTATAACTAACAATTCGGTCGCCAGCCTACTTAGGCAATTAGTGAGTTTTTCCTTGTACAAGTGGGTGCATGTACAAGCATAGTAACACGTAGTAATGATGCGTTATATGGCAAAGTTTGGAACTCGAAAAATCCACTGAACTAAAGTTTTCTCTTTTTGTACTAATTTGGACGAGCTACTTTTACACAACACCACACAGTAATGATTACTACGAACTACATTTTGTATGTTGAGCAGACTGAAATCGGGCATAGATTGCCCTAGCGTCGACAATCTTAAAAGTACACACACAATATCACTATGAATAATGGAAAAACTCTAATACATTTAGGATTAATATAGAATTTAGCTTTACTGGTCAAATTTGATCAGTACACATCAAGGTTTGAACGAATGAACAAGAGCAAAAGGGGGAGGCCCTGAAACTGTTATAGTCGTTATTCTGAAACTATCTAGTACTGAAGGCAAATTAACACACAAAATTATCAATCTCTGGATAACTACTCTTTTGTCTTACTTCTGAATAATTTAACTGTCATTATTTCTGTCTCAAATTAATTAAATAACATCGCTAACTCAATCCAACAAAAACTCTTTTGTTCTTTACCAACATTTGCAACAACACACAGAACTTTAGATTCCTTTTATGGCATAGATTAATCTGCTGATAATTTTCTTTAACACAAACATTAAACTTTCAGTTTAGGATACTCGGATTGCACAATACGAGGTAAGGATCCTGTCTAGGTCAGTGATCAGGATAAGTCATGGCTAAAGCAATTCTGGTGAAAGTCACGTTATTATTGAACCATTTGAATACAGTTTCGACACTGGTCCACACAGATACACTTCTAAAGATGAAATAAATGTTTGACCTGTGCAAGTCGGTGCGGCGGGTGGCGGGCAGCGAGATAGCGGGCAGCACGGCACACATGCAAGCACGGCTAAGGCTCACACAACATCGGCACTTTCCATCTTCTTAGCGTCGTGATCTTTCCAATTTTGTGCCTCAGAATATAGCCATGCCAAGTAGTCGTCGGAATCGGTTCATCCGAGGCTCAATGGAATCCACTTTTCCTGGGTAGCCTCCTCGGTACAGTACGTGTACTTCCGACTGTTGCTCGCCTCCGACTGTGTTACTGAGTCCGTTGTGCCGAACCGCGCCAGTGTGCGTTTTCCCGCCTCGCCTGCCTCCACCTTTTCCCGCTCCCCTACAGGTAGGGTATTCACCACAGGTTTTCTACTACACATATCCTAATGCATTACCTACGTATGGACCAAGTGTATAAATTACAATTTTCACATCTTACAATAGTTTTAACATTAAATACACTTTCCTTTGATCACCACATTATTTGAAATCTAACATAAATAATATTCGTTTCAAAAGTTACTCACAGTTTCTTTAACATGACACGAAAAGAATCGAAAAAGAAATTCAACACATTGCTAATATTAATTTATCTAAATTCATAAAGAAAAAAATTATTATACGTATAATTGTCGTTACACATGCCCCTGTTTCCAGAAAATTTTCTTAAGTCCAAATTTTATGGGAACACTAAATCTTACAATTATACAGTGGTTCCGAATCTTTACTTAATTATCCAAAGAGATTTACGCTACATATTTCCTTTTGCTCACTGTATATAGGTTTACACTTTTTTAACACTTCAAGAATACTGACTTGTCATTTACTCAAGTGCCTTTCGCACAGTCCAACTTCCCATCACAATCTCACTAAAATAGCAATTTACTTATTTTCTCTAAATTTCTCAAAGAAATAATTTAAAATTCAGGAATACAAACATTTAACTACAAAAAACAATTTCATATTTTGTGTACACTATAAGAAAATTTATCGCTGCATGCTTTGAATAGCAGTCCATATTCTTACTTACTAAACAAAACACACACACATATATTCAGAAAATTAACTACACATATTTGCTGCCTATTATGCGGATTTGGGCAGTCCTTTTCACTTCATATTGTGACATCTCCTGGATCACATTTACAATTTTCCATCGATTATTTATCTGCCCTCATTAGTATTTGGCAGTCCTTCATATTATGGTTCATACACTGCCCATTTTCATTTTTTTTTTTTTTTTTTTTTTTTTTTTTTTTTTTTTTTTTTTACAGTCCCATCTTTTATCTGGCTGATAGCATTTATCCTTTCTTTTCAGTCCTTTTCTCCATATATTTTTACAGTTACAGTACAATTGGTAATCTGAAACTCACATATCTACATTAGCACACTTTCAAGGGTATACAGACATTTACAAAGATTAGATATATTTAGAATAACTTGGGTCAGCATAAGATACAGCACATTTACTCGTTCCTAGGAACATACAGTTTCAGGTCCACGATATTTCTTACACCTAAAGGTCTTTTGGATTTTGGGTAGATCAGGTAGTAAGCATTGTCGTGTGGAATATTCTGTATTATATATGGTCCATTATAAATATATTTAAATTTTGAAATTTCATGGTTTAGTTCACTAGACTTTTCGTGGGTTTTTAAAAGAACACAATCTCCAATTTTAAATTTTAAAACTTTTAAATTTTTATTGTGTCTTTTAGATCTAGATTCAGCCTTTTGCTTTGCCCTTTTTATCACCAATTCTTTCTTTTGATCCAATCCTAAACTTGTACAAGGTGGAAACTCTAGTTTTTCTTCAATTAAACTTTTACTACTTCTGCCTAACAAAATTTCTTCCGGTGGAAATCCTGTAGTTTCATGATGCAGTGTGTTTATGACATTCTCAAAATTCGATATAAATCTGCCCCAGACTCTAAATCATGCCCCTTCCTCTTTTTTCCGCAACGCACCTTGGTCGACTTTGACATCGTCCCAAGATACGTTCCTGACCTGTGAACCTATTATATCTGGCGGCTTTTTCGGTTTCTGGAGTTCAAAGTCTTTATTTACTTGAACTCTTTGAAAAATAAACACTGAGTCGTCCGGTGGCTCTTTCTTTCTTTGTTCGGTCTCAACATCTGGATTTTGCTTTGAAATTTCTTCATCCTTAGGTACAATGCCACAATTAACTGCATCCCTATTATTTTCACTGATTTTCTCATACCCTCTTTCAGTAAAAGTATATTCATTTTCCTTTACACCTGAAAATTCATCTTCACTAGATTCATCACTACTCTCTTCCTCAACATCAGATTCACTTAAGCACGCTACTTTTGCACAATAGGGAGCGCTAGTACATTCATTTTCGTCTGTATTTGCGTATCTTTCATCATCTGAACTATCGTCGGAATCCGACCATTCCGGATCGCTTTCAGGTTCTAACATAAAAGCTTTTCTGAGACAGGCACTAAGTTCTTCCTCTGTATTTTCGTCAGGTTTAGATTTTAATTCAATCTCCTCTTTTGGCAAAACGGCCCCATCCTCTGCTTTATTCACATCCACTGTGACTTCATATTCGGTGTAATCCTCGTGGACTTTAATTACTTTCAGGTAATCATCTGCCCCTTCTCCACGGTGCCTCTCGGTAGCAGCTTGTACTATTGGCGGACTGTTAGCAGAAGTTATTTCTTCGTCAATGCTGAGGATTTCATCCTCCAAATCCTTCCTATCATTAACCTTCCTCCTATCGGCGGCACGCGTACTTTGCGCGGCGCTATTAATTCTCCCCTCTTCAATTTTGGGCCACGTCACTTTATGGACGTCCCTACTATCTCTCTTTCCACCAACTAATTTCTTCGCCTCATACTCCCTTTTAAAATCCTCCCACTCACATTGCTTTAGGCCCTTGTACAGATCGTCGATCTGCACACGCCAATCAGTTACTTCTGCTAATTCATCCTCGCCTTTTATCTCATTGCAAACACTGCTAACCGCACCTCTCTGTGTATTCACAGTCTCATTTATTGTTTCCTTTGCCACGGAATTATCACTCGTAAAATTTTCATTAGCTCTGACTGCTACGTTCGTACCTACTGCTGCCGTATTGCTAGCGGCTTCTTTCCGAACAGATGTTCTGCTAGGGTGGGCCGTTGCCCTCTGATGCTCCACTCGCCTGTTAACATGTAGCGCTCTGGGCGGCAGCGATGATTCATTCTGGCTCGCACCTGACGCTTGTTTCGCCACAACACGTCGCGGCGTTCCATGCTCGTCCCTAGCCTGTCTCATTACATTACGGTCGGTCCGGTATCTTTTCTTGAATCGGGGCCGGTATGTATTGTCCGCTTCCGTTTGGCCCGCAACGTTCGCGGAAATTAGTTTCCCGCGTCGTTATTGTTTTGCGCGGTATACCCTCTACCGCGACCTGGATTATTTCCTCTGCCTTTTCCTCTGCCTCTTCCTCTCTGTATTACATTGACGCGAAATCCATCGCCGTCGTTTCGTTCGTCATTGTGTCGGTTATTATGGTTACCAAAATTTTGATAATTGGCACGACTTTCGCGCCAATGGTCTTCATCTTCGACCCTTTCTAGAAATGCTTGGAAGCTACGATGATTGCTTCCTACGTACCTCTTGGAATCCTCTGGAAGCTTTTTATATAGCTCCCAGATAATTTCTGAATCTGATCTTCGACCTCTTAAATGCGTCAATTTCCGGTACCAATGCTCACAGAAATCTTTCAAAGAATTTCTGCCCCTGTTATCATGCTGTTTGGCCATGATGAACTCCCGCCATAAATGGTCCTGCTTTTGTTCAGACCAATATTCT
This sequence comes from Schistocerca piceifrons, assembly GCF_021461385.2. Lineage (NCBI taxonomy): Eukaryota > Metazoa > Arthropoda > Insecta > Orthoptera > Acrididae > Schistocerca > Schistocerca piceifrons. Next base: position 914,080,318 of record NC_060140.1, on the reverse strand, counting down.
TCCGTAAATCTCTGTCTAAATTCCTCGAACGTCATTCGTTCAGTATTTAAATTTATCCCCCAGCGCTTAGCATCACCCGCTAAGGCGCTAATTACAACGTTTATCTTTTCCTGATCAGACAAGTGCTCAGGAAATACTCTCTCGCAATTTTTAATAAAATCTAACGGATGCCACCCGTTATGTTTCTTGGCTGGATCGAAGCGTTCCTCGCCTTCTAACAGCTTCGTAATTGGTGTGCCATTACAGACAACCCCAGGCCTATCTTTAATTTTGCTCTCCAGATCGAAAATTCTGCCTTGAATTTTCGTAGTATTTTGTTCACAATTTTGAACACATCCGGTTACTTTTTTACTTAAATCCCTTTCAGTGTCTGAAACTACCTTTTTCAATTGCGATATCCCGTGTTGACATTCGTTTACGACCTCAGTTTTAAGACCGAAAACTTTTTCGTCTATCTTAGTTTCAACCAGAGGTTCTACTTTCTCTTGGATGTTGAGAATTTCAACATCAAATCTACTATTAATGTTTCCAATTTCCTCCTGCATAGTATCCATATTTTTGTTAATGGTATCAATTTCAAATTTCAGAGTATTTACCACAGAACTTAAATTACCCACTTTTTGTTCTACCTGTTCTATTTGTTTACTAATTTTAATTCCCTGTCCTTCGACCTGTGCTTTAATTTGATCCACCTGTGTTTTGAGTTGCTCGTCAACGTGTGTTTTGAGCTGATTAACCTGATTGCCGACTTGTTTTTGAAGTTGCTCATTCTGTGTTTTAAGCTGCTCATTTTGCGTTTTGAGCTGGTGTCCCTGTGTTTTGAGCTGCTGATCAACGTGTGTTTTGATCTGCTCACTCTGTCCTGAAATTTGTTTGGTTAATTGTTCAAATAGATCGTTTATGCTTAAAATTTTCACACTGTTTTGTTCTACGGAATCGGTGTGTTCCGATCCTACTTCAAAAGTTTCTTTCGGTTCTTTCTTTATCTGTGGAGAATCAAACATGTCAGTGGATTCATTCACATACCCACTATCATCTACAAAGTCACCCTCTGCTTCCTGTTTTGTCCCTTGCTGTGTTTGAGGCGATCTCAACCTTTCAATCTGTTCATTGACATGTTCGTGGTATTGTATGTACGCCAACTGTCTTTCGCTAACGCCATCTGTTATCTGGCCGCGTAAACTCCGGCTACTGCCAGCCGCATTCTCCATTTCGCTTGGCGCACCTACCCCGTCTACGTTTCTGTCCATACTAAATGCCAACTACACCACACTATTATACTTGGCTCACACTGCAGTTTCTTTTACTGAACTTTATTGCTATTCGTGCCACTGAACATCCACTGTTCAATCTTTTCGTTATTTGTAACCGACAACAACTGGATGTCCTGTCACCGGGAAGCCACTTGTAACACTACCGCCCTACTCGGACGTAGGTTAGCTATATAAAGCCTGTACTGTAATAAGTTCACGGGCTTCACCTTATGAACAAGGATTTTAGTACAAAAGTTGACCGCGTGTACCTAATAGAAGCAAGATCGGACTTATACTCAGTCAATAACTACAGTGATGCATCAAGCAAATGTACAGTATAATTATTCTTTCGCATGGACAAGAAGTACACACAGTAGATGCTACCTATAACTAACAATTCGGTCGCCAGCCTACTTAGGCAATTAGTGAGTTTTTCCTTGTACAAGTGGGTGCATGTACAAGCATAGTAACACGTAGTAATGATGCGTTATATGGCAAAGTTTGGAACTCCAAAAATCCACTGAACTAAAGTTTTCTCTTTTTGTACTAATTTGGACGAGCTACTTTTACACAACACCACACAGTAATGATTACTACGAACTACATTTTGTATGTTGAGCAGACTGAAATCGGGCATAGATTGCCCTAGCGTCGACAATCTTAAAAGTACACACACAATATCACTATGAATAATGGAAAAACTCTAATACATTTAGGATTAATATAGAATTTAGCTTTACTGGTCAAATTTGATCAGTACACATCAAGGTTTGAACGAATGAACAAGAGCAAAAGGGGGAGGCCCTGAAACTGTTATAGTCGTTATTCTGAAACTATCTAGTACTGAAGGCAAATTAACACACAAAATTATCAATCTCTGGATAACTACTCTTTTGTCTTACTTCTGAATAATTTAACTGTCATTATTTCTGTCTCAAATTAATTAAATAACATCGCTAACTCAATCCAACAAAAACTCTTTTGTTCTTTACCAACATTTGCAACAACACACAGAACTTTAGATTCCTTTTATGGCATAGATTAATCTGCTGATAATTTTCTTTAACACAAACATTAAACTTTCAGTTTAGGATACTCGGATTGCACAATACGAGGTAAGGATCCTGTCTAGGTCAGTGATCAGGATAAGTCATGGCTAAAGCAATTCTGGTGAAAGTCACGTTATTATTGAACCATTTGAATACAGTTTCGACACTGGTCCACACAGATACACTTCTAAAGATGAAATAAATGTTTGACCTGTGCAAGTCGGTGCGGCGGATGGCGGGCAGCGAGATAGCGGGCAGCACGGCACACATGCAAGCACGGCTAAGGCTCACACAACATCGGCACTTTCCATCTTCTTAGCGTCGTGATCTTTCCAATTTTGTGCCTCAGAATATAGCCATGCCAAGTAGTCGTCGGAATCGGTTCATCCGAGGCTCAATGGAATCCACTTTTCCTGGGTAGCCTCCTCAGTACAGTACGTGTACTTCCGACTGTTGCTCGCCTCCGACTGTGTTACTGAGCCCGTTGTGCCGAACCGCGCCAGTGTGCGTTTTCCCGCCTCGCCTGCCTCCACCTTTTCCCGCTCCCCTACAGGTAGGGTATTCACCACAGGTTTTCTACTACACATATCCTAATGCATTACCTACGTATGGACCAAGTGTATAAATTACAATTTTCACATCTTACAATAGTTTTAACATTAAATACACTTTCCTTTGATCACCACATTATTTGAAATCTAACATAAATAATATTCGTTTCAAAAGTTACTCACAGTTTCTTTAACATGACACGAAAAGAATCGAAAAAGAAATTCAACACATTGCTAATATTAATTTATCTAAATTCATAAAGAAAAAAATTATTATACGTATAATTGTCGTTACAAGGTGAGGTGAAATGTTGTAGGCTACTTCTGGATGCACAACAGTGTAATTTACAGACCCTTGTAGCCTAACGTGTTATCAAAACCGCCGCCCCAAATACGCCCATAACAGAAAGCGCGTTAGCCTGATGTAGATTCTGTTTCGTGATGAGTACGCAGCAGCTACTTGTGCTCCTGGACAAACGGGGGTATCGCCCAAGATGATGGTGCCTGGAGAGAGAGTCACTGGTGCACCAGCTGGAAAAGCATCATCGACGTCGCTGGCTGCGATATCGTCTGCGGTGACGTCGGCATCCCCGGCCTTATGAGGTGTCAGGACCTGCGCAGAGAATGCAGTAGGACTGGTGTTCCATGGCATATGAAACTTGTCATTGTCTGGTACACATTACTGCTACTGCCAATTTTTGCATTTATTCATATCTCAGTGCACCAATGTGCGCATTTGATGCAGAATTTGTTAATATACACACATAAAAAATGTTTTGCAGCGCTTTGGTTCCGAGAGTTCCGGAACCTGTGCAGAAAATTGGAATAGAGATCAACATAAACATCATTTCTGCCCTTTTTATTGGTCATGAAAACAACACATTGCTTGTTGTACCACCATACACTGAGACCTTCAGAGGTGGTGGTCCAGATTGCAGTACACACCGATACCTCTAATACCCAGTAGCACGCCCTCTTGCATTGATGCATGCCTGTATTGGTCGTGACATACTATCCACAAGGCACTGTTGGTCCAGATTGCTCCACTCCTCAACGGCGATTCGGCGTAGATCCCTCGGAGTGGTTGGTGGGTCACGTCGTCCGTAAACAGCCTTTTTCACAAGGAATTGACGGGTACTTTATCCCAGGGGTGTTTGATAGGATTCATGCCTAGGCGAGCGATGTCGTTATCCAGATAGAAGTCATTCACAACATTTGCACGATGGAGGCTCGAACTGTCGTCCATGAAGACGAATGCCTCGCCAATATGCTGTCGATATGGTTGCACTATCGGCCGGACGATGGCATTCACGTATCGTACAGACGCTACGGCGCCTTCCGTGACCACCAGCGGCGTACGTCGACCCCACATAATGCCATCCCAAAACAGCAGGGAACCTCCCCAATGCTGCACTCGCTGGACAGTACGTCTAAGGCGTTCAGCCTGACCGGGTTGCCTCGAAACACGTCTCCGACGATTGCCTGGTTGAAGACATCTTCGACACTCATCGGTTAAGAGAACGTGAAGCCAATCATGAGCTGGGCCCATCTGTACCGCGCTGCATGGTGTCGTGGTTGCAAAAATGGACCTCGCCATGGACGTCGGGAGTCAAGTTGCGCATCATGCAGCCCTTTGTGCACAGTTTGAGTCATAACACGATGTCCTGTGGGTGCGCGAAAAGCATTATTCGACATTGTGGCGTTGCTGTCAGGGTTCCTCCAAGTCATAATCCGTAGGTAGCGGTCATCCACCGCAGTAGCAGCCCTGGGGCGGCCTGAGCGAGGCATGTCATCGACAGTTCCTGTCTCTCTGTATCTCCTCGATGTCCGAACAACATCACTTTGGTTCACTCTGAGATGACTGGACACTTCCCTTGTTGAGAGCCCTTCCTGGCACGAAGTAACAATGCGGACGCGATCAAACCGCGGTGTTGACCGTCTAGGCATGGTTGTATTGTAGACAACACGAGCCGTGTTCCTCCTTCCTGGTGGAATGACTGGAACTGATTGGCTGTCGGACCCCCTCCGTCTAAAAGACGCTGCTCATGCAGGGTTGTATACATCTTTGACCGGGTTTAGTGACATCTCTGAACAGTCAAAGGGACTGCGTCTGTGATAAAATATCCACAGTCAACGTCTGCCTTCAGGAGTTCTGGGAACCGGGGTGATGCAAAATTTTTTTATGTGTGTACTTACGGGAAAATCAGCAATCATATACCTGTATATGTTTCCAGGTACTTTGTGTTATACTTTCATGTTACTGTAGCACTAAACTTTGTACAAAAATTTATTGTCAATTCTAAATCGAAGTATCTGTGGGAGGACCGTCGCTTCAGTGTCCAGTTGGTAAAGTAATTCGGTGATCAGATATGTCACCATAGTCTCGTGCTGCTGACGATCAGTTCGTCAGCGAATCTGACGATGGCGATACGTCTGATTGCCAAAACAATGTGCTCGCAGCATAGTACGAACGGGTAGTATATCCAGGGACTGTTCAATCAACTAATACACCGGGAGAAACTGAAGAATAATGATAAGTTTGTAAATATTTTACAGAATATAGTTTCACTAGCGGAGAGTTTGTAGTTAAATCAGAAGAAAAAGTTGACACCGAAGACAACCTACAATAATAGAGGTGGACAAGAAGAACTAAGTCGTAGCTGTTAAGCTCTATTCTTTGGTGCTGTGGTAAGCGGACTTAGAGCTAGATGAATGTAGGAATTATTTTTATGTTCAGTTTAGGATGATAAACTGCATACATGGATTCCCTAAGAGGTTGCCTGGATCAGGAGATTAGCTTCGACGTTGTCTGCCGAGTATGTTTTCGCTTTCTGGCAATACTGCTACCATTGCGCCATGTGTTTTTGGTATTATTATGAATAATAATACACTACTATTCGACACTCAACGAGTGATTGTGCGAATTTAGAAACATGCGCGGACTTTAATTCACGTTCAATACTTTATCAAATTAATGTGCAGATTACAATTATTATCGCATTGTGTGTTATTCCGAAGTGCTTTGCTTGATCATTGTTCGTGATCCTTATTCACCTTACTAACCTACATGAACCTAATTGTCAATAAATAAGAGCCAGAAACTAAATTATTGTTGTGGTTTGAATGGAAAAAACCTAATTTCAGAAATCAGCACTTGTTGTGTAACAAAACTGTGTTTTGAACTGCACTACGAGATTTCTTACAGAATAGTACCGTCACTACTGCGTGCTGAGCTTGCAGGTAAGCGTTCGTCCATTTTAAAGTAGACATCTTCCAGCAACTCATCAAAAGTGATCAGCGACAGTGCTTACGAATTTTGTGCAGATTACTTCACATACTGTTTGTTAAATCACTACTTAGGAACTCTGATCATTTTATTAGTAAGTTCTTGAACAAACTGATTCAATGTAGGGAAACAGCTCTTGTTTTAGCAGTGATTTTTATCGTTATACTGTAATTTTTTTAACTAAAGTAAATTAATGATTCAAGACATAACTTGTTCATTACTTAATAAGCAGCTGGGGACCGTCTCACCAGGCAATACAGTATTCGTATAACTATCACGACTATGTTGTAGGCTGGGAATGCTTCTGTAATAAATACCGTACCTCAGACTAAGAACAGCCGACCAGTTGCAAAGGATAAAGTAATCTTTACCTAGGTTTCAATAGATATAAATCTATCTTCTTCAGAAGACGGCAGTATTATATCAACATGAAGTGATATGTCCTTATCGTTTAGGCAAACATCTGCATAGTTACATTAATCATATAAAATATAGCCCTGACAACAGGGTTTGTCAAACAAATAAAATAGGTACATAGAAGTTGCAGAGCGCCTAAGCGACTCAAATTAAAAATTGTGAAAGCAGCTATGGCTATTGACTTTAATCACCAGTGCCTAGAGAAAGACATTATCCCTGATTATGTGAAGGCGTACGTAAATATTAAAGTACTGAAAGACCGTACCGTTAAATTTTGTTTCAGTGTGGGGACTGTATGTGACAGAATGCGTCTCAGCCTCAACTCTACACTACTGATGGCCTGATGAGTTAATTATTCCGTATAATAATATAATCTGTTCGTATTCTACGTCATATCGTTATACGTTATTCAGCTTTATGATTCAGATAGAGGCTGTGACTGGCATGTTCCTCACTACCGATAACCAATAGCAAAACGCTCTCGACGAGTTCAAAAAAGTGTGTGAAATCCTAAGGGACCTAACTGCTGAGGTCATCAGTCCCTAGACTTACACACTACTTAAACTAGCTTATGATAAGAACAACACACACACACACACACACACACACACACACACATACACGCCAGGAGGAGGACTCGAACCGCCGGCGCGAGGGGCCTCGCGGTCCATGACATTGCGCCTCTAACCGCGCGGCCACTCCGCGCGACTTGACCAGTTCGATTGTCTTGTAATAATAAATGTAAATCTACTATGATCATACGAAGGGGTATCTCGCATTATGAGACCATACCAGAAGATGCCACTGTCCATACATGTTTTTCTGAAATGTTGAACAAAAACTTGTAATGTCATATAATATGTTGTGAAGTCCAGTATCAGCACATATTCTACCGCAGTCGAATATATCCATAGGAGTCGACTGGGATGACGTATCTCTCTAGCGTGCATATTCTTCAAATATGTGTTTACTAACTGTAGCCGGCCGCGGTGCCCATGTGGTTCTAGGCGCTTCAGTCTGGAACCGCGTGACTGCTACGATCGCAGGTTCGAATCCTGCCTCATGCAGGTAGGTTTAAGTTGTTCTAAATTCTAGTGGACTGATGACCTCAGATGTTAAGTCCCATAGTGCTCAGCGCCATTTGAACCATTTTTACTAACTGTATCTTGCTTCTACTTTATTTGTGGGCCAATTATCTATGACGAAGGGCTTTAAACCATTTCCTTTTTGCAAATAAATTGTCTCCGTCTAGTTACACAAACTTAAATACCTGTTGATAACGTTAAAGTAATGCGAAAACTCTTTGGTACATTATACCATCGACCAGTTTGTTCCAATGCAACAAAAATATCCCCATCGTACCAGAAATAAAACTATATCTGTAGCAAACTTCGCCTTGTATCGCTGTTCTGTCTTATGAATAAAGGAGTATGGTAGTTTTAAGTGAACGAGGTTCGGCACATAGCTTGCGTTGGTGTTTCCCTGGAATTAGGTTGAAGTATCCTTTCGATGTTTAAAATTAGTGTAAACCCATCTCGTTTCTCGTCTCAATCATTAAACTGTATTAAATTCGCCACTGCACTCCATTAAAATAACATCTGATTCTGTTCGAGAAATGTGAGATCTTAGCTTTGCCCAAATAATCGGTGATAGACTGAGACTCGAACCCGAGATCTCCTGCTTACTAGGCAGTTCCGTTAAACATTGCGCCAGCCGGTTACGTGATCACATGATGGAAGGAAAGAAAATTCAGAACCTGCCAAGGGGTATGAAAGGGAAGCAGTGGTTTGGAAGGAAGTGAGACAGGGTTGTACCCTATCCCCGATATTATTCAATCTGTATATTGAGCAAGCAATAAAGGAAACAAAAGAAACGTTCGGAGTAGGTATTAAAATCAGTGGAGAAGAAAGAAAAACTTTGATGTTCGCAGATGACATTGTAATTCTGTCAGAGACAGCAATGGACTTGGAAGAGCAGCTGAACGGAATGGACAGTGTCTTGAAAGGAGGGTATAAGATGAACATCAACAAAAGCAAAACGAGGAGAATGGAATTTAGTCGAATTAAGTCGGGCGATGCTGAGGGAATTAGATTAGGAAATGAGACACTTAAAGTAGTAAAGGAGTTTTGCTATTTGGGGACCAAAATAACTGATGGTCGAAGTAGAGAGGATATAAAATGTAGAATGGCAATGGCAAGGAAAGCGTTTCTGAAGAAGAAAAATTTGTAAACATCGAGTATAGATTTAAATGTCAGGAAGTCGTTTCTGAAAGTATTTGTATGGTTTGTAGCCATGTGTGGAAGTGAAACGTGGACGATAAATAGTTTAGACAAGAAGACAATAGAAGCTTTCGAAATGTGGTGCAACAGAAGAATGCTGAAGATTAGATGGGTAGATCACATAACTAATGAGGAGGTACTGAATAGAATTGGGGAGAAGAGGAGCTTGTGGCACAACTTGACAAGAAGAAGGGATCTGTTGGTAGTACATGCTCTGAGACATTGAGGGATCACCAGTTTGGTATTGGAATGCAGCGTGGAGGGTAAAAATCGTAGAAGGAGACCAAGAGATGAATACACTAGGCAGATTCAGAACGATGTAGTTTGCAGTAGGTACTGGGAGATGAAGAAGCTTGCAAAGGATAGATTGGCATGGAGAGCTGCATCAAACCAGTCTCTGGACCGAAGACCACAACAACCACAACCAAGGACTTCATTGACGATAGTTTCCCAAAACTGCCACTCTAATATTATTGTTTCTTTGGGAAGGTGTGGTTAGTGGCACGTAAATTATTAAGCTTTTGTCATGCTTGAAGCGTCAAGAAAAACATATTTTCCTGATCGTACTAAAAACTGTCAGAATCAGGATTTCGTTTGTTTTCGAGGCGTCCTTGATGAATGATGTGTGTTCGGATTTCCACTCCGGTTGAGGAACCTGTTTTGTGCGAGGTATCTCAACGACCAATTTAATCGTCTTCCTGAGAGGCTATGAACTTTGGACTCTTTTTAAAGCAAGCTTTATGCCTAGACTGGCATACTGTTGGTGTGATCCTGCGTCTGAACGTAGTAAAGTTGAGAGAAACGCTTTGACATTTTTAAAAACACACTCTCTTTTAAAGAAATTACGAAGCCATCTCTTATGATAAAGATAAGTTTTCGGCATGACTATCCCAAGACTGTAGTTACTACTATGCAATGATTTTCCACAGCAGCCGCAGAATCTCTCCCCTTGAAAAGAGAGCAGAGTACAGTGTGGAGTAGATGCACTAGCTTAAAACTGAAAAGCCAGTACAGTATACGTTTAGAGAGCACGCTGTTTAATATCTGGCGGTACCTTACACGTCTCTGAATCTCTGAATTTAGAGTGATAACCACCACGAGGGAAGTATTTAGCGAATATGTAATCATCGCGTTATCATCCACATAATTTCTTTCGCGTTATATCTTTGCCTCATCAAGTGACTTTATATGATAGTACGCAAAGAAGGAACCATGGTTAGACTATTGTTCCACTGTCACACCATTCTTACGAATCGGGGCTATAACTGGAGTTTGGCGGCAACAGAGGAAGGATTCGGTGGTGTCATCGCATAGAGAAACATTCTGTAATTCACAGGAAAGTACAAAGCACAACACATTTAAAAAATCACTTTTTCTAATTGCAGTCATTGTCTCTCATTGCGATGCAGAAGTTTGAAATTTGGCTTGATAGTGCCTAAAACCTTTTACTATAATGGTACAAAAGCGTGGCGTGCTGCGACGTCAGCCACGGGCTCAGTTACGCTTCGAACAGCAATGTGCCGGCAGATGCAAAGAAAAGGCCACAGCTCATAAGTTCGTGTGAAGTGGGATTAATGATTGTACCAAATGATGGTACCAAATTTCACAGCAATTCCGCCCAAAGCCACCATAGAGGGTAACATGATGCAGAGATCGTGACACCCCTTCTTTCCCACATTTCACCACTTCTTTTAATGCCTCTGCCTCTGCATCGCCCAGCGTAGAAATCACGCGATTTTCCTATGTATGGTCGAGGAAAGCATTTCAAACACACTGACGCTTTGACTCGAAACCTAAAAGCGTTCGGGGGTGGTATAAAGGTCGACAATGGAACCATCTCGTCCCTTGGGTTATTGATTTCCATACATTTTGGGATCGTAAACGACAGTTATCAGGACGAAGAGCACCAGCACGGTATTCGTGACCACCTTTGAGACTGCTGACATATTCTGGACGATTCAACCCTTCTCAGAGGATATCGTGGGCCACCTACCACATTAAAATCGATCACGCCCATTTGGAGTGTTGTCCTAAAGCAGCGATTGCTCTGGTGTACAGAGTGGAAACACAAAGGACCCTTTAAGTCCATTCGACGAAATATAAACGCGATTTGGAGCAGCAAATGGTGCTTTAGCTTTCTAAGCGCTCGTGCTTTGCACTCTACTGTGGCGGTGTCACCGAGGGCTGCGATATTGACTCAATCGAGTGTAACACAGCAAAGAGTCGCCCTAAGACCAGCCGTGTCGGCAACATCCTCGATCTCATGCACTCATCTTCGTCGAGCACTTTAAAAATGTACCTGTACAGAGACAATCTGTTAGGCGCTTGCATACATGCAATGCCTTGACAACCCTCCGATTCTGCATGCCTGCCTGCTATCAGGCGCAAGAACAACAGTGTAGCCTTGGACTCTCGCCACAATTTGCCTGTGCACAAGTACACTATTGAAGTGCTCAAAGAAAGCGGCCAAGTGATACCGAGGGTGTTGCCTAACTGGAGGGGAGCGGACGGTCTTAAGGGAGTATTTTCCGTCTTATTGACACATGTGTCAATGCCGCACCACTCCGTAGTGACGCCACCGGTGGACGCGAGTCAGGAACGCTAAAAAGTATAAGCACCAATTTCTGCTTCAAGTCACATTCAGATTTCCTTTTGATTCCACTCTGTACCGTACATCAAAGCTAAAGTGTGGTCACGTGGCACTCCAAAGGGGCGTGATCGCCTTCAGTGCGCTTGATGGCCCACGATGCCCTTAGAGAACGGCTGAATCGTCCAGACGGTATCAGCAGTGTGAAAGATTATCAAGAACGTCATCCTGTTAACGATTGCAATGCGAACTGTCGTTTTCGACGGCAAAATGCGCGGGAATTACTACCCTGAGGCCTTTTCATGTCCAATTTGAGCACTGGTATGCCACTCATAAGAAAATCGTGTGATAACAATACTGGATGTTGCCGTTCTGACGTCCATCGTAGAGGCGTTAAGGGAAGAGGTGAAATTGGGTAATTGGGTGAGTGACGACCTGCCTGTCCATCATGTGACACGTCCATGGTGGCGTTGGGCATAATTTCGGTGAAATTTGGTGCTAATGTGACATCATTAAGCTACCTTACATGTCACATAAACATCTGAGTTGTGGCCCTTTTTCCACATGTGTCGTCACCTTACTGTTTGAAGCGTCGTCGAGTCAAAGGATGATGTCGAAGGGCGCCACGCTTTATCATTATTACAGGGAAAGGTTGTACACACCTTCTATCCAAATTTCTAACTCCTACATCACAATGTCACACAATTAGGCCTTTCTAAAGAAAGTTATCTTTTAGCTGTTTACTTAGGGGAAAAAATGGTTCAAAAGGCTCTGAGCACTATGGGACTCTACTTCTGAGGTCATCAGGCCCCTAGAACTTACAACTACTTAAACCTAACTAACCCAAGCACATCACACACATCCATGCCCGAGGCAGGATTCGAACCTGCGACTGTAGCGGTTGCGCGGTTCCAGACTGTAGCGCCTAGAACGGCTCGGCAACCTCGGCCGGATTATTTAGGGAAACGAGGAGTATCTTTGAGAATGATCAATAGCTGAAACTGTCTTAGCGGTCCCTTATCAGTTAGAGGGCCCACAGAACAGTTAAGCAAGGAAGGCTGCCGACCTCCCTTCATCGCTAGTGAATGTAAACATCAACAGACTTTTCGCATAAACACCGCACTACTTCGGGGAAAGGCATGTGACAGAGATCCACCAACTGGAACTAATGTGACTAGTGTAGCACTCCGCAGAATTGGTGATACAAGCACGCCGGCAGAGTGAGACTGGTAGTGCATACCTACAGCTAGAATAGCTCTGGTCAATACCTACAACGGCTCTAGCCCAGTAGGCACTCGCCGTACTCTTCTGTACGAATCTGTGTCTTATTGGGCGTAACACCACTTTGGAATTCTGTAGTGGAGTATTTTGGTTGTTATTATTGCTTTTCATTAACTTGTAACTTTTACCTGGCTTTTGCCTCCACAAGAATTATTGTTTTTTGCTGTTCTTGAGTTTGGAAATTAGTGCACGCCAAGAAGGCGTTTAGGTTACATAATGTGTGTCAAACTTGATCGTTTGTTCTTTCCTGCCGGCTGCCGGACACTACAGAGGCTATAACGTGTATGGATCTACATTGTTCTGAGAGACGCTGTTCGTAGTTTTCATCAAACGTGTAAAACAGAAAAATTTAGATGAAATTACTGTCTAGCACCTAAGATTTTGATAAACTAGTTTCGATTGTTTGTATAAGCAATTTCTGGCAATGTAGGTGGCTTTGATAAATCTGAAACTAGAAACAAGTTTGAAACATGGAGTAGACTCGTACCTTGTAAAATTCTCCTGGTGCTGTGCGTTGTGGAACAGAAACGTAATTTACAGGGCTGCTGAAAAAGACTGCGTTTTGGGAAGGGTAGATGACATTGCCAGGGAACACATTGCTGACAGGTGAGACGACAACAGCGCGAATACCAGTGGATGAGCTGCCTGTGGAATGATCAAACTTGGCACCTTTCACGAGGGAAGTAGGTGAATGGCTGTCAGAGGCGAGCCCAAAGTTGTAAGGTGTGTAAGGAAATTCGTTACCTTTGGGTACAGGGACAGTGTGAAAAGGGAAGGAAGGTAGGCAGGTAATTTTAGTGAAGTCAGTTTCAGCTGACTTGCCAGAAAATTTAGATGCGGCCGATTCAGGCAGGTTGGGTTTTGCCGAGTCTGACAGTTGGTGCTTCAGTGGTAGAGGCGGTTTGTTTTGTTCACTGACGGCTGCTTCATCACCCATGATGACAGCACTGGATGTCTCAGCCGATGTGTTGCTCCCAGTTTCAGCGTTGCCTGCGGATGCCACTGCAGCAGCGAGCACTGTGCTAAGGATTACCTGAAACAGAAAGCCCCATTTTATATCGTTGTTTGCAGTGTTGCTGATCCAAGTAAGACTTTTATCAATGAGAGTGCTATCATTTTTCCTTCTGGAAATCTGCTTGACAAACTGCAACTCAAACTGAATGTTTCCCTCAGCCAATAATTAGCCTATGCCCACCTCTACACACGCACATGCACACTCACACCTACCCACCCACACACCCATCCATCCACACAACTACAAACACATACACTCACACACACTAAATTAGCCACCACATACGTGATAACACACATAATCCAGTGGCATTTTTTAACAAAGAATACCATACGCCAGCATCCATACAGTTCTTTTTCTTTTTTGTTTCATTACGGCACGTGACTTCATACGATGCCTTTTTTAACGATTTTATTTGTTTCTCTTATTTTGCTAAGGATTCTTTCCAGCTTTCACGGTGTATGGAGTATAAGCTCTGTAAGATGTAATATCAGTTTTTGATTTTAGAGCACTTAGTACTCCACAGAGGTGCCAAATACTTATTACTCTCACTGTAATAGATTTGGATTTTAACTAAATTTGGTTTCACATTTACATATGCTAGATAACGTGAAATTCTCACTGCCTTGATGTTTTTTTCCATGCCACTACCCAGACGTTATCTTAAGATTTCGAACTTGGTTAAGAAGCAAATGATAACCAACGTGAAGAATGATATTAAAGCGTGAAATCTCCAATATGTGTGGAATGAAGATTGGGATGCAAAGGACAGGGAGCTTACAGTTAGGGCCTCTTGGAGGAGACGAAAATATCGTTCTCCATTTCTCTACATCTTCCACGTTTTACACCCCTATCTCTAGTAAATAATGGTGAACTGTGTTTACTTCTTCTTCAAATACCCTTACTGACTCTCTTTGTTTCCTGTTGCACAGATAACACCTGGAAATAACTAAGAATTTCCCATGATACTAACACATATATCAACAATAAAGCTATTAATAATAAAATATAATTTTCGTTTGCTACAGCAAGGCTTTTCTCCAAAGCGACATAGCGATTCGTAATAGAATGTATATCCCGAATGTGTCATTACGTAAAATTGTCATGCTTGGTTATGCGAGTACATAAATACGGTCAGCAGCTTTAACTAAACAAAAGACCAATGTGTAGCGTTCACTATATACGCTTCGGACTGAATTTTCTCTTCTTCACTGCCACGAACGAAATTCATTGGAAGATCGGCGGGAAGATACGAACATTCCTCTCATCAGCGAAACTAAAATACTGTACTACTAGCATATTTATAATACAATATTGAAACTTAGTTAACCAATTCACTCCTTAAAAACTGCCCTCACGTGCCTATTACACTACAAAAAGACTTGTGATGGACTTTCGCAACACAAGTATTACAGAAATTGTGAAAACACATTCAAAATTCACTTTAAAACAGTTTCAAACATTAGACACTTATTTGAGAGTGATTAGGCTAAGAAACAAAGTTTAATTTTCAGGCCTTGATTTCGAGAACGAATGTCTACGGAAAAATAATTCAGATGTATACCAAAGTGGGAAAAAAATACAGAAGGATGAATAAGAAGGGGGAGTGAAATAGACCAAACAGATTACTACTATAAAGTAGCAAGATACTGATATTGTATAGCAGTCGGAACGGACTGTGAATGATAACGATTACTGAACAAAATGCAGAAACAAAACTACACTCATGCTCTTAACGTAAGGATAATGGTGATACATGAAGAAAAAAAGGCTCTGGTGGGCGGTTTGAGGGTTTAAACCACGTCGAGGTGTGACCATGCGGTGCATTTGACCTGCGGTCGTCGCACGATGGCGCTGGCAGCAGTCCACATATGCAGAGGTTTGTTGGTGCATGTCAGAGTACGGTGCAGCGAGTAAGTATGCAGACGTTTTAAGATGTGCTAATGGCGACTGTGTGTTGAAAATGGCTCAAAGAACACATACTGATGACGTTATGAGGAGTAGAATACTGGGCAACTGGAGGCTGGTCAAACATAACAGGTCGAAGCACAGGTCCTCCGTGTGCCACAAAGTGTGATCTCAAGATTACGGCAACGATTCCAGCAGACAGGAAACGTGTCCAGGTGCTACAATACTGGACGTTTACAGTGTACAACACCACAAGAAGATCGATATCTCACCATTAGTGCCTGCAGACGGCCACGGAGTACTGCAGGTAACCTTGCTCGGGACCTTACCGCAGCCACTGGAACAGTTGTCTCCAGACCCACAGTCTACAGTCGACTGAGCAAACATGTTTTATTCGCCCGGAGATCTGCAAGGTGCATTCCACTGACCCCTGGTCACAGGAGAGCACGTAAAGCCTGGCGTCAAGAACTCAGTACATGGTCATTGGAACAGTAGTCCCAGGTTATGATCACGGACGAGTCCAGGTGTAGTCTGAACAGTAGTACTCGCCGTACTTTCATATGGCGTGAACCAGGAACCAGATACCAACCCCTTGATGTCCTTGAAAGGGATCTGTATGGAGGTCGCGCTTTGATGGTTTGGGGTGGGATTATGATTGGTGCACGTACACGCCTGCATGTCTTTGACACAGGAACTGTAACAGGTCAGGTGTATCGCGACGTCATGTTGCTCCAGTACGTCCGCATTTTCAGGGGTGCAGTGGGTCCCACCTTCCTCCTGATGGATGATAACGCACGGCCCCACCGAGCTGCCATCGTGGAGGAGTACCTAGAAACAGAAGATATCAGGCGAATGGAGTGGCCTGTCTGTTCTCCAGACTTAAAACCCATCGAGCTCCTCATCTGGGATGCTCTCGGTCGACGTATCTCTGCACGTCTTCAAACCCCTACGACACTTCAGGAGCTTCGACAGGCACTGGTGCAACAACGGGAGGCTATACCCCAGCAGCTGCTAGACCACCTGATCCAGAGTATGCCGAACCGTTGAGCGACATGTTTACGTGTTCATGGTGATCATATCCCACATTGATGTCAGGGTACATGCGTAGGAAGAAGTGGCGTTTTGTACCACATGTGTTTCGGGACGGTTTTCTCAGCTTATCACCAATGCCGTGGCCTTGCAGATCTGTGTTGTGCGTGTTCCCTATGTGCCTATGCTATTAGCGCCAGTTTTGTGTAGTGCCACGTTGTGTGGCACCACATTCGGCAGTTACCCTTAATTTATGAGCATGAGTGTATAATCAAGACCCCGCTGTAGCCAGTTAATGATACTGACATATATGAATCGGAAATGTAAGGACACTTCCAACTCACACTAGAAAAAATGTACCGAATGGTGAAATTCTTCTGTGAATTACTTACATATGAATCGCTGAATCTAGTACAAAGCAGAAAGCTAAGTAAAGTAGGAAAGGCAGTATGACGTTAGTTATAGTATGAACCTTGGTTTGAGGAGTGTTTTATCAGGCATCCGAAGAAGCCACAGGATAGGAATCAAGTTATAACCTAGATACCATCACGTTTTAACCCAGTTCATTTAACAGGTATGGGAAATTAGGGAATGTTAATACATCAGAAATAAAGGCAATGTTTTGAAAAGTCCAATAAAGGAATATAATTAAACAAGGGATATAGAAAAATGAACCAGTGTGCTTTGCACGATGCAGATTCCAGGGAACTGTAGGATGTGCCTCGGCTCCTGCACGTACTCACCAGAGTCCTCATGTCTGCTGGCCGAGATACCCGCGGTGTGTCGTGTCTCCTGTACGGCTTTAAGTAGCCACAGCCCGTAGCGTATCACTGCTGCTTAGTTGATTCTCGATAACGCTACTCTGTCGAGGTATTCCACACAGTCGTGGTTGCCACTTCCGCAATGTTGGAAATGATCTGATAAGTAACGATGCCGCCCTCGCGTATCATATCGCTAATAATCGTCACGTACCACAGGTAAGGACTTACCCTTCATCACGGCTACAGACCCACTCCGCTATACAGGGCCATTCAGCTGCTCCTACCGCTGTCATTTTATGCAACCACGATGTCATGTCTTAAACCACGGGCGACGTTTTCATATTCTCTCGCTCGCTACACACAAACAATTGATCCTAGGCGCGCGGTCTAGAGCGCCCTTCGACGGTTCGCACTGGCTAAACCGCCTTGCCACGGTTCGTGTTCCACCAATGAAAAACGGGCTGGAAACAAATGAATAGGATATCGCACTAAACACATTGGCTGAATGTGTGCATGTGGGTTCTGTAGGCCCCACCATCGTTTGTTTACTTTTCCCCTAATGTGGAGAGACACGACATCAATGAAGACGTTGCGTTGTACGGACGTATGCCATTCTGAAACGTGTCGGATTATGCGACATCTCTGGGTCTGCCATCATGACTTAGAGCACGTAACAGCTGTAACTAGCACGGAGGCTTCATAACCAACCGACGTCTCAAAACATGCCAAGTTTTTGTTGTGGGCAGGACTCTTTCATTTACATAAAATGGTGTGTCTGCAACTGTCGATACCATCTGCGAATGTTCCATCCACTCGGTCGATCAGTTTGGTAGCTCATGCTGAAACGTCTTTGCACTGTAATCACGGAATTACGTTTCGCAAACTGGAGAACATCAAATGATTTCTGCTGCGGAGTAGCCATTTTGCAACATGTGACGGTAACCAAGCAAACAGAAGACAACCAACATCTAGCAGCAATGCATTCGTTCCTCCACTAACTGAGCCAATGTGTAGCGATCGATAGTTTTGATTACATCATTCTTTGTTATATGTATACTCTCTCAGAAACATCCACTATTACATTCTGAAAATGGCGATAGACGTTTTCCATTTTTTCAATTATTTATTGGATGTATTCCAATGTCAAAGTGGTTTCAAACTGCCTGCAGTGTCAGACATGCATCAACTTCGGGTCATAATTAAGTGTTGATTTCGTAGCGAGTAAGACGGTATTCGATTGAGACCCTATTCCGTTCACTTGTCTAACAAAGAGTGCTCCCAGGCAGTGGGATCGACATTATGAAATCATTTATAAGGTATGTAGGATAAGGTCAAGCGCACCCTGTAGGCATTCACCGTCGTGGGCCCTCGTTCGAATGTAATCGACGAAAACAAAATTCATGATTTCACGTGACGCTCTACAGCTTTAAAAATAGTAGCTGTATGCAGACTGATTGGGTAGAGTAACGGTGAAAGTACAGCCTCACACACCACAAGGTTGTGAGTTCGAGCCTTGACATTCTTTATTTTTAAATCTTTAGCGAAAAAACTTTTATCATTATTTGTATTCAATCATTTGGTTCAAACTTAATTTTTATCTCTATTTCTTTGACACATCACATTAATCGTCGTATATACTTTTTCATTTCCTCTCATTTTTCTTCCTATCATCCTTTCTCCACCTGGGTTCTTTGTTCATGTGATTTTAATTATTTTCATTTGTAGCATCGATTTAATTTCTTCCGTTTTATTATCTTATCTTTTCGACCATGTTATCACCTTCATTATCTCTGTTCCTGATTTTGCTTTAAAGTCGTTTCACTTATAATGTCTTCTTTTATTTAAATCTTCATTTCGAAAGTGTAATAAGAATGTATGTTTTAAATGCTTGTGTGACGATTAACAACTACAAAACGTACATCTTGTAATGAAAAGTACGTTTTTGAGACCATTGCAGCATCAATGTCGATAGTGTTGTCCTTTGCTTTTTAAGCAATAGATTGGAATTTTCAAATGTTTAAATAAATGTATAAAATAATGAGAAACACATGCACAAATATTTTAAATGAAATGGAATGTCTAGAAGTTAAAATTAGGGCAAATTAAATAGTTAACGCGATGGTTAATATGACGTAATAAATTGCATATAAATCAGTTAATTGAACAAAACGAACGAATCTAGTCATTTCGATATGGATTTATAAGTCAAAAAATTTTGAAACACCTTACGAAATTTTAACCTACAATCTTTTGCATATGAGTGCAGTAATTTTTTCTTTACTCTCACTTTGTTCGTTATTGTTTGTGGCATTTGTTCGGAGCGTACGTCCCATGATACTAGTTCATGTTTTCATTTAATCATTCACTCAGTTCTTTCTTTTATTACAGAGGACAGCTGACCTCTGGCAGAACACGCAGAGATACCATTCCAGCTACCTTAACGAGTGCTCAGTGCATCACTCATATTTTTAAAACTGCAGTCAAGCGAAATTCCGAATTCTTTTTTCCTCGATTACTCGCATAAGGGGGCCCAGCAGGGTCAATGGCCGCAGGATGTGATATCTTGGATCTCAACCTACATCACCGTGCATGTGGTTTTAAAAAGTTGATCCCACCGCTAGGGACCTCTCCTTGTAAGTGCCAGTTGTAGACCGTTACCTAAACTGTATGGTTCATTATAAAAGACACCATATTTACGCCAGTGACTGTAACAGTTTCTGTGTTTCACGATTGCAATTTCGGTCTTAGGCCATTATCAAGTGCAGCTGAAAAATGTTTATAAATTATTTAACAAAATCGTTGTGTATCTTGATACACGGCCCATTACTACTCCGTCTACAGGCCACAAGTAGCCCATTGGGACCATCCGCCCGCCGTGTCATCCTCAGACGAGGATGCGGATAAGAGGGGCATGGGTTCAGCACATCGCTCTCCATACGGCCTATTACACAGAATGAAAAATGTAATTGCGTATGCATGTTACTTACATTTTTGTGGCTTTACGCCAAGTCAACTTAAAATGAGCTGACACATTTATACGACGTTTTCATTACTATTAAATACATTCTTGAAGCTGTTACATATTGCCAACACACATATCCATATGTCATAAAACAACATAGTCTGTAGACACTCATGTTCAATAACCCATCACTAGTCACTTACGCGCTAAACTGGAGCGGCAGATTACTGTTTACATGCTACTGGTAGCCGTTTTGCCGCGTAAACGGATTACTAATATTGTTTTGCTCTGTGTGGAGCGCTATTGTCGTCCAGCGACTGTACTAGGAAGCATAGAGTCTGCTCTCGTTGTACTACTAAAATATTTTGCGTATTTGGTTCAGTACAGAGAAGCTTTGAATGTTACAGGACTTCACCGTGGCGGGTGTGGTGGCTCGGGTCATCCCAAGGGCGCCTGTTTCTCCGCCGAGTAAGCGGCACAAGATCCGTGCTGAGCCAGCTGTACTCGCAGTCGACTGCGCGTCACGCACCACGAGGACGACGGCGTCAGCCGTTCGAAGGACATGTCAGCGGGTGTAATGTCGCTTCATCTGCTCCAGATAGTCTCAGCGTGGTCTGCCAGCTGGTAATCAACGTACAGCCCGGCTTCTAACGACAAGGTCAAGCACTAGGCTAATGGGGTGTCTCACAACTCACATGCCTCTGCGTCATGTGAGATGAAATATTGAGACGAACTCTCGGGAGCTTCTCTGCTTCCTGGACTAGGAAATTGTGGCCGAACAGAAGATAACGGAAGCTAAAATAATCTCGCTTAAAGAACGCTTACCATTATAGGCTACAGCGAAGGCGAAGTTAAAAATGGTTCAAATGGCTCTGAGCACTATGGGACTCAACATCTGAGGTCATCAGTCTCCTAGAACATACAACTACTTAAACCTAACTAACGTAAGGACTTCACACACATCCGTGCCCGAGGCAGGTTTCGAACCTGCGACCGTAGCGGTCGCGCGGTTCCAGACTGTAGCGCCTAGAACCGCTCGGTCACACCGGCCGGCCGCAGGCGAGGCTTTTCGTCAATGTGGAGAATGCGAAAAATATTCAGAAAACGGGAAAATATTACGAAAGATAGCTAAGGCTGCAGATTGTAAGAAAAGGAATAAGAATAAACTGGAGGTATCTAAATATATATAACAATGATATTATTGATCTACTATGACTGCAGTACTTTAAAATAAGTCTCTCATGCATTAGGGGCGTTCAATAAGTAATGCAACACTTTTTTCTGAAAGCAAGTTGGTTTAATTCGCTATTCCAGAATATCGTATTATTCCCCATATTTTACCTACAAAACCCTCTTTTTCAACATAATCTTCGTCCTGGCGACGGCCTTACGCAACTTTACTACGAAGGCCTGTATCCCCACATGGTACCAATTTACACAGGTCGACATCGCAGCAACGTGTTGCAGCATCAGTAAGCAACCTTCCCATCGACCGCCTAATACTTCCCGTGGAGTGCATTTTTCATTGGGCGAAACCAAAGGAAGGTGCATGGTCTCCTGGTAGGCAGCGAGGAATTCAGCGGGCACACAACTTCGAGTACCCGAACTGGTGCACGAGTGTGTGTAAGCGTATTGTCATATCGCTGGCTTAGTTGCGGGCAGTCGCGTCTGCAGAGTCGAGCATGGGACGCGGAACTGTTATGTTGTGTAGTGTGTAGCTCTGCATGTGAGAGGCATTGTTAGTACGGAAGTTGAAGTGCTGCTGCAAGTGATATCATAGTAAAGTGATGGAATATGGAAGTGATTCAGAGGAAAGTGCGTAATGATGTAATTAAAATTGAACAGTGCCGCCGATGACGTATTTGTGTATCCTCTCGTTACGCGTCACACCGTTCATTTATCATCCGCGACGTGATCGGTCTACAAGGATGAACTAATGTGAATCAGTAATACTATTTACCACAAAAGAGAGCATTTAAGTGCCAGTGTCTTGCAGCGAGCGTGAGACCGTGCGTTCGGTCATCGCGTTCCGCATCATCAACAATCAACCGCGCCGCGACGGTTACGCGCACGCTCGTACGACTGAGAACTGTGAACTGTAAAATTTAACTTTGTTAGCAGTGTTAAAATTTATTACTAGTGTCAAGGAGGACTGGTACCAGATATCTGTGTATGAGTGACGAGCGTAAGAACTTTCGTGCGATCATTCGGCTTCCGCATCATCAACAATCACCCGCGTCGTATCGGTTACGCGTACGCTCGTCTGATTGGTATTCTGGACCGGTGATCATACATTAATTGGGATAAACACTTATGAATTAGAATGTAAACAGTGCAAGCTGCGATTTCCTTTAATCGTCTCAGAATATAGTTTTTCATACCAGACGTCGAACAGTGTTGTTTTAACGTTCAGTGGCTCCCCTAAACCCGCTTGCATAATTCGATAGACAATATCAGGCAAGCCAGCAGCAGTGTGGAGCAGAACAGTATGCGCGATTATCAGGTACATTGTGTGGACAGGGCGCACGGTCAAGGAACAACAACCAGTTTAAGAATTCCCCCCACCCATTAGAACTCCCGGGCGTGTTACATGTGTCAGCACTACCATCAGAGATGTCGAGTTGTGCAGCGGGGTGTTCCACTGTGATGCTTCGATCACCTCAAATGATAGTATCTGCATCTTCCAACATTACAGCAGTCACAGCTGTGTGCGGTCGGGCGGCATGCTAGAGATTGGACTGGTTGGCGCGACCTGGTTGCGATGATGAACGGCGCCTCGTCCAATGACTCGTCATGCTTTTGTTCAATACCAGGTCTCCGTATACATTCTGCAGACGCCTATGAACCATTGCGATGCTCTGGTTTTCCACCAAAAGAAATTCAGTGACAGATTCCTGCTTACAACTCACCTCCGTTACAGACGTCATTTTGAAGGCTATGTATAGCGTCGCCATATATCGGAACTAGATGAAACTAGCGGTAATATTCCACGATGCCCCACAACACATCCTACACTTTTTCAACACAAAAAGGTCGAGAAAAAAAAGTGTTGCTTTGCTTGTTCAACGTCCATACCGTAACTGAATTCTCTTATCTAGATGCAGATGGTTAGTTACGGGAATCTATTACTTTTCATAGGAAGAACATTGTCATTCGGTAGGTTACTGTCACAAATGCAACTATTTAACTGCATTTATATTCAGTAAGTTTCAGTCAGTAGGTACACTTTGTAATGTAAGTTCAATGATTTTCAGGAAGTTGTTATGACCATTGCTCACTAATTTGCTATTTACAGACAGTAAAGCGTTGGTAGTATTTTACACACTATGGCTTGCACATACACTGTTGCATTTAGTTGCTGTACCTAGCCGTATACACTTACATTTAAATGGCTACTCACAGTTACAGTTAGTAAAAATTTTGCTGTTTTTTACAGTTGTTATGTATAGTTAGTTACTTTTGGAGCAGGAATTAAATTTCAAGGAGAAGAAATAAAACCACTACAGTCTGTCGATGACATTGTAATACTGTGAGAGACATCAAAGCTCTTGGAACAGCAGCTGAACGGAATGGACAGCGTCTTGAAAGCGAGATATAAGGTGAACTTCAACAAAAGCAAAATAAGGATAATGGGATGTAGTCCAATTACATCAGATGATGTTGAGAGAATTAGACTAGCAAACGGGACACTAAAAGTAGCAGAGGAGTTTATCTACTTGGGCAGCAAAGTAATTGATCAGGACCGGTGTACAGACTATATGAGACATGTACCTGCTTCTGAATTACATCAGATGATGTTGAGAGAATTAGACTACCAAACGGGACACTAAAAGTAGCAGATAAGTTTAGCTATTTGGGCAGCAAAGTAATTGATGATGACCGTTGTAGAGACTATATGAAATGTAGAGTGGTATTGGATAGACAATCGTTTCTGAGAAAGAGTAATGTGTTAATATCGAATACAGATTTAAGTGTTAGGAAGGCTTTTCTAAAGGAATTTGTTGGAAGCGCAGCCGCGTATGGAAGTGAAACATGGACAAGAACAGAATAGAGGTTTTTGAAATTGGTGCTGACTATTTCATGGCTAGTCACGTAACCAATGAGGAGGTTCCTCTAGCTGATCCAATATAACATAAGTATACGACCATGCGAACATCTCCTTCCTTCTGAAATTATTTTTAATCCTCCAGTTTGGCTACTCTACCTACTCCAGTTGCCACTTCATACTGTTGTTTCATGACGCGAATTTGCGACCTGCATGTATTCCGGTCTACACTACAATAAACTATTCTGCAAACGATTTTTTCCCTCTGTAGTTACTTACCGACCGTTTATATTAACTGCTAATTGAGAATTATTTCTCCAATTACTCCAGTTACAGCTTCCAGCCACATGACATACTTCGTACTTTGTTTTCGCGACAGATTCCCTGCTAGCACGCTACTGACCTCGCTACACCTGTTTCGGAGATCTCATCCATAGCGCCACATGTCATTTGTATTAACTTATGTGTTTATCTTTAGTATTTCATACATTACTTAATATGCTGGTTATGAGTACTTATATTTTCTTTTATATTTTATGGCAACGATGGTTGCATAACTTTTTGATTCATTATTTTCTCGTGCATTTGTTCTACTCTATGCATCTCATTAGCAGTTTGGCTGCAGTTATGGCATGACTTCTGCGCTTGTTATTTGGTTTCCTGATATAGTTTTTCTACGTAGACTATGATCCACGAGCTCTTTTTGCATTAACTTAGTTTATTATTGTGTTAGGCGCTTCAGTCTGGAACCGCGCTGCTGCTACGGTCGCAGGTTCGAATCCTGCCTCGGGCAACGATGTGTGCGACATCCTTAGGTTAGTTAGGTTTAAGTAGTTTCATGTCTAGGGGACTGATGACCTCAGATGTTAAGTCCCATAGTGCTTAGAGCCATTTGAACCATATTATTGTGTTACGTATTACTCTTGTACTTTTATAGGGCTAGTGTAATATGCTACTCGTACACGTACCTGTTTCTTTTTGACACTCGCTAATAATACGATAATTTAAGTATGTACCATTTCCTTATGTTTAAAAGTTTTTACACTTTTCGTTCTTAAATTATGATATCCCTATCCAGCTGCCGGCAGGAGTGGCCGTCCGGTTCTAGGCGCTACAGTCTGGAGCCGAGCGACCGCTACGGTCGCATGTTCGAGTCCTTCCACGGGCATGGATGAGTGTGATGTCCTTAGGTTAGGTAGGTTTAATTAGTTCTAAGTTCTAGGCGACTGATGACCTCAGAAGTTAAGTCGCATAGGGCTCAGAGCCATTTGAACCATTTTGAACCTATCCAACTTGTAATTACAGTATTTGCGTTATATTTATCGGTACTGTCACCTGCAAAAGGGCAGTAAGTGCCTGAAAGCGGTAACGAAATATTTTTTGCAGTTCGTTGCTGATTTTTTCAGCAAATATATTTATAGTTTCTGAGTATGATTAAATTCGAAGTAAATGATATCCTACTCTCTACTATAAAACGATACATCATTCGATTTAGACTAATACACTAGTGGCCATTACAATTGCTACACCAAGAAGAAATGCAAATGATTAAGAGGTATTCATTAGACAAATATATTGTACTAGAACTGACATGTGATTGGATTATCACGCAATTTGGGCGCATAGATCCTGAGAAATCAGTACCCAGAACAACCACCTCCGGCCGTATTAACGGCTTTGATACGCCTGGGCATTGAGACAAACAGATCTTGGATGGCGAGTACAAGTAAAGCTCCCCATGCAGCTTCCACGATACCACAGTTCATCAAGAGTAGTGACTGGCGTATTGTGACGAGCCAGTTGCTCGGCCACCATTGACCAGACGTTTCCAATTGGTGAGAGATCTAGAGAATGTGCTGGCCAGGGCAGCAGTCGAACATTTTCTGTATTCAGAAATGCCCGTATAGGACCTGCAACATGCGGTCGTGCATTATCTTGCTGAAATGTAGGGTTTCGCAGGGATCGAATGAAGGGTAGAGCCACGGGTCGTAAGACATCTGAAATGTAACGTCCACTGTTCAAAGTGCCGTCAATGCGAACAAGAGGTGACCGAGACGTGTAACCAACGGCAACTCATACCATCACGCCAGGTGATACGCCAGTATGGTGATGAGGAATAGACGCTTCCAACGTGCATTCACAGCGATGTTGCCAAACACGGATGTGACCATCATGATGCTGTGAACAGAACCTAGATTCATCCGAAAAAATGACGTTTTGCCATTCGTGCACCCAGGTTCGTCGTTGAGTACACCATCGCAGTCGCTCCTGTCTGTGATGCAGCGTCAATGGTAACCGCAGCCATGGTCTCCGAGCTGATAGTCCATGCTGCTGCAAACGTCGTCGAATTGTTCGTGCAGGTGGTTGTTGTCTTGCAAACGTCCCCATATGTTGACTCAGGTATCGAGAGGTTGCTGCACGATCCGTTACAGCCATGCGGATAAGATGCCTGTCATCTCGTCTGCTAGTGATACGAGGCCGTTGGGATCCAGCACGGCGTTCCGTATTACCCTCCTGAACCCACCGATTCCATATTCTGCTAACAGTCATTGGATCTCGACCAACGCGATCAGCAATGTCGCAATCCGATAAACAGTAATAGCGATAGGCTACAATCCGACCTTTATCAAAGTCGGAAACGTGATGGTACGCATTTCTCTTCCTTACACGATGCATCACAACAACGTTTCACCAGGCAACGCCGGTCAAATGCTGTTTGTGTATGAGAAATCGGTTGGAAACGTTCCTCATGTCAGCACGTTGTAGGTGTCGCCACCTGCGTCAACCTTGTGTGAATGCCCTGAAAAGCTAATCATTTTTGCATATCATAGCATCTTCTTCCTGTCGGTTAAGTTTCGTGTCTGTAGCACGTCATCTTCGTGGTGCAGCAATTTTAATGGCCAGTAGTGTAACAAAATAGAATACAGAAATCTAAATCACTACAGCTCCCAGTTATGCCAGCAGCATGCTAAATTCATCATACTACAAAGTTGTTGTTCTGTGATTGGAATATGTCCTCCTACTGCGACTGTGTATTAACATGAGCCTTCTTCATAAGCCCTAGTGAGTGTCGATGACAATCATAAGATCTCAGGAAAACTGCGTCTGCGACAATCTAACTTGGCATCATGACAGGAAGAGGGATTAAAGTAAAGTTGACCGTGTCTTTAAATAATCTCGAAGGTGCAACATGATCAATGACACCGGTGGCACTGATGAAGTCTGGATACCAGCTGAATGGTGCTGCGGCGTCTTGCGCTCCTGGGGCGCTACTAAAGCTTACTCAGTTTGAAGGGAGACTGAATGGAACGGGTGATGGCAGGACTGTAGCGTGAGCGGAGACGCACTGGCTCGTAGGCATAGCTGCGGTTTTGCGCAGTTTCGTACACAGGATCTCCACGAAAGTTTACGGTATCTGGAGACCAGCTCAGTGGCACTGCTGCTAGTCCCGCCTCGAAGGCAGCTTGAATACCAGTGATGGCTATGACGGTGAGCGTGGCTTATTGATTCTACTACCTGCAGAGGCATTTTAGTGTATATAGGTGACTATTGGCATTCTACAACATAAAACTAAATCTACAGTGTCTGGGAGCTGGTGCACTTCATATACACTGCTGGCCACCGTAAATGTAACACCCTGAAGGAAGCATCCGAAACAAGTGAAATTTACACCATGGGTTTGCAGCGATGAGATATGCAAATGATTAGAATTTCAGCGCAGACGCACATCACTCGCGCCTGTGGCGCCACCTCATAGCGCCATTTAAGGCTTGGCGATTTCGACGAGTGTACGTTCGGCACGTGTGTTTACCTTGTGGTTGTTTCACAAGACGATCACTTATGCCTCGTATACAACAGCGAACATCGTTTGATCAAGTATCCGAGTTCGACAGAGGAAGGATAGTGGCTTACCAAGATTGTGGATTATCATACAGAGAAATCGCTAGTCGTGTTGGACGAAACCAAACAACTGTAATGCGGATATGTGACCGTTGGATGCAGGAGGGTACGACGGACCGACGTGGTCGATCGCATTCACCTCGGTGCACCACTGCACGTGCTGATAGACAAATTCTGCGCATGGCAGTGACGGATCGGTCAGTGACATCCCGAACCATAGCACAGCCCATTGCTTCTGTAACGCATCATCCAGTGTCTGCGCGTACCATTCGACGCCGTGTACAGCAGAGTGGTCTGTCCGCAAGACGTCCATTGCTTCGTCTACCATTGACGCAGAACCACAGACGTCTCCGTCGCCAATGGTGTGATGACAGACGGATGTGGACGGCAGAATGGAATGACGTTGTCTTTACTGACGAGGCACGCTTCTGTCTGCAGCACCACGATGGTCGGATTCAAGTGTGGAGACACCGTGGAGAAAGGATGCTGGACAGCTGCATTATGCACCGCCACACTGGTCTTGCACCGGGTATTATGGTATGGGGCGGTATTGGATATTACTCTCGCACGCCTCTAGTACGCATTGCCGGTACTTTAAATAGCCGGCGCTACATATCCGAGATGCTGGAGCCAGTTGTCCTTCCTTACCTTCAGGGCTCGGCCACAGCCATATTGCAACAGGATAATGCGCGACCACACGTGGCACGCATTGTCCAAAGGTTCTTCGTCAATAACCAGATTGAATTGCTTCCCTGGCCGGCTCGCTCTCCGGATCTTTCGCCGATAGAAAACATGTGGTCCATGGTTGCTCAACGAGTGACCCAGATTACATCCCCAGCTGCCACACCAGATGATCTTTGGCAACGTGTGGAAGCTGCTTGGGCTTCTGTACCCCAGGAACACATTCAACGTCTCGTTGACTCAATGCCGAGACGTGTGGCAGCGGTGATCTCCAACAATGGCGGCTGCCCTGGCTACTGATTCTCGCAGGAACCACGTGTCACAGACGTCTGTAAACATAACCATTTGATACTTGGTCAACATGTTATCTACAAAATAAATTTTGTTGTGCTACCTCTTGTCTTTCTTGGTGTTGCATTTACGGTGGTCAGCAGTGTACTTTCGGTCGAGAGGGCTTTCCCGCGTGGGGTTAGCCGAGCGGTCTCAGGCGCTGCAGTCGTGAACTGTGCGGCTGGTCCTGGCGGAGGTTCGAGTCCTCTCTCGGGCATTGGTGTGTGTTTTTGTCCTTAGGATAATTTAGGTTAAGTAGTGTGTAAGCTTAGGGAATGATGACCTTAGCAGTTAAGTCCCATTAGATTTCACACGCATTTGAACATTTTTTTGAGAGGGCTTTGGCGGCACATTGCTTTCTATATCCCAAAACACTGGTGATACCTCAGGTTTTAGCAACAGTTTTTGATCAAAACATGGGCTAAAGAGTATGTGGTAATATAGGTTACAGGAAAAAATGTGCATATAATAATAAGCAAATCTATAACTGTGTTATAAAAAGCAGGTCGTTTTATTCCGAATAACATGAACACAGAATACAGAAACTGTATCAGTTTGCACCACGGCCGTTGTTATGGTGATGGAATACACGCTCCCATTCACATTGTGCATTACTAAGAGCATTGCTTTGCTGGTCAACAAAGAACCGTCTTCACAAGCACAGTTGGAAGTGGTTACTTCTCAGTATCACAGCAAAATGGTATCTGCGACAAGCTAGTTACGTGTAAGCGACATGACAGGAAGAGGCATTCCAGTAAAGTTGGTCTTGTCCTTCGATGAACTCGAAGATGTAACACGAGGAGCGACACCTGTGACACTGACAACGTCGTACAGCTTGGATGGTGTTGCGGTGTCTTTCGCTCATGGCCGAGTTTTGATGCCACCGATGGTGACGGTTCCTGAAAGACTGAATGGTGTAGCGCAAGACTCGACTGAGGTATTAACAGCGGCGCCACCGAGGTCGACTTTGTCAGGATACTGGCTCACCAGCATGGCTGTGGCCTGCACTGCTCCATATCCTGGAACTCCACCGACGTTTATGGTGTTCGGATACTGGATCATTGGTCTATGTTTTGGTTGCACAGTGTCATAGACAGGGACACGACCAAAGGTAAAGTTACCTGAAGACCAAGTCCGTGGTACAGCTTCTGATCCAATCTCGATGGCAGTTGGAGTCGAGGTGTTAGCGTTGGCTGTGTTCCCAGGGTTACGGAGGATTAGTACCTGTACAATGATATCAGTACATATTGAAATCTGTTAGCACTGACTATATATAACTAAGAGTGCTAAGATTGAGCTCTGTATGACTTCATGCTACATGGAGGCAATAGTAGAGCTGCACTGATATCAATGGAGAGACGTCTACAGACGTTAAAGTAACCTCTGGCGTGCCACAGGGGAGTGTTATGGGACCATTGCTTTTCACAATATATATAAATGACTTAGTGTCGGAAGTTCCATGCGGCTTTTCGCGGATGATGCTGTAGTATACAGAGAAGTTGCAGGATTAGAAAATTGTAGCGAAATGCAGGAAGATCTGCAGCGGATAGGCACTTGGTGCAGGGAGTGGCAACTGACCCTTAACATAGACAAATGTAATGTATTGCGAATACATAGAAAGAAGGATCCTTTATTGTATGATTATATGATAGCGGAACAAACACTGGTAGCAGTTACTTCTGTAAAATATCTGGGAGTATGCGTGCGGAACGATTTGAAGTGGAATGATCATATAAAATTAATTGTTGGTAAGGCGGGTACCAGGTTGAGATTCATTGGGAGAGTGCTTAGAAAATGTAGTCCATCAACAAAGGAGGTGGCTTACAAAACACTCGTTCGACCTATAATTGAGTATTGCTCATCAGTGTGGGATCCGTACCAGGTCGAGTTGACAGAGGAGATAGAGAAGATCCAAAGAAGAGCGGCGCGTTCCGTCACAGGGTTATTTGGTAAGCGTGATAGCGTTACGGAGATGTTTAGCAAACTCAAGTGGCAGACTCTGCAAGAGAGGCGCTCTGCATCGCGGTGTAGCTTGCTCGCCAGGTTTCGAGAGGGTGCGTTTCTGGATGAGGTATCGAATATATTGCTTCCCCCTACTTATACCTCCCGAGGAGATCACTAATGTAAAATTAGAGAGATTAGAGCGCGCACGGAGGCTTTCAGACAGTCGTTCTTCCCGCGAACCATACGCGACTGGAACAGGAAAGGGAGGTAATGACAGTGGCACGTAAAGTGCCCTCCGCCACACACCGTTGGGTGGCTTGCGGAGTATCAATGTAGATGTAGATGTAGATGTAGATATATCTGACATTCTTCAACCATTAAGTTGAGTTGTTTGTCACTCAAACAGAGAGGATTATGCAAATTATACAGGACGGAACGCTAACAACCAAACATATATGATGGAAATAATAATTACGCTCTAATAGAATTTCAACCATTGCATTTTGAAGGACAGGACATAAAAGTCTAACATCCGAACAGCGAAGGAATCATTAGAGTTGACAAAGATCCTCAATTGGGAAAGGAAGAGAAGTAACCAATCCGAAGTGAACCACCCCTGTATTCGTTACATATGATACAGAAATGTCAAACAATGCTCTAATCTACATGTTGTCGAACGGACTTCAACCACAGTTACCCCATATACGAATTCATTGTCTTCCTGCTAAGATATCTCGTTTGGTATTTAATTTATGACTCAGCACCAGCCACTGACACCAGCTATTCTATTACTACTGTTGGAAGGTCGACTATGAGACAGATTTTTTGGTGTGTTACTTGTCAGTTTCGAAACTTTTGTTCAAAGATAACAAAAGAAACATACATACGCTCACTCACTCACTCACACACACACACACACACAAATATGAATGGATATTCTCTAATTACTTTTTAATTAATGGCCAATTTTATTCAGTAGACAATAGTCTGATGCGAGCATGGTTAGATGAGTCCCAGAATGGTCAGTTGTAACATTTAGCTGACTTTTATTTTCATACTGTAACTTAACTAATTTACTCAATGGATGTAACACGGTGCATCCTCTCTCTTAACAAGCAAAACGGTTCCTCCTTCCATGTCTTCCTGGTAAGCATAGGTTATTAATCACTTGACTATGTATATCACACGAGACTCTGTGTGTGACAGTCATTAATTCTGATAAGTACTGTCTCATGTTTAAACATGTCTGTTAATAAAAGGTTAAAGATAATGCCTAATAGACAGCAAGCCAGTTGTTACAAATGTAGTTGGATAATAGAGCTGTTAAGCAGAAACAATGAAAACCTGTTATAAATATTCAAAAATAGGTAATTAACACTCAAAAGCCTCGAATGTTCTTAAAAAAGTAATAAGGATTTTCGTTGTGTTAAGCACATTACTCAGAGTTTTAGAAATGCAGAATATAATAAAAGTGTATGTTAATGGAGAAAATTCCTTACCTTATGCAATTCGTTTAGCAGCGGCTGTTCTGGAACAACTGAATAACTGGCAGGCCTGCTTTTAAGCACCGTTCCTTGTTTACCGTTCATCATATTGTCGAAGGCGAAAGGTCGAAGACTATAGGCAGAAGGAACACCAAAAACAGAACTGACGGGGTTGTTGATACAGGAAGTCTTCAGAGGGAAGCAGTAACGGTATATTACATCGACGTCGCTGGGAAGATGAAATGCAGGTAGGGAACCGAAGGGCAGGTACATGCTAACGCTGTTGCCAGGAAAGTTATAGAACAATTTTGTGCAGAGGGAAGCCATGTCGGCACTGGTCCATGGAAGCGAAGTATGAGCATAGTTTTTGGATAAATTAACTGGAATGGGTTGGTCAGAAAGTCTAGCGACAGGTTTTTCTGGTTGTCCTGGATTTGGTGGTTGAGAATGTTCGGAGTTAACTGGTACGGCAGGCTTATTCTGTCCACTGACGGCTGCCTTATTCTCCAGGGAGACAGCGCCGGATGTTTCCGCCGATGTGTCGCACGCGACTTCAGCGCCACCAGGAAAGGCGACGGCAAGTGCGAGCACTGCACTCAGGATCACCTGTGACGCAGCAAGTCGATGAATTAGGCTAGAAAAAATCGTTGTACAATGTTTTGTTTTCAATAAGAAAGCGTCGTACATAAGTTCATACTAAATGTACGATTGCTGCTGCTGCAAGTGGAAATATGAAGTGTTATGTGTCTCACGACATGCCAATTTTTCCCCACTTATTTAACTAAGAACCTGACTTCATTCTAATGGATAATTTTTTTCTTTTTTCTTTTTCTGGAGCCAGAGTCACGTAACAGTTTCGAAAGGATGTTTCCACCATTTGACTCTAGGCTATATGATATATTTACTTCACTATCAAGATATCGGGCTTAGGCCATTTTCAGTGTAACAATAGCATATATAACGAATAAAAGTGCAAAACACTAACAGGAATGGAGAAATATAAGAAGTAAAAATTCGCGTATAAATTACTTGATTATATAGTTATTTACACTTCACAATCATTTGAATTACGTATCAGATAAAATAAACAAGTTGTCTCGTAAGTCAACTTACATGTCATGCAAATGTAGTGAACCTGTGATGTAAATTAGACCTCCAAAACACAGGGTAAGCTTCATTTCACTGTATTTAAATATAAACTAACGTAACCGTAAGTGAAACGATCGTCAAAGATCAGCACAAACATTAAAATATGCGCCCTGTAATCTACAGTATGACACGGAATAAGATAGTGGAATAATGGTTACATTAGCTTTGCAATAAATACTATATGACAGTGTTTAAAGTATGTAACATAAAGATTCAACTTACAAGTTAGCATGTAAACACGTAAAATACATTATCGTAATATAAATACCTATAATTCTCTAATATGTTGGGCATTGTATAAAACAATAATTGTGGACATCGTTGCGAACTACAGAAATCTTATACAAACGCCTTAAAAATTTTTACGCTAAATCAAGCACTCACAAAAGACGGTTGGGGGGAGGGAGAGTGGCGAATGGGAATTAACAGAATATAAAAATGAAAAGTACAAAATGGAGGGGTCGCAAGTGGAGTGGGTGGCAATGGGAGGTTGTATGATGAAGTCGGTGACGGAGGGGAGGAGGGACGGGGAACGCGCAAGACATGTAAGTAATGTAGCGAATCATGTAAGATGTATATTGATTTTTACTATTTGTATTTTTACCTTCTTTCTGTTATTTGTACTTTTTATTGCTTTTTTTGTTCCATTTTGACACTTGGAAACGGTCTAAGGCGGGACATCTAGATGGTGAAATAAGCACATTGTACAGAGTCAAATGAAGGAAATGTGCTTTCGTTCATTTGGATTCATTCTACTTGCATAACAGTTATCAGTTCAATGCTGAGTAAGGATTTCAAGTTCATTCCTTAATAAACACAAAAAATATGCCCCAAAATGTCGATATGTACATATAAAATTATTTATCTCACGAAACAAACTATGAAGAACAAAAAATATTTTTCTTGATACTTTCATAGAAGATTTCAACCTTAATTACATGTATACTTATGGACTACGGTGGTATGAAAGTATGATATAACCGTGTACTTTATTTCCTTCTATCTGAAGCGCACATTACAGGTAATTACTGCGTTTGCAGTGCTTTAGTTTTCCGCGGATAAATAAAGCCAAAATGCCAAACAAAAGACCTAAGTACTCTTGACTGTCTAAGCTGGATTATTTTGTTCACTTTTCTATTTTAGACTATATTATCTTTATTTTAATAACTTATTATGGTAAAAACTGATTTTAGGTGCATCATTGTTGCAACTTATGGTACTGTCTAGAAGTACATCTGAAGACTTGACACACAGTAACAAAGTAGCGGTGTAAATACCGTTTGTAAGCAATAAAACCAAAATCGGTATTACCGCTCAGACGGCGTGCAACATAGTGAATAATTTTCATCTTAATATCGTCTCAATATCTGTACACAGGGAAACACAAAGCTGAGGTATTCTTTTCAAACTAATTAAATACTTCGTCAGTAGGAAGCATTGATAAAACTCCTGGGCTGTTTAGTAGGTGCTGCACGTCGAAGAGATCAAAGTGAAACTGGAACTGTAACGTAATCCTCGGTTCTGTAAGGCACTCACCTGAATCTTCATGTCTTCTGGCAGGAAACACAGACGCTGCACTGTTTCGTTCGTTGTGAGGGCTTAAATAGCCGTGGAGAAGGGGGAAACACTATCCGACATGTTATCTCTCACGTTCTCCTGTCCTGTTACGAGATATACAGACAGGTGTACCTCTGTTACACTATCAGTCAGGAGCTGATAATCATCTTTATTCCACTCTCGTAATCTCCTCACCCTTAGCTAAGCTCTACGCAAACAGCAAATTGGCCTTTTGCAAATCACGTTTACAGGGTGGTCCATTGATAGTGACCGGGCCAAATATCTCACGAAATAAGCATCAAACGAAAAAACTACAAAGAACCAAACTCGTCTAGCTTGAAGGGGGAACCATATGGCGCTATGGTTGGTCAGCTAGATGGCGCTGCCACAGCTCAAACCGATATCAACTGCGTTTTTTTAAATAGGAACCCCCATTTTTATTACATATTCGTATAGTACGTAAAGAAGTATGAATTTTTTAGTTGGACCCCTTTCTTCGCTCTGTGATAGATGGCGCTGTAATAGTCACAAACGTGTAAGTACGTGGTATTACGCAACATTCCGCCAGTGCGGACGGTATTTGCTTCTTGAAACATTACCCGTGTTAAAATGGACCGTTTACCAATTTCAGAAAAGGTCGATATCGTGTTGATGTATGGCTATTGTGATCGAAATGCATTACGGGCGTGTGCTATGTATACTGCTCGGTATCCTGGACGACATCATTTCAGTGTCCGGACCGTTCGCCGGATAGCTACGTTATTTAAGGAAACAGGAAGTGTTCAGCCACATGTGAAACGTCAACCACGGCCTGTAACAAATGATGATGCCCATGTAGGTGTTTTAGCCACTGTCGCGGATAATCCGCACACCAGTAGCAGACAAATTGCGCGAGAATCGGGGATCTCAAAAACGTCGGTGTTTAAAATGCAACATCAACATCGATTGCACCTGTACCATATTTCTATGCATTACGAATTGCATAGCGACGACGTTGAACGTCGTATACAGTTCTGCCACTGTGCACAAGAGAAATTACGGGACGATGATAGATTCTTTGCAGGCGTTCTACTTAGCGACGGAGCGTCATTCACCAACAGCGCTAACGTAAACCGGTATAATATGCACTATTGGGCAACGGAAAATCCACGATGGCTGCCATAAATGGAACATCAGCGACCTTGGCGGGTTAATGTATGTTGCGGCATTGTGGGAGAAAGGGTAATTGGCCCCCATTTTATCAATGGCAATCTACATGGTGCAATGTATGCTGATTTCCTACGTAATGTTCTACCGTTGTCACTACAATGGCCCACGCAGTATCAACTCATATAAGAGGAATAGTCTGACACCACAACATTACTGTGTACTTGTAAAATAATGGTGCGAATGAGGATCTTCTGCCCATGTCACATTCAAAATACATTGCTGTTACTAATAGGGTAGGAATGTTGGAGGAGGTATGCACAGTTTAACGAGTCCTTTACTGTATGGTACACATTTATACTATGGTTCAATGTGATGTAGGAAGGGTACAAATTTATTATTATGCTGACCAGTGTTCTCGCAAGCCGGTAGCCAGCATACTCTCGCAGTTGGAGACTGAGTGAGCGGGTACGTCACGTACCACCAAATGATTCGACAATTGGAACAGATAGCTTTCTTTTTCCCATTAACGGCCACCATGAGTGCGAAGCCAGTGCCACAGCCTTCAGCCGTAGCACATCTGTCTCCAGACGTGCCTATATATGAAGTGATCAGAGAGGAAACTCAGGTGTCACTACCACCTGTGGCCCCCAATTACAGGTCGCCACCAGTAAATGTCATGCTTTGCGAGTAATACGCACAACCAGGTAAGGCCGACTGGAGAGGGAGAGGATAAGAAAAGATTCGTCACTACTCTTAAAACTACAAAACGTATTACTGGACGGAACTTGCCGCACTTTTAGCAGTTTGCAACCTATATCAGTCTACATCAAAAGTACCCGGACACTCACTATTAATGCTACCACTACTGTAGCGAACGGAAACACAGCATATCCCTCATGATAATCGTCGCAAGGCGTTCTACACAGTTCCCCACAGTCGTTTAATGAACAAAGTAAGAGCATATGGACGGCCAGACCAATTGTGTGATTGCGTTGAAGGGTTCCTAGATAACAGAACGCAACATGTCATTCTCAATGGAGAGAAGTCTTCCGAAGTAAGAGTGATTTCAGGTGTGCCGCAGGGGAGTGTCGTACCACCGTTGCTATTCACAATATACATAAATGACCTTGTAGATAACATCGGAAGTTCACTAAGGCTTTTTGCGGATGATGCTGTAGTATATCGAGAGGTTGTAAAAATTGAAAATTGTACTGAAATGCAGGAGGATCTGCTCCGAATTGACGCATTGTGCAGGGAATGGCAATTGAATCTCAATGTAGACAAGTGTAATGTGCTGCGAATACATAGAAAGAAAGATCCTTTATCATTTATCTACGATATAGCAGGTCAGCAACTGGAAGCAGTTAATTCCATAAATTATATGGGAGTAGGCATTAGGAGTGATTTAAAATGGAATGATCATATAAAGTTGATCGTCGGTAAAGCAGATGCCAGACTGAGATTCAATGGAAGAATCCTAAGGAAATGCAATCCGTAAACAAAGGAAGTAGGCTACAGTACACTTGTTCGCCCACTGCTTGAGTATTGCTCATCAGTGTGGGATCCGTACCAAATAGGGTTGATACAACAGAGAAAGAAGATCCAACGGAGAGCAGCGCGCTTCGTTACAGGCTCATTTAGTAATCGTGAAAGCGTTACGGAGATGTTAGATAAACTCCAGTGGAAGACTCTGCAGAAGAGACGCTCAGTAGCTCAGTACGGGCTTTTGTTGAAGTTTCGAGAACATCCCTTTACCGAGGAGTCAAGCAGTATATTGCTCCCTCCTACGTATATCTCGCGAAGAGACCATGAGGATAAAATCAGAGAGATTAGAGCCCACACAGAGGCATACCTACAATCTTTCTTTCCACGAACAATACGTGCCTGGAATAGAAGGGAGAACCGATAGAGGTACTCAAAGTACCCTCCACCACACACCGTCAGGTGGCTTGCGGAGTATGGATGTAGAGGTAGATGTAGATGTTCATTGCAGCATGTGTTTCGGCAGATATTGGTAATCTGTAGCTGCAGTCAGAATAGCCAAATACAGCTCATCGTGTCCTTGATGCGACGGAAAGCGTTGGTTTGTCTCCTGTTATGAATAAAATGATACTATATTTCTTTATTAGATATTCATGTAACTGAACATGTTTTAACAGGATGAACGGGCAGTATATCAGCGCAACAAAGCGATCATGGTTATACAGCACGTCGCTAAAATCGGTAAGTGTACTTGACAGTGTAGTCCCGCAGATGTTAAAACTCTGTGGAGTTTAGAAGTGTAAGGTTCTCTCTGCCATGGGTACAATGTTGGACAATTACTAAACTGTGATGTAATAATTGAAGACACAGCAGCGTTTCTATTTACAGAAAACCTCATTTTCACGGAGCTGGTTTTGTGTTTTACGAAAATCTACGTGCAGTTTTCTGTTGTGATTGGGATGCTTGATATCCGTGAGTACCCTTGCCTCTCACTATCGGAGTGTTTGACGTCGCTGAGTATCCATAGCATGTGTGCCTGTCACTAACACTTCATGGACTTTTTACACTACTACAATGGCTACGATTTGATTTGTTACAGCAGTTGGATGGAAACACACACCAAAATCAGTCGCCCTTATGACGGAGTTCGAGGACGGCCACCGAAATACACCATTCCGCTGGTTTGGAGATTCACCGCTCTCAACCGCATAGGGAACAGACAATTACGTTACCATATAAGTAGCTTCTTTGACGTAAATGCCAATATGTAGTCATATTATTTGTAGTCTGCAATTACATTTGCAACACTCAAGTAGTGATTGAACATTAATATTAACCGTCAGAACACAAACATAAACATTTACATTTACATCGTAAATGAAGTGTAGAATCTCATGCGTAGGTTCTTAATTGTAAAAGCAGGCACACTTGATATTTGTCGATGACAGTATCATCTACCATCAACGCGAAAAAATGATTTGAGGAAACCGTAGAATCCGAATATGCTGTAAAAAGGGGCGTTCCCATTTGAAAATACAAAGTTGATCCCACCCACGAAGAATGGGTAGTTACGAGGTGGGCAATTGAAATACATACAGATGTCTGTTTTGCTAACAGTAACTTTTCACTTAGAACACAATTGGTACGCTGCGTAGTTTTCGAGATATTTAGATGTCTAAAGTTAAAACGAACTGCATGAATATAATTCTACACTCCTGGAAATGGAGAAAAGAACACATTGACACCGGTGTGTCAGACCCACCATACTTGCTCCGTTCACTGCGAGAGGGCTGTACAAGCAATGATCACACGCACGGCACAGCGGACACACCAGGAACCGCGGTGTTGGCCGTCGAATGGCGCTAGCTGCGCAGCATTTGTGCACCGCCGCCGTCAGTGTCAGCCAGTTTGCCGTGGCATACGGAGCTCCATCGCAGTCTTTAACACTGGTAGCATGCCGCGACAGCGTGGACGTGAACCGTATGTGCAGTTGACGGACTTTGAGCGAGGGCGTATAGTGGGCATGCGGGAGGCCGGGTGGACGTACCGCCGAATTGCTCAACACGTGGGGCGTGAGGTCTCCACAGTACATCGATGTTGTCGCCGGTGGTCGGCTGAAGGTGCACGTGCCCGTCGACCTGGGACCGGACCGCAGCGACGCACGGATGCACACCAAGACCGTAGGATCCTAGGCAGTGCCGTAGGGGACCGCACCGCCACTTCCAAGCAAATTAGGGACACTGTTGCTCCTGGGGTATCGGCGAGGACCATTCGCAACCGTCTCCATGAAGCTGGGCTACGGTCCCGCACACCGTTAGGCCGTCTTCCGCTCACGCCCCAACGTCGTGCAGCCCGCCTCCAGTGGTGTCGCGACAGGCGTGAATGGAGGGACGAATGGAGACGTGTCGTCTTCAGCGATGAGAGTCGCTTCTGCCTTGGTGCCAATGATGGTCGTATGCGTGTTTGGCGCCGTGCAGGTGAGCGCCACAATCAGGACTGCATACGACCGAGACACACAGGGCCAACACCCGGCATCATGGTGTGGGGAGCGATCTCCTACACTGGCCGTACTCCACTGGTGATCGTCGAGGGGACACTGAATAGTGCACGGTACATCCAAACCGTCATCGAACCCATCGTTCTACCATTCCTAGACCGGCAAGGGAACTTGCTGTTCCAACAGGACAATGCACGTCCGCATGTATCCCGTGCCACCCAACGTGCTCTAGAAGGCGTAAGTCAACTACCCTGGCCAGCAAGATCTCCGGATCTGTCCCCCATTGAGCATGTTTGGGACTGGATGAAGCGTCGTCTCACGCGGTCTGCACGTCCAGCACGAACGCTGGTCCAACTGAGGCGCCAGGTGGAAATGGCATGGCACGCCGTTCCACAGGACTACATCCAACATCTCTACGATCGTCTCCATGGGAGAATAGCAGCCTGCATTGCTGCGAAAGGTGGATATACACTGTACTAGTGCCGACATTGTGCATGCTCTGTTGCCTGTGTCTATGTGCCTCTGGTTCTGTCAGTGTGATCATGTGATGTATGTGATCCCAGGAATGTGTCAATAAAGTTTCCCCTTCCTGGGACAATGAATTCACGGTGTTCTTATTTCAATTTCCAGGAGTGTATTAACTGTAGTGTTCAGCGATTTTTTTATTCATATGTTATGATCCATCCTATCATTCTGTACCGATACTGGTTGTTAGAATACTAATTTATTTCATTCAGACCCATTAACCATCAGGATCCAGGGAGTGCGTCTTCATATATCCTTTGGGCACAATAGAACCAGTGAGACTGTCGCAGTTGTTACATGTGAGAGAACGGATTGAGTTAGATGGTAGTGAAGTAGACATGAATCGGCTGGAGTAGGGTATGTCAAATTCTTTTGTTTTGTACTTTAATCAATCTGTTTTCTTTTAATACATTTTATATTTGCTTATTGCAACGTTTCTATTATTAGTTTACTTAAGTTAGGTCGTTAGGCAACGAAACTGATAATTATAATTTGTAACTGTAATTATACGAAGAAAGTTTCATAAGTATAATTTGTAGCTTCGAGTACATTGTTTACCAAGTAATTATAATTGAACCCTATGACTTTGTGTGATTACTTCTGCCAACACTTTTAAGCTGCGCGCGTTCCATTTCGGTACATCGAACTTATATAGACAGTAGCCATTCAAGGCGATTGTCACGGATCAGTTGCTGAGCAACCGAGGGACGCCTTCGCGCCAGGGTACGCGGAGGCAGTGTCGAGCGGCAATGCTCGTACATGGACGGGCGCGGCATACTCGGGAGTCTGGCCAGCAAAACTGTCCACTGTTGCTGCACACGTGTTGTCCTCCCTGTCAACTGAAGTCTGTGAAGTCGGAAACCTCGATTGGGGTGTGTCTCGCTGGCATAGAGAGGCCAGTTGTAATAAAAGTGTGGGTCTAGTTTAGCAGGGGATACAACCCGTCGGCTTTGAACAATGACGTCAGAATTCACCAGAGAGCATGTATTACAAAGACGAAAGAGCTGAGAAGAATGTTCAGAAACAAAGGAATGCCAGAGAGAAAAACTGTACTTCACATATATAAGGGCCAGTAGTATTTTCACGTTAACGATATCGCGTGTTTGTATCTTAGTATTTCTCCGCAAAATGCAATGGAAAGAAATGAATGAAATATGTTACTAGCAAAGAATACATCACGTTACATGTATGTCAGTTGCATCTCGAAAGTCTTTCGAACTGTATTGCTTAAGTGCAGTACGG
The DNA here is from genome assembly GCF_021461385.2 of Schistocerca piceifrons. Taxonomy (NCBI): domain Eukaryota; kingdom Metazoa; phylum Arthropoda; class Insecta; order Orthoptera; family Acrididae; genus Schistocerca; species Schistocerca piceifrons. The sequence goes on along the minus strand of NC_060140.1, from coordinate 914,037,955 downwards.
GATACAAGTTCAGCGTAGTCGATTTCTTAGTTTCAACTAGCATTGCTGTGCTGTTGTTCACTTGAACTATGTATCCCCTGCTTCACTAAACCGCAAATGAAACACCCGATACAAATTAAAAGCTCATTCGAAGTGTGTTGCTTAAGTACAGTCCGGAATACGAGTTTGTCGTAAGGCCATTTCTTCGTTTTCACTAGCATTACTGTCCTGTTCTTCACCTGAACGATGTATCCTCCGCTTCAGTAAACCCTAAGTGGAACACGGGATACAAATTGTAGATGTGCTGTTTATTTCGTCTCCGCTATTACTAACAGTCGTTTCTTACGTACATATCAGTATTACTGATGACAGAAGGACCTACGTATGTAATATATGTATACCAGACTTCCATTGACCTCGATATATGTACATTGGTAACGAATAGGTGGAAATACACGTACGTTAAATTTGCAACCTGTTTCCTTTTATATGTTTTGATTGTTTATTTAACCTTTGTGTTTCACTTGTTGAAAGGGAACTACACATTGATCTTGTCAAAAGCCGAGAACCGATTCTTCTTAGTGTTGTAGCTCCCTGGGCCACTCTGGGATGCTCTCTGGGTCACTCTGGGATTCTCTGGGACACTCTGGGATTCTCTGGGTCACTCTGCCTTGTCTTAGTCACTTTGGTATTGTCTTTGTAATCTATTCTATTTTCAGTTTACCATTTTCGCTTTTGCTGTTATGTTTTAGTTTAGTTTTTTTATTGATTGCTTAATAAAGTAGGATCAGTTTATTCTATCTCCTGAGATTTTTTTTTAAAAAGCCAAAAAACACTTATCAGCTACTGACGCATCTGTATCTTCTAATGGGTGCGGGAGTTCCGACTCCTGGGGAGGTGGGTGTGTGTTATGCATGGCTGTCTTAGGTTCAACTGTGTCTCTACGAAAGTCGGAGACAAGAAGACGACACATGTACAATTTGCATCCCGTACTTCACTATGGGGTACAGTTTTCGTGTTGCCTTGGACGCTAATAGTATCCCATTCGTTACTTGAGCTATATAGCTATACGCAACATTTGTATCTTGCTCGCCAATTGACATATATAGTGTCAGTGTAAAGGCGAAATGAAGAACGGGATACAAATTATAGTTGTGTCGTCAGTGTAAAGGCGAAGTGAAGGACGGGATACAAATTTTAGTTGTGTCGGGGGTTTCGCCTGTAATATAGCAAGTAAACATTCGAAAATGTCGAACTGATGCTAGTGCTGGGAAACGAAAGAAGATCGACAGCTGAGAAATTTCTATTACGTACTTCACAACACGAAAACATACATATTGGTGGAATAAAACTGTGAAATATGTCAAAATTGTGAAATACAGTGAAAGAAGCAAATGGAAAAGTGAGTTTACCATATGGAAATATCGAGGAATAACCGAAGCTCGTCTAGGCAGACAGTAACGAAAATTACATACCCACAAACAGGCAAATCCATTTCTATAAACGAAAATAAGGCACTAAAAATTGTTCTACAATAACAAACTAATACTCCAAATTACCTCAATATCATTATGAATAATTATTTTAATGTACAATGATAGCGCTTATCCGGAACACAGAACTCATTTATTATCTATGCCTCGTGAAGACATTACTATCTATGACTAAGGAATGACGTCATTGTTCAAAGCCGACGGGTTGTATCCCCTGCTAAACTAGACCCAAAAGTGTCAACCCCTCAACCATTTGAAGGAAGCATACTTGGCTTGGGAATCTGTTTCACCTCAGGACAGTGCATATTATGATGAGCGTACATTTTCAGATACGGAGAGCTATTTTGAATTTGGTATACATCCTGATTACTTGATTTACTTGTTTGTTTTAATTAAAGGATCACATTTTCGAACCCCGTAATTGTTCCCATTGTGGTCCGTAAGTTTACAATTTGGCTCGAAGGTGCCTACAACCTCCCTATCGTATTGCTGCAAAAGCATAATGGCGCGAAGTCATTCTCGGAGTCGCCGACACTCCAAATAGTGATATGTCGACACATGCGAAAAAAGGGCCACTGCTCGGATGTTCATGTGAGTTGTAAGCTCGATTAATTATGTCACATTGGCAGTAAATTTCATCGAAACTCCGCCCAATGTCACGTTAGATGTGTCACCCAATGAGAAGGCCGATCTTTCTTTTCACCCCTTCTTTTCACGTCCCTCTGGTACAGGTTAGAACCGTGCAGAATTTACGGGATTTTCTTACGAGTGGCATAATGACCATCAATGAAACCACCCATTTCCCAGGGTTTTGGTTTTCACACATTTCGTGGTTGCTAACGACGTATCCCAATTCTATGAGCAACAGGAAGATGTCCTTGACAGCGTTTGACACTACTGACACCCTCAGGCGTTTCAAAGATGCGTGGGTGGCACCGAATTTGTGACCAAATTGGGGAGTCTTATAGGGACCTTTGCGGTTTCATTCATGCACGTGTTAATGTGGCACTCCTGCGTAAGCCTAAAAAGGGCCCAAAATAGAAGGGCTGAAATAGCGTAAGCAGCCTTTGTTGCTCCAGATAACGCTCAAATTTCGTGGAATGGTTCTGAACGCTCCCTAGCGGTTACTGCCCGTACATGAGAGCAGAAATCGCGGTTGCGCTTCACTATAAAGAGGGTCGATCCCGTTCATTGGGGATGCAGCACGACAATGTCCTTAGGGTAGAGTTGAAACGTCCCTCCCAGATGTGTACAAGATTGACAAAAACATCTGTCTGTTATTCACCACACTGCGATGTGTCGATTCCGACCGCGGTCTGTGTGGGAATCAACGGGCCAGGGAAAGGGGTCGTTTCATTGACGCCGTTTATACCATCCCCTGAGGACCCTTCGTTTCGATTCTGACCGGTGGTGTGTCTGAAATGATACCTGTAAGAAAATTGCTTAATTTCGACAGTGGTTGTCGGGTTATGACCTCCTTCGCAGAGACTTCAATAGAAGGGATGAAATGTGAATTAGAGGGGGTTGTCACTACCTCCTCATCGTGTGATATGTCCACCGTGGCACTGGGCAGAGTTCTGGTGAAATTTGCTGCCAATGTGGCATCAGTAACCCACCTTACACTCAGATGAACTTCCCGGCAGTGGCTTTTTTTCCCCATTTGTCGACAACTTGCCGTCCGATGCGTGGCCGAGACCGAGGATGACGTCACAGGGCGCCACGTCTGCACCATTACAGAGGGATGTGCTACGCACCTTCGAGCCAAATTTCAAATTTCCGCGTTGCAGTGCAATGCAGTTACATGGTTTCTAAAAAGTGGTCCTTTAATTCTGTTGCACTGTGTAGTTTGCGAGTGATTTTCCTGTGGCTGGCCTAATACACTTGTCGCGTAAGCGCTTGTTTGTATTTGTATTGGGCTATCTCTAGCTGTTTTTAGCATGTTTCGCGACTTCTGGAGGACGTGAATTAGTCATGGATTTATTGTTTTCATACTGCTGAATGGAATGGTCTGTTAGTGTTTGTGCAAACTCCTCGTTTTATTATTGTCTAGGGAGCTGCATGCTCGACTAATTTCTCTACAACTTTCTTGATCGTTGTATTTCTTGTACTCGCCAACGTGGCCCCACTAGTGGGTGCCCGTGTTTTCTTGATTTTATGGTGTAGAATGTATGCAGCTGGTATATTGCAGGGTAGCTGATTGTTATTTCATAATTATTGTACTGAATTTAAGAGGAATCCCGAAGCGACCTTGCTGTATTGTTCTGTCTGTCTACGAATGGAACTAAGTTCAGAGATAATTTTGAAAAAAAAAGGTTAAAAGATTCACTACAGGGTATGTTTAATCCCATATACACCATTAGACAAATGCATTATACGTATTTGTGAAACAGCTGGCCATCTAATTACATGTATGTACTTCGTTATATGTTGTTTACTGGTGCACTGCGTTTGAAAGTAGTCGCCTCTTGAGCTATTATCGCGTTGCGTGATTGTTTGTATCCCTCTGTTACCCCGGAGAGATTAAATGATGTATTTAGTGTTTGTATTGCTGGCTGTAGACATCTAACTGTTTGAACTGTTAGTATCTCTAATTGGGCACGAAACGCAGTTTTTTTGCCTCAAGGTGGTTCTGTTTTAATTTTAAGGCGCTAGCAGGCGATCTTTTGCTATGATGTCTGATAGTGCTCACAGTTAATTTTATAACTTTATTAATAATTACTGGTATTATGGTTAATTATTCATGTCCGTAACGTCAAGTCCTGCCATTAAAGCTATTTGTGAAAATCTTTGGAGCGCCAACTGCATTTGCCGATGGCAGAGTATTTTAAATTGTAAAGTCAATTTCACGTTCACATTTGGTCTCATCTGTAGCTAAATTCATTACTCGAGAGATATCACTTATTACAAATATCTGAATGACCGTGAGCCAGGAATTAAACTGTGTTGAAAAAAAAAAGTAATCAGTCCGCCAGCTGGGGTGTATTTGGATTAATATGATACACATATTTAGGGGGGGCATTCTTGTATTCTAGTGAACTATTTTGTAACAACCTTATTAGACCTAGGCCACTTATTATTATTATTCAAATGGTTCTGAGCACTATGGGACTTAACATCTGAGGTCATCAGTCCCCTAGAACTTAGAACTACTTAAGCCTAACTAACCTGAGGACATCACACACATCCATGCCCGATGCAGGATTCAAACCTGCGACCGTAGCAGTCGCGTGGTTCCGGTCTGAAGCTCCTAGAACCGCTCGGCCATCGCGGCCGGCTTATAATTATAATAATAATTATTATTGTTATTATTATTATTATTATTATTATTATTATTATTATTGTCGTTCGACTAGAAGATGTTGGTCGAAAATTGCTAATGTTGTCTTAACTTGTTTTTGTACGTATATTATTTCAGGGCGCTGCCCTACTCTTACATTTGTTTTGTGCTTTTAAAATTGTGAAAATTGTACTTCGTTGTGTCTGAGTTAAAATTTTGCGTAATGGATACTGACTCTCGCAACTTAACTGCTATTCTTTGTTGGTAACAGACTGTTTTGCTTAAGATATAATAAATCGTTATTATTGAAATGTCATTTAATTTGCCCAGCCGCTTTCGACAACCCAGCCAGCTCATTACCACTTCAACTGTGTGTACAGGGTGACAATAACTATATGAAGAAAAACGTAAATTAGTAATAAACTACGACGTGCACACACTTTATTCAACACAGACATTCGGATTTAGATTATGACATGTCCGATAATTGTCACCCCGTATGTACCTTTTATCAGTCATTTAGCGAATGGTTCGTGCAGAATACGAACCACCATCGGTTTTAAAAAAAAGTTTAAGCTACATAGGACATGGACATATAGCCTACAAGGAAAATGTGGACATGTGAGTAAGCAAATCCGATGTATATTATAAAACCTTTGGTCATTTTATTCAGAGTAAAATCAACACAGAAGCCAGAAAGCTGGATCAGGATTTCTCCATTCATGTTATTACGTTGCTGAAACATGTGCTCACATTCATACTGTGCTTTAACATAAAACGCACTTTGCTAAACAACAAAACACTGTCTTCACAAGGACTCTTAGTTGATGAATACTTCTCACAAACATAGCAAAATTATATCTGGGACAAGCTAGTTACGACTAGCCAACATTACAGGAAGTGGCATTGGAGCAAAGTTGATGGTGTCTTTTAATGTGCTCAGAGATGCAGCACTAACAGGGACACCGGCCAAGTTAATGGTGTGTGGATACCAGCTGAGTGGTGCTGCGGCGACTTGCGCCCCTGGGTGAAGAGCGACTCCACCGAAGTTGACTTTGCCAGGGTACTGGCTCACTGGCATGGCTGCGGTCTGCACAGCTCCGAACACGGGGACTCCGCCGACGTTTATGGTGTAAGGGTACTGGCCCACTGGTGCGTCCTGGGGCTGCACACTGCCGTAGACTGGGACACCACCGAAGGTGACGGTTTCTGATGACGAAGATCCTAGTACATCTGCTGGTCCAACCTGGATGGCAGGCGAAGGCACCGTGACGGCAGTGTTTGTGGTGCCAGACTTACCGAGGTTTGTTACCTGCACAGAGATTTCCGTACATATAGATATCTGTTGGCACTCCACTAAATCTGAAAAAGGCGGCCATGGTTAAGCTGTGAAGTATTTCATATTACAAGCAGGCAGTTGTAGGCAGAGGCGATCTGAAAGAGACATCTTATCAGTTCACCAACAATTAGGCTCACTTTGCCAAAGACTCAGTGGTTTGTCAGTGAAATGAAGATGCTCTTACAAACTATAGTGTACGGAACGGCTAATGACCAAAAATATGACACAAAATATATGAATTACCAGTATGTGAACCACCTGCATGTTGAAGGAAAAAAGATAAAAGTTTAACGTCTGAACAACGAATGGATCATTGGTGTGAAGAAGGAAGTAATATGTTTTACCAGTAAGTGAACCACCTGTATCTTGAAGGAAAAAAGATAAAAGGTTAACCTCTGAACAACGAAGTGATCATTCGAATGAAGAAGAATCCCCGATTGAGGAAGAAAGAGAAAGCAACCGAAGCATGCTCTTTGAAATGAACCATCGTCGCACTCGTTATATGTGATACAATACAAGGAAATCAACTAAAACTTTAATCTCGATGTTACGGGGAGTTGAACCACCCTCATCCTCAACACAATTCCTGTGTTTCAATACTTCGACACTTCGCGTGGTATTTACATTATAGATATCTAAGTATCATCCAGTGAGGACAGCTATCCTATTACTACTGCTGTTAAGGTAGACCAGCACAACTATCCAGAGCGACATTAAGTGGAACGACAACATAAAAACTGGGAAAAGCTGATGCCAGATTCACATTCACAGGAAGAATCTTAAGGAAAGTCACGAAGGAATTGGCTTGTAAGGCGTTTTTTCCACCGAATCTTGGTATTGTTCATCTGTCTGGGACACCTACCATCCAACCAAAAGAGGTGCGTTTCGTCATGGGATCGTTTTGCCGGTGCGAGAGCGTTTCGGTGACGCTCAACAAACTCCATTCGCAAGGGAGGCGTCGTGCATCACGGGGAGATTTACTACTCAAATTTCAAGATAGCACTTTTCGGGAAGCGACGGACAACACATTACTTACCCCCACATACAACTCGCGTAATGTCCACGAGGAGAAAATTCCACAAAGTAGAGCAAAGACAGAGGCTTAGCGACAATTATTCTTCCCACTCGGTATTCACGAGTGGAACAGAGTTGGAGAGCTGAGTTAGCGGTACGAAAAATGTCATCCGTCACATACCATTAAGTGACTTGAGGTGTATGACGTAGACCGACATTTTTTCGATTGTTAACTGTCGTTTCAAAACGTCTGTTTGTAGGAAACGAAACAATACTCAACGTATACACGTGCCAGCACACACACACATTCACACACATATGTTCAAATGCAGGCACATACGCATACGCAACAGGCCTTTCGGTATTTGTCTTTGAATTCACAACCAGTTTTCTCGGCAGACTATTGATTTATGTGATTAGGGTTAGATGACTAAGACAGACGTTTAGGATTCCCTGAATACAGACCGGATAAGTGTAACATTTCGCAGCTTTGAGTTTCAAAATTAACTTTACAGAATTAGTTACTGAACGTAACAAGCAAAACATTTCCTCTTTCCATCAGTTCCTCAGAAGTATCGTACTCGTATTTTACACCAGTACTTGATTACATAGAACGCCAGAGACCCTGTGATTGACAGTGATTAACTCTGGTCAGTGCTGCCTCACATTTACACTTCACTCTGTCGACAAAAGATTAAAAACAATATCTAAAGGACGTCAAGCCAGTTGATTGCAAATGTTGCTGTATTATACAGGTGATTAGTAAAATCAAAGAACGTCTTAAGTAGCCATGTTATGAAAACATAAAGATAGAAATATGTCACTCAAAAAGTCTCAAGTATTGTCAAACATGTAAGAATGAGTTTAGTTGTGCAGAAAGAAGTTACACATTATTTTCAGAATCCACAGATAGTACAGAAATACACCAGTGAAAAAATTTCATACCTTATACACTTCATTAAGCTGCAGTTCTTGAGGAACACCTGCATAGCTGGTATGCCAGTTATTGAGGACTGCTCCTTGTTCAGTGTTGATGGTATTCAAGGAGTCAGGCCGAAGAAGAGAGACAAAGGGAGTACCAATAAAAGAACTGACAGGGAAGTTGACACTGGAACTCTGAATAGGGAGACAGTAACGAGCAATTGCATCCGTTTCGCTGGGAAGGGGAAATGCGGGTAGGGGAGTGAAGGGCGGGTATACGCTAACGCTGCTGCCAGGAAAGTTGTAGGATAGCTTACTGCAGAGGGACACGATGTCGGCACTGGTCCAAGGAAGTGAGGTAAGTGGGTTATTTCCAGGTACAGTAACTTGGATGGATTTGTCAGAGGGTTTAGTGCCAGTCATTTCAGTCAGTCGTGGATTGACTGGTTCAGAGTGTTGGGGTTTAACTGGTACGGCAGGTTTACTTTCTCCACTGTCGGCTGCCTTATCCTCGAGGCTGACAGCGAGGGATGTTTCGGCCGATGTTTCACACTCAACTTCAGCGTCGACAGGAATGGCGACAGCTACGGCGAGCACTGCACTCAGGATCACCTGTGACAGAACGAGTCGACAAATTTCGTTACAGATTTTTGTATAATGTTTTGTTTCCAAAGTGAAAGCAACATTCATCATTTCATTGTCAAAACAATGGTTGATTTGGCTGTCAGCGGAACTACTATCTGTTACGTAGAGGTACAACTGACTTCATGTTAACTCAGTCTACGATGGAATGGGGTGTTGATTAAGTGTTATGTTAGACTTTCAAGTCTTTTCATGCGTGAACAAATGCATAACACATGTACAGTGGTTTTCCAAAATGTATGCACAAGAATAATAATTTTGTCAAACGTGAACGTAAAATAATCTTAGTGGAAATTTATATAAGTTTCGAAGCCTAAATGCTTACATTTTATTGCCTATGACGACATAAAAGTAAAATATAAGCACGCTCTACATTATATTTCCTTCTGTTTCCGAAGCACAGGTTGTCGGAATTTGTTTTGTCTGCTGTGATTTTATTTTTATGCATTTGTAGTTTTCACACCAATTATGCCAAAGAGGTGAAACGAACTAGCTTAAAATTCTTCGTCTTTTAATATTTGGTTCATTTGTCTGTTATAGACTACTTCATATGTGTTTAATAAATTTTGTTTATGTTATGAAGAGATTATATCGGAAGAAAAATAATTTTAAGTCCATTAAAATTGCAAATAAAGCTAGTATCTGCAAGTACATCTGGATACTTGACTATAATAACGAAAAACAATACAAATAATCTTTGTAAGCAACCAAATCGAAAGCGATGTGATGGTGGATATTGTATGAAACAAATAGAGAAATTAACAGTTACATATGATGACAGTGCCTAAGCTCGTACGTGTCTTCAGTAAAGGTGAAACTGAAAGCTTAAATATGTTGTTTAGAGTACCTAGATATTTCGTAGTTGAGAATACTGAGTTGGAGAAAACTTCTCAACTACGAGAACCGGCTCTGGCAAGTGTATCACGTTGTAGAGCATCGAACAAACTTATTAACAAAGGAAATGAATATCTGTATGAGTCTGCGATCATTCCGGACCTTTCGTGAACTTCTCAATTAGGCATATGTTTCAGTACTGACACAAACCCTTTTTCTGTATTTATAAGCCTTTTCGTGATTGTGCCTTTAAAAATATTTTTATCCTTACAATTTGTTATCTCTTATTAGCTTGTTGTTATGTTACAAAGGGCTTACTCTCTGTGTGTTCCTGCCATCTTAATCTGGTGATGGAAGTAGCCGAAACGTCGCAATACACAAAAAAGTATTTTAGTAAGCAATCTAGAGGGTTCTATTCACCACCAAGTTAAAACTGAGCTGTAGCGTGTTCCTCGGTTCTTCACTCACCAGAGTCCTCATGTCTGCTGGTGGGGAATTCCTGCACTGTGCTGCGTAGCCTCCTGTGATGGCTTAAATAGCTGCGGAGAAGGGGGAATCACTGTCCGGTGTGTTATCTCTCACGTCCCCCCACCCTGTTATCACATACACAGTCAGATGTACGTTTCGTATCGTAGCATTGAGGACGTACACGTACCGTTGATAATGCCTACCTCCATTCCACTTCCTCGTCCGACTGAAACCGATGTCCACGCATATCTTTCTTCAGGTCGCAGAAGGTGCGAAAATCCTACGGTAAAAGATCCGGGCTGTACGGAGGATGTTGCATCGTTTCCCAACCAAATCAGTGAAGCATAGCCTTCACCCGACTGGCAGTGTGGGGCTGGGAGCTATCGTGCAAAGGGATGATTCCGTCCGACAGCGTTCCAGGGCATTTTGACTTTTTGGCACATCGCAGTATTTGGAAAGTGTTTTCATAGTGCTGCGCATACGTTGTGGCTCCACACTCTAGAAACTCGACCAACAGAGGGCCCCTGCAGTCGAAGAAAAAGGCCATTATTACCTTACGAGAACTTGGGGGAACAGCGTTGCATTTCTTTGGCGGGGAAAGTGTGGTATGTCTCCACTGTTAACTTTGCCGTTTGCCCTCTAGCTGTTGGGATGCTGTCGGAAGGAATCATCCTGTTACACGCTAATGCCCGCCCCCACACTTCCAATCGGACGAAGGCTACGCTTCTGCGATTTGCTTGGGAGACCCTGAAACATCCTCTGTACAGCCAGGATCTTTCAGCGTGTGATTTTCACGTCTTTGGCGACCGAAAGATAGATATGAGTGGATGTTGGTTTCAGTCGGACGAAGAAGTGCAAGAGTTGGGGCCGTTGTGGATACCTCAGCGGCCGACAGAGTTCTACGAAACAGTGGTTGATACTCTCCTCCCGGTTGGGTAAATGACTTAACGCGTGCTGGGACTACTTTTTAATGGAACTATTCCGTAGTCCATTGTAGTGAGTGTTTGGTTTTCATTTGACTGTCCCTCATAGCTATGTTAAGTCATTACGGTAGAGGTTGTTACTATCAACATCACATGTAATGTCCTCTTCATACAAGTTCAGTTTACTCTCATTTTCAAAGCAATTAAGTACAGATTGTTGTCTATGGAATCGAAACCAGAAATATTATATTTTAATCAAACTGAACACCGCTAGTATCTTATACATATATGTATACATCTATAAAAAGAGGTTATCATTTCCCCAACGGACACCAAGCTCGTATTTCTCAAGCATTCATACTCAATATTGAAAATTTAGGCGAACTTTCGAACGCGAAATCAAATTTTGAACTTATTCTTCCTGCCATAACAATCTAAGCGGAAAAAGAAGTGCCAAGGAAAACGGAAAGATTATTAGGAAGAAAGGAAGGTGTCATACGTTATGTTTCATTTAAATGATTTTGTTGGCTGAAAAGTTCTTTCCTAATCATTTAGATTTAGATTCAAATGACATTGTCCAACTTAAATGTGCCATCCTTGTGACACCTGTAGTAGAAAGAAGTTATTCGAAGTACAAAGCTTTGTTGGCTGAGCTCTTTTTAATTTGAAAATATGCTCAGGGTCTTGAGTGTATATTGCAAGTCAGAGCTTGTAAATTTAATTGAAAATGAGGATGTGAAAAAATGTGTTCAGATTATGTTAATAAAAAGCGTGATATAATATCAAATTCCGTAGTATAACTTGCTTCTCACTTTTGTTCATATCGCGATCGTTTTAGGTCATAAAAATCATAACCCTACGGATCAGCAGCAATAACACGTACAGTAACGTAATATGTACTGAATAACCTTACTCAGGAGCTGTGCCATCTGTCGCCAGATTTTGTGAATCAGTACCTACGATTGATGAAATAACGAACACCATGGTTACATGAAACGTAAATAGAACACGGTAAATATGATTACTTACTTTAAATATTCTACGTCACTATGCATTGTCAATATTTTGAAGTTACTTTCTTATTATGCCCCGTTTTCTGTGATCATCAGAGACTGCATTTAGAACCGCTGCATTGTAACACGAATTTTAGTAGTTGTCAATGCTTCTCGCAGCTGAATCAATTGACTTCCATTTTAAATTGAAAATGAATTTTATTTGCTCTACACTTTCGTCCTACATTTGTGGTACAGGTTCATGCCTGCTGACTCCTACATTTGTGGTACAGGTTCATGCCTGCTGACTCGAATAATGTATTGCTTTATATTGATAATTTTTTATTAACGGACCATTTGCTAGCAACTGAATAAAACACAACATTAGTGACATACGGGTTTCGCCTTAATTTTCTGCAAGGCATCATCAGTGGCAGGGCGTTCATAAGATGAAGAACAACACCAACAATGCAACAGGAGCATAATATGTAAGAAACTGTCCACGCAACCTGCCGCTGATGATGCCTTGCAGAAAATAAAGGCGAAACGCGTATATCACTAAAACTGTGTTTTATTCAGTTGCTGTCAGACGGTCCATAAGTAAAAATTATCAATATACCGTAATATTACACGCAACTGAGGAAGACAGGACTACAAAAGTTGAAGATGTCAATGCATTCCCTCTTCGCGCGTATGAATTCCGTCATTACAACATCGTGTGTGAATGCTTCGTTTCACATATCCATTATACTTATTCAGTTAATGATAATTGCTGACTAAATATTAAAATACTTTTATCTTCAGAAAAGAAAATTAAAATTGCAGAAGTAAATGAAGTTTGGGGGCATTGTGAGTGCTTCAAATATATTTACTGTACTATAACTACGATTTGCAAAAGCCCGATTTAAGCATCCATAGAGCATAGTAAAGAAGAGATGTGAAAGTGAATAAGTGTAGAACTGGTTATGCAACACAGTGGAGCTAGATTCTTATCGTGGACACGTGCACGCTCTTAACGCTACGATACTAGAGAGGACTAAAGTTAGTTATCAGATGATGTCCGCTGCCGCAGCAGGTGCACACCTGTTTGTATATATGATAGCAGGGTAGGAGAACGTGAGAGATAACATACCGGGCAGTACATACCCTTTCTCTGCGGCTCGTTAAACCCTCGCTTAAGGTGACATAGTATAGGGCTGGTACTTCCCGCCAGCAAAGTGAGTGAGAACCGAGGAACATGTTTCTTCTCGGGATTTAAGGATGATTCTCAGCGATGTGTAGCTCTTACCAGAGCAAGCTGTCGTAGCTCAGGAGTTTTTACAAGCTCAGTTTTCCCATGGAAGGATTATTTAGCTGATTTACACAGTGTATTTGAACTTTCGATTTCATTTTCTCACAACACTCAAATGTCTTCCAGTATTGGAAACAAGATTTTACTCTTCGATTCATACATCACAATCTGTTCAAATGGCTCTAAGCACTATGGGACTTTACATCTGACGTCATCAGTCCCCTAGACATAGAACTACTTAAACGTAACTAACCTAAGGACAGCACACACATTCATGCCCGAGGCAGGATTCGAACCTGCGACCGTAGCGGTCGCGTGGTTCCAGACTGTAGCGCCTAGAACCGCTCACCCATAACGGGCGGCCGAGTGCATTAAAAGACACAGTCAACTTCGTTCGAACCCCTCTTCTTCCCAGGGCGGCTAGCCGTAACTAGTTGTCACAGATATGTTCCTCTGGTTTTATAAGTAATCAAAAGCTAAGGGTGCTTGCGAAAACAGTATTTTTGTTGTTTTGCGAAGTTTGGATACAGTTAACGCACAGTATGAAAGACACCATATATTCCATCAAGATAATAATAGAAATGGAGGAGACCTGTTACTTTTTTCTGGATTCTGTGCGGATATTACTCTGAATAAAATGAACAATGATTATGTAACATATATAAATCTTGCTGGATCTTACATGGACATTTTCTTGTAACCTACCTTTTCCATTTCTTTTAATCAGATATTGACCAAAAACGCTTGATAAAACTGATAACATTGTGAACTGCAAAAAGGAGGTATTGAAATTAGTATAAGAGTTGCACATGTACAGAATTCTAATTACTAAAGAAGAAGAAATATGAAAATGACAAACTAACAGAGACGTAATTGTCTGTGGTTAGAGATGGTAAATCGCAGTGTCCAGATAGTTTCAGTGAAGGCCATGGAAAATTCTCTCAGTATCAAAGAATGTTCAAAAGGCTGTCGGTATAATCAGTTGAAACCATAAAGCCTGTAAATGAGTCTGCCATCATGTTATGGTACTTTATTTGAAAAGATCCGTGTTGATCACGTAAACTGTAGATTTCATAATTACCGGTTTCGCCATTGCTTCGCAAATCTGTTACAATTAGAAAACCGATGGATTAACTGTCTAAGTTCCATTAGCTGAAAAAAAATTTAAAACAGGCCCAGAAATACATTAAAAACAAAAATGAGATATGATTATCAGCCATGCGTACGAGCCATACATAAAATAAAAGTATGTTGGTGTAGGTATCAACGTCAAAATCTAAATATCTGGGTACATACTATGTGCTGATGATGGCCTGGATCCGTCCAGTATTTATACATTTAATTGAGACCCAGTTTGGGTCACTAATTCAAGTTTGTGTGGCCAACATGTATCGTTAATTCAGTAGTTAAAATGCATTGTGCGTAGTCATAAATAAAATTATTTCTTATGACAAAATGAGAGTCTTACAGTAAAACACCGACTTAAATAAAATATCTGAAAAGCAAACCAATACTGAAACACACATGAAACGTGTAAAGATTAATAATAGAAAGCTGCTAGCTTGGCAGCATAAATAACAGATAACTGTATGAAAGCCGTCCACAGCTCGTGGTCTAGCGGTAGCGTTCTCACTTCCCGGGTTTGATTCCCGGCGGGGTCAGGGATTTACTCTGCCTCGAGATGACTGGTGTTGTGTGTCTATCATCATCATTTCATCATCATTAACTCGCAAGTCGCCGAAGTGGCGTGAGCTATAAAGGACTTACAAAACGGCGGCCGAACAACCCGACATGGGGTCTCCCGACCAGCAATGCCATACGATCATTTGATTTCATTTTTTGTGTAAAAGCCAGAAAAAACTTAACCATATGTGTAAGATAATTAACAAAACAGTGGCCCTTAATTAAAATCTCGACTGTAGAAGACACAGTGGAATAGGAATCCCAGTGGCGCAACCACGAGGCTTCTCTGTAGGAAGTTTTTGTTTTCCTGTAGGGGAGCTTACAGAAGAAGGCCTAGTCTCCCAAAAAGATGGTGGCCGGCGCACACCACCCCACACCAAGCTGCTGAAGCGATCGATTCTGCTTAAACTAGTAGGTTTTTGAATCTATCAGAATAAGTATTCAAGTTCAACTCAATCTGTTCATTCAGCAGTAATTAGGTTTGCCTCTTTCTATGTACGTAAATCCCCATTTCTTCCTGTAGGATCAGTAACTGTTCTTTTGGCGCCTTATATTATCTTCTAAATTCCCTTCTATCAGTTTTTTTTCATGCACAATGTACGTAATATGTATACTCTGTAAAATGCGTCAGGAATTTTGTTCTTGTCTGACAATATAAAACTTTTCACAGACTTGGCAGTTCATCTTGTAGACACTCAGTCCTAAATATTGGTTGCTATTGTTGCCAACTTTGTTACATGGCCTAGAACCAGCTGTCCTTTAGTTTGAAATAAGATGTTTACTTTTGTTTTTCTTAAGGCTTGTGCAACTCTGTGTGAAACTGCACCATTGTATTACACAGCGACAAGAAACTTCAAGCCCACTGTATCTATTGTCTCCATCTTGCCAAGAATTTTTCGTTTTAGTTTGCTATAAAGGTTCGTTACATCACGATCCCTATACCCGTTTGTCCTGGGTATTTGTTTAACGCATTTAATTCTTCCACTTTATTGTTATGGGAGAGTGTTAGATTTAACATCCTGATGATCACGGCTCTGAAGTACGCCCGTTTAGGCTTCTTAGCATGACAGGATTTCGCGTTTATAATCGTGTCAGTAGCCGTCGTCTTCCTAGATATGCTAATCTTATACCTTCTGTCACTTCTAGTTAGCCTAAGATCCAAAAATATCAGTGCTTCCTTCTTCTTTCAGTACCACTGTGAAATTAAATTTTTCGTGGACCCTACCCATTCATTCTGCTACCTCACGTATTTCATTTCCATTACCTTTGTACGTCGTCTACATAACGTCATCTTTCTCCGTTTGCTCTTCGCCGCTCACTTTGTTCGTCTCCAGCACACCCCCTCTCTCAGTATCCATTTCCTTCTCCCTCCTCTCTCTGTTCATCTCCTTCCCCCTCATCTTTCTGTCCAGTTCCTTCTCTCGCTCTGCCCCCTCTGTACATCCCCTCCTCCCCTCTCTGTCAATCTCGTCCTCCCCATCTGTCTCTATCTCCTCCTTCCCTCTTCGCTTTCTGTCCATCATATTGACTGCCTACCTTCTCTGTCCATCTCCCTTTGTGCTCCATTCTTCTGCCTGTTGAACTCCTCTTGAACCCACTCTCTGTCCATCTCCTCCTTCTCCTATCCCTGACCATTTCCTCCTTCCGTCTCTGTTCATCAACACCTTGCCCCTCTCTCTCTGCACATCTCTTCCTCTCGTATTCTCTCTGCCTATCTCCTCCTCTTCCCTATCTCGCTGTCCGTTTCTTTCTACCTCTCTGTCTATGCGCCTCCTCTTCACCATCCTCTCTCCATCCATCTCCTTCCGATCCCTCTTTGTTTGTCCATCTGGTCTTAGTCCACACCATCCTCAGACTATCTGTCTATCTCCTTCACCGCATTTTCTCTATATCTCCTGCTCTTCACCTCTCTCTATAACCACCACCTTCTCTTCGCTCTCTATCTGTCCATCTCCCTTCCCTCATACCTCTGTCCGCTTCATCCTCATCCTTCCCTCAGTGTTCATCACCAGCCATCTACCCCTCACTCTGCTCAGCCACGCCCCTCCGCAAATGTAACCATTGCAAGCGGTATGGGTACCGTATATTGTTGAAAATGAGGCAGTGGTTTAGGAGGAGATGTTGAACATATACATATACATGTATACCTCTAGTTTTATACATACAAGAATAAAGATACTATTAAATTTTACTTACGAATTAGTTCTGCTATTTATCACACCAACAATGTTTACAGTAGGTGTACACAAGAGTTGCCTTATAGATTGATTGACGATCTTTCTGTTTACTGCACCACAAAAGCGTTTGGCACATGAATTCTGCATCTTTTAAGGTTTTATTCCTACACGCTGCCAGGCAGTATTTGCCAGCCCAGCCGATATGCTACTCGAGAAATCCACTTGACGGTATTATTGGCATCATGAATAAACACTTCGGGCAGTCGGGCCTTTGCGATACCCGTCCATGGTAGAGTGCATGGAACCGCTAACGCAGTCTGCCGTAGAGTGAGGTAATAGGCTGTAACATGGGTACTTATGTATTACCGAGAAAATCGCACGTTTCGAATTTAAACGGTCCTGGCAACTCGTTCGGAGGCATAAGAGGCCAGGAAAAGCAGATGGGACAAGTACATTGAAGCTGACTTACTCGTCCCCCTCCAGTAGGACTACGTTAGATGCGTAGCTACACTACTGGCCATTAAAATTGCTACACCAAGAATAAATGCAGATGACAAACGGGTATTCATTGGGCAAATATATTACACTAGAACTGACAAGTGATTACATTTTCACGCAATTTGGGTGCATAGATCCTGAGAAATCAGTACCCAGAGCAACCACCTCTGGCCGTAATAACGGCCTTCGTTCGCCTGGGCATTGAGTCAAACAGAGCTTGGATGGCGTGTACAGGTACAGCTGCCCATGCAGCTTCAACACGATACCACAGTTCATCAAGAGTACTGACTGGCGTATTGTGACCAGCCAGATCTCACCCACCATTGACCAGGCGTTTTCAATTGGTGAGATATCTGGAAAATGTGATGGCCAGGGCAGCAGTCAAACATTTTCTGTATCCAGAAAGGTCCGTACAGGACCTGCAACATGCGGTCGTACATTATCCTGCTGAAATGTAGGGTTTCGCAGGGATCAAATGAATGGTAGAGCCACGGGTCGTAACACATCTGAAATGCAACGTCCACTGTTCAAAGTCCCGTAAATGCGAACAAGAGGTGACCGTATAACCAATGGCGCCCCATTCCATTACGCCGGGTTACACGCCAGTATGGCGATGACGCATACAGGCTTCCTATGTGCGTTCACCGCGATGTCGCCAAACACGGATGCGACCATCATGATGCTGTAAACAGCACCTGGATTCATCCGAAAAAATGAAGTTTTGCCATTCGTGCACCCAGGTTCGTCATTGTGTACACCATCGGAGGTGCTCCTGTCTGTGATGCTGCGTCAAGGGTAACCTCAGCCATGATCTCCGAGCTGATAGGGTCCATGCTGATGCAAACGTCGTCGAACTGTTCGTGCAGATGGTTATTGTATTGCAAACGTCCCCTTCTGTTGGCTCAGGGACCCAGAGGTGGCTGCACGATCCGTTACAGCATGCGGATAAGATGCCTGTCATCTCGACTGCTAGTGATACGCGGCCGTTGGGACCCAGCACTGCGTTCCGTATTACCCTCATGAACCCACCGATTCCATATTCTGCTATCAGTCATTGGATCTCGACCAACGCGAGCAGCAATGTCGCGATACGATAAACCGCAATAGTGATAGGCTACAATCCGACCTTTATCAAAGTCGGAAAAGTGATGGTACGCATTTCTCCTCCTTACACGAGGCATCACAACAACGTTTCGCCAGGCAACGCCAGTCAACTGCTGGTTGTATATGAGAAATGGTTTGGAAACTTTCCTCATGTCAGCACGTTGTAGGTGTCGCCACCGGCGCGAACCTTGTATGAATGCTCTGAAAGGCTAATAATTTGCATATCACAGCATCTTTTTCATGTCGGTTAAATTTCGCGTCTGTAGCACGTCATCTTCGTGATGTTGCACTTTTAATGGCCAGTAGTGTGTCAGGGAATAAGTAATCGAGCTTAGGTGCACAAAGCGTTCGGTCACGCCACCATTGTGTCTGCATCTTGAAGAGTCGAGAATGGTGGGCTTTTGAGTTTCAGAGAAAGCAAGACCAACCTCTGGTGATGGAAATCGCTAGGCAACCTGTTTGCTGATTAACTCATCGAGTTCCAGCAGGAGGCTCGCCATTCTTGTGCATGGCGGCTGCAGGAGCTGGGGAAGTTTCGCCAATGCGGGGAGCTGGTATCTAGCCAGCCTCTGCCCTCTGAGCGACTTCAGCCGACGGTCTTCAAACTGTCTACTATTCGGGTGGAGGAAACGCAACCTCGCGGCCTCCTAGCCACCTAGACGTCTTCTGGCACCGTCCCGTTCGGCCTAGGTGGTGACTAGGGCGTCGCTGTTCGGCATCAGGACATCCAGCACCGGCTAACGCACGCAGGCGCACGACATGGGCAGCGAGTACGCACGGGATGCTCAGCGGGCACGACTCCGCAGGGCCTGGGCAGCCGGCGAGCGTCTTTGCGCCTGGCGTCCCATGGGCGCCGCGGCAAGAGCCACAGCGACCCGAACAAGAGGAGTGAGCGGACCTGATCGAGGCGGCAGCGCATTCCACAGTCGGCTGTGTCCGCATGCACACACTTCTGCTCTGAGGCCGGCCGTAGTGGTGTGCATACACAGGAAAAGAAATCCACTACTGTACAGCTGCACTGTTGATGACAGGCCGGCCGGAGTGTGCGTGCGATTCTAGGCGCTTCAGTGTGGAACCGTGCGACCGCTACGGTCGAAGGTTCGAATCCTGCCTCGGGCATGGATGTGTGTGATGTCCTTAGGTTACTTACAAGGGGACCTCCCCATCGCATCCCCCTCAGATTCAGTTATAAGTTGGCACAGTGGATAGGCGTTGAAGAACTGAACACAGATCAATCGAGAAAACAGGAAGAAGTTGTGTGGAAGTATGAAAAAAATAAGCACAATATACAAACTGAGTAGTCCAAGCGTAGGATATGCAACATCAAGGATAATCTGAGCTCAGGAGCGCCGTGGTCCCGTGGTTAGCGTGAGCACCGACGGAGCGAGTGGTCCTTGGTTCAAGTCTACCCTCGAGTGAAAATTTAATTTTTTTGTTTTCAGACAATTATCAAAGTTCAGGCACTCACACATAATCAACTTCGCTCTCCAAAATTCCAGGACCTGTTCAGATTTGCTTGGACATACGCAGGATTTGACGGTCTACACACGGATAAAATTGAAAACGTTAAAAACGTATGTTTTGACAGAGCACAGGGAAAACTGTGCGACTGTGAAACTGTTGCATTCATTTGTTGCAGTTTATGTGACAAACTCTTATGTTTTCATCACTTTTTTGGGAGTGATTATCACATCCACAAGAAAACCTAAATCGGGCGAGGTAGAAGAATCTTTTTACCCATTCGCCAAGTCTACAAGTTAGGTGGGTCGACAACATATTCCTGTCATGTGAAGCACATGCCGTCACCAGTGTCGTATAGAATATATCAGACGTGTTTTCCTGTGGAGGAATCGGTTGACCTATGGCCTTGCGATCAAATGTTTTCGGTTCCCCTTGGAGAGGCACGTCCTTTCGTTTACTAATCGCACGGTTTTGCGGTGCGGTCGCAAAACACAGACACTAAACTTATTACAGTGAACAGAGACGTCAATGAACGAACGGACAGATCAAAACTTTGCGAAAATAGAGAAATTAAAATATTAACTCGAGGGAAGACTTGAATCAAGGACCTCTCATTCCGCAGGTGTTCACGCTAACCACGGGACCACGGCGCTAATGACCTAAAACTTTCCTTGATGTTCCTTATCTTGCGCATGCACCACCCAGTCTGTATATTTTGCTTATTTTTTTCGTAGTTCCACACAACTTCTTCCTGTTTTCTCGATTGATCTGTGTTCAGTATTTCAAGGCCTATACACTGTGCCAACTTATAACTAAATCTGAGGTGGGTGCGATGGGGAGGTTCCCTTGTTAGGTTTAAGTAGTTCTAAGTTCCAGGCGACTGATGACCTCCGCTGTTAAGTCCCATAGTGCTCAGAGCCATTTCTTGATGACAAACAGCTGGAGGCACCGTCTGCCGTAAAATATCTAGGCGTAACTGTCCAGAGGGATCTTAACTGAAAAGCCTACTTAACACGGATAGTGCGAAAATCAGACACTAAACATAGATTGATCGGAAAAATCTTAAGGAAATGTAACTCATCTGCGAAAGAAGTGCCTAATAACGCTCTTGTTCGGCCGATTCTTATTGGTTCAAATGGTTCAAATGGCTCTGAGTACTATGGGACTTAACATCTGAGATCATCTGGCCCCTGGATTTAGAACTACTTAAACCTAACTAACGGGTAAGGCATCACACACATCCACGCCAGAAGCAGGATTTGAACCTGCGACTGTATCAGCAGTGTGGTTCCAGACTGAAGAGCCTAGAACCGCTCGGCCACCACGGCCGGCTGACTCATATTGTTCATCTATCTGGGATCCCTGTCAGGTAGGACTGATAAGGAGATAGAGAAGATCCAACGAAGACCGGCGCGTTTCGTCACGGGATCGTAAAGCTGGCGAGAGACCATTACGGAGATGGTAAACAAACTCCACTGGCAGACGTTAAAAGACAGGCCTTGTACGTCACGGAGAGATTTACTACTGGAATTTCTGGACGGAACTTTTCAGGAGGAGTCAGACAACGTATTATTTTCGCCCACATACATCACGCATATTGACCACGAGGAGATAATTTGTAGAAATTGCAGCCAGTACAGAGGCTTACCAACAATCATTCTTCCCACTGACTAATCGCGAGTTTGAAACGATCAGATCGCGGTACCGAAAGTACCGTTCGCCACACACAATTAGGTGGCTTGCGGAATATGATGTAGATGTAGATGTAGATGTATAAGCCTGCGTGAATAAACGTCTGTCGGTACTGCCACTGATTCACTGCACGCCCCGACGTATATTTACCGCTCACTCAGAATTGCTCTCGCATCCTGACGGGTATCGACCTAGAATTTGCCGTGCCTCTGTACTTCTGCTTCACCCTGTATGTGGCTAAGTCAGACCGATATACAGGGCGGTCCATTGATCGTGACTTGGCCAAATATCTCACGAAATAAGCGTCAAACGAAAAAACTACAAAGAATGAAACTTGTCTAGCTTGAAGGGGGAAACCAGATGCCGCTATAGTTCGCCCGCTAGATGGCGCTGCCATAGGTCAAACGGATATCAACTGCGTTTTTCTATATTAGGAACCCACATTTTTATTATATATTCGTCTAGTACGTAAAGAAATATGAATGTTTTATTTGGACCATTTTTTTCGCTTTGTGATAGATGGCGCTGTAATAGTCACAAACATATGGCTCACAATTTTAGACTAACAGTTGGTAACAGGTAGGTTTTTTAAATTAAAATGCAGAACATAGGTACGTTTGAACATTTTATTTCGGTTGTTCCAATGTGATACATGTACCTTTGTGTACTTATCATTTCTGAGAACGCACGCTGTTACAGCGTGATTACCTGTAAATACCACATTAATGCAATAAATGCTCAAAATGATGTCCTTCAACCTCAATGCATTTGGCAATGCGTGTAACGACATTCCTCTCAAGAGCGAGTAGTTCGCCTTCCGTAATGTTCGCACATGCATTGACAATGTGCTGACGCATGTTGTCAGGCGTTGTCGGTGGATCACGATGGCAAATATCCTTCAACTTTCCCCACAGAAAGAAATCATAGGACGTCAGATCCGGTGAACGTGCGGTCCATGGTATGGTGCTTCGACGACTAATCCACCCGTCACGAAATGTGCTACTCAATACCGCTTCAACCGCACATGAGCTAAGTGCCGGACATCCATCATGTTGGAAGTACATCGCCATTCTGTCATGCATGAAACATCTTGTAGTAGCATAGGTAGAACATTACGTAGGAAATCAGCATACATTGCACCATTTAGATTGCCATCGATAAAATGGGAGCTAATTATCCTTCCTCCCATAATGCCGCACCATACATTAACCGGCCAAGGTCGCTGATGTTCCACTTGTCGCAGCCATCGTGGATTTTCTGTTGCCCAATAGCGCATATTATGCCGGTTTACCTTACCGCTGTTGGTGAATGACGCTTCGTCGCTGAATAGAACGCGTGCAAAAAATCTGTCATCGTCCCGTAATTTATCTTGAGCCCAGTGGCAGAACTGTACACGACGTTCAAAGTCGTCGCCATGCAATTCCTGGTGCATAGAAATATGGTACAGGTGCAATCGATGTTGATGTAGCATTCTCAACAGCGACGTTTTAGAGATTCCCCATTCTCGCGCAGTTTGTCTGCTATTGATATCCGGCGAACGGTCCGGACACTTGGATGTTGTCGTCCAGGATACCGAGCAGCATACATGGCACAGGCCCGTTGGGCATTTTGATCACAATAGCCATACATCAACACGATATCGACCTTCTCCGCAATTGGTAAACGGTCCATTTTAACACGGGTAATGTATCACGAAGCAAATACCGTTCGCACTGGCGGAATGTTACGTGATACCACGTACATACACGTTTGTGACTACTACAGCGCCATCTATCACAAAGCGAAAAAAGTGTCCAACAAAATTATTCATATTTCTATACGTACTACACGAATATGTAATAAAAAATGGGGGTTCCTATTTAAAAAATCGCAGTTGATATCAGTTTTACCTAAGGCAGCGCCAACTAGCGGACCAACCATAACGCCATCTGGTTTACCCCTTCAAGCTAGAGAAGTTACGTTCTTTTTATTTTTTTTCATTTGAGGCTTATTTCGTGAGATATTTGCCCGCCTGTATGGCAGCTTGAATTCTGCTGTAGACACTTTCAATGAGATATCTGAATGTTCGTTGAGGAATGACAATATTATTGGGCACAAGGCATCTTTATACATCTGATGCTTAACGGGGGGGTCCATTTTAATCTGAAACAAACAGTAGTCGCCTGCAAACGATTCCTCAACTGTATGCAGCACACTAAGGTATAGAACGTGTTTGTATCTTTCCACATTTATAATTTTCTTAAGCTCAACAAGGTGACCACACCCTAACCGAGCAAAACACCGTATACCGTAACACCACATTCTTTATACTTCACTTCTGGCACGACTCACTATGGCAGTTGATGTTCTCTAGGCATTCGCCAAACTCGAAGCCTTTCATCGTATTGCGACGGCATATAGCGTAATTCGTCCAAAGGCCGATGGCGCTGCAGTTTACACAAGCTCTACCGCCGCTTAATACTGACTAAAAAAAGATTTCAAACACTGTCTCTTGTTATTGCTGTCTCTATGCGCACAATCGTTACTGTAGCTGGACTACTGGTGGCACTTTGGATCTTATTTCGTGCCATTATTTACTGACATCCTCCGCAATAATCGACGGTCTCTACCAGTTAGTACATGAGGTTATCTGCTCGTAGTTTAATTGCTGTTATACCTACGCCTGTCCTATGGTCTAGGGACGCCGGCATGGTAGCTCAGCGTAATCGGTGAGAGGGTTATCTGCTCTCTGTAATAAAAAAAACTGAATGAGCGGATCAACGATGAACTTGAACAGGTGTCATGGGACGTCCTTCCCGAACAAATGCTAAGAGAAAAAAAGGAGTGGGGTAGCGTCTTTCATTAGTAATCAAGACGTCCTCGGTCCCGGGTTCGAATCCTGTCACTGCTTAAATTTTGACTAATAATCAGCATTTACGGCTGAGGACTTCCGGCATAAGAAGTCACCCTCATTCTGTCAACGGCCTTGTCAAAGAGAGCGGAGGAGCGGATAGAGGTTCACGGCACTCTCTTGTCCTATGGGTGGGAAACAGCTCGTAAAGGCGGAAGAATCAGCAATGATCAACAGCATGACTATGCGGAAGGCAGTGGAAACCGCTGCATTAAGGAGACGTAACGCGTATCCACAGGACATGTGGCCCGTAATTGAAGAAAAAGTGTCATGATGGTCTCTCCACTGGCAAACGATTCTGGAATAGTCTCCCATTCGGATCTTTGGGAGCGGAACGCCAAGGGGGAGTTGACCATGAGTAAAAGATTGAATGATCAACGAAAGTTTAACGTTCTACTAGTTGGGGCGTTGAATGTCAGAGGCTTGACCGTGGTAGCGAAACTAAAAAATCTGAAAAGGACAACGCAAGGGCTCAATCTAGATATAGGTGGGGCCAGTAAAGTGAGGTTGAAAGAAGACAAGGATTTCTGGTCAGATGAGTATACGGTAATATCAACAGTAGCAGAAAAATGATGTAACAGGAGTAGGACTCGTTATGAATAGAAAGGCAAGGTAGAGAGTGGGTTAATGTGAACAGTTTGTAAGGGGTTCACCACCCTGCTGGAGCAAATTTAATCTCAATCTATTCCTCACTCGCTAGAACGACAATTCACAGTCGCTGCCTGAGACATAAAATACCTTTGCCCCTGTTAAAAGAGAGCTGCAATAGAGTCGCACGTGAGAGCACACTCTGCCGCAGTTGCAGTCACTGGCTGCTACAGTGTAGTACTCTGTCGCTGGTACAGCGGAGTTAATAGTTAGTAGTTGTTAAAGTCACAGTGCAGAACAAATTCTAAAATTTTATAACATAGAACTGAATAACAATTTTGATCAGCCGCAGAGCTAAATGATACCATGGAATCAGATGATGGTGAACAAATGAATAACTGTTAATGTAATGAAAAATCAACAGTGTAATTAAGTCATTCATCTATTTTAAGGTAAATTTTATTATTTTTATTGGCATGCGCGTAGTTAAGTCACTTTTCTGAGATGTTAATATGTATTTGTTTCAATCTTTTCTTTCGTGATTTGTCAGCACCAGTTGACTTAATATATTCAATTTTCCCGTGGAATGGATAGTACATCTTTATCTATAACGTAACAAATTTTTTAGAATATAATTGTGTTTTCCAGTCAATTGTGAAACTGTAATTTCCCTTTAAGTCATTGCCAGTCCCGATCCAGTCATTTATCTAAATTAAAATATTCCAGAATTTTTGTCAGATCATAGTTACGTGTTCCTTAGTAATCAGACGAGCAACTGTGGAGCTGTGTCACTAAGTAAAGTTAGTCATCATCATCATCAGCATCATCATAACCATCATTTAAGACTGATTATGCCTTTCAGCGTTCAGTTTGGAGCATAGTCCCCCTTATAAAATTCCTACATGATCCCCTATTCAGTGCTAACATTGGTGCCTCTTCTGATGATAAACCTATTACTTCAAAATCATTCTTAACCGAATCCAGGTACCTTCTCCTTGGTCTGCCCCGACTCCTCCTACCCTCTACTGCTGAACCCATGAGTCTCTTGGGTATCCTTGCTTCTCCCATGCGTGTAACGTGACCCCACCTTCTAAGCCTGTTCGCCCTGACTGCTACATCTATAGAGTTCATTCCCAGTTTTTCTTTGATTTCCTCATTGTGGACACCCTCTTGCCATTGTTCCCATCTACTAGTACCTGCAATCATCCTAGCTACTTTCATATCCGTAACCTCATCCATGTTGATAAGGTAACCTGAATCCACTCAGCTTTCGCTCCCATACAACAAACTTGGTCGGAAGATTGAAAGGTGCACAGAAAACTTAGTCTTGGTACTGACTTCCTTCTTGCAGAAGAAAGTAGATCGTAGCTGAGCGCTCACTGCATTAGCTTTGCTACACCTCGCTTCCAGTTCTTTCACTATGTTGCCATCCTGTGAGAATATGCATCCAAAGTACTTTAAACCGTCCACCTGTTCTAACTTTGTTCCTCCTATTTAGCACTCAATCTGTTTATATTTCTTTCCCACTGACATTACTTTCGTTTTGGAGATGCTAATCTTCATACCATAGTCGTTACATTTCTGATCTAGCTCTGAAATATTACTTTGCAAACTTTCAATCGAATCTGCCATCACAACTAAGTCATCCGCATGTGCAAGACTGCTTATTTTGTGTTCACCCAGCCAGTCTATTGTTTTCAACATATGATCCATAAATAATATGATCAACAGAGGAGACAGGTTGCAGCCTTGTCTTACCCCTGAAACTACTCTGAACCATGAACTCAATTTACCGTCAATTCTAACTGCTGCCTGACTATCCATGTAAAGTTAATTTTTCTAATAATTCAGATCTCAGGCAAATGTCAACCAGTATTAGTAGATAGGCCAGCATTGCACTAAGCTGTCCCATTTACGAGCATATATAAAGACAGCGTTATCCGGCGACACCATCACGAGAAAAGAATTTTTCAGTTTATTTCTCACGGACGGATTCAGATTGATTTCACAGGGCCATGGCATGGCGCTGCTTACGTCAAAATTTATCGGTCTTTCATGAGTTAAGATTTACCGGTTTTCATAGGTCAGAATTAAATTATCCTAATTTAATTGTCTTTATTTTTCATTTTCTGTTTGAAAAGGTTACACATGATTATTTAATGTCTAATGAGTACAGAATATGGACTGACAGTAAATCGAAGAAAGACGAAAGTAATGAGAAGTACCAGGAATGAGAAAAGCGAGAAACTTAACATCAGGACTGATGGTCACCAAGTAGATGAAGTTAACGAATACTGATACCTAGGCAGTAAAATAACCGATGACGGACGGAGCAAGGACGACATCAAATGGAGACTAGCAATTGAAAAAGGGGCATTCCTGGCCAAGAGAAGACTATTAGTATCAAACATAGACCTTAATTTTGAGGAGAAAATTTCTGGGGAAGTACGTCTGGAGCACAGCTTTGTATGGTAATGAAACATGGACTGTGGGAAAACCAGAAGAGAAGAGAATCGAAGCATTTGAGATGTGGTGCTACAGACGAATGTTGAAAATTAGGTGGACTGGTAAGGTAATGAATGAGGAGGTTTTGCGTAGAACCGGAGATTAAAGGAATATGTGGACCTTCATTTTTTTTGCTGGGGGTTCACAAATAACAATTGGCGATTTTTGTAATGTACTTATGTCTGAATTGGATGCAGTGTATTAATTACTACCAGGATAGGCTTTTTCTTTCTATTGATAGCCTGTATGTTGTGTTCGACAGCGTTATGTTTTGATATGGTTTTGTGGATCAAAGTCACTGAAATTTTCGTGATACCTCTAAAAATTAATAATACTGATATCCTTCTAAACTTTCTTCGGTAGTGAAAGAATTTTCCATAGTTCTAAATGAAACCATCTGGACATTACGGTTTACCTTCTGTCGCCACAGAATGTCTCTATTAGATTGTTATCATTTTTATTTCTCCTCTTATAATAAGCATCATTCTGCATGTGTTTCTAGATATTACTGTCTTGTTAACATCTCCTTTTTATAACTCCCAATGTTGTCGATCTTATCGCCCTTTTTGATCAAATCTTGGGTAAAGAGGAATGGGAGACATTGGTTACGTGTAACAAGGGTAATTAAAATGTATGTGCTTTACAAAATGGATCGTCATTTTATTTAGAATAGCATCAACACAAATACCAGAAACCTGAGTCAGTACTACTCCATTTCTATTGTTACGTTAATGGAATATATGCTCACATTCACACTGTTAACAAGAGCCAAACTTAAATAAACAATAAAAACTGTCTTCATAAGTCCTTTGGGTTTTGATTACTTCTCAAAACCACTGGAAAAGGATACCTGCGACAATCTAGTTACGACCAACTGACATGACAGGCAGAGGGATTTGACCAAAGTTGGTCACATCTTTTAATGTGCTTGAAGATGCAATTTTAACAGGGACACCAGCAAAGCTAAAAGTGTCTGGATACAAGCTGAGTGCTGCTGCGGGGCCTTGCGCTGGAAGCCGAACTGGAACGCCCCCGAAGGTAATGGCTTCTGGAGACCAAGTCGCTGGTACAGCAGTTGGTCCACCCTCGATGCCACCTGGCATCTCTGTGACGGCGGCTGCTGTCATCCCTGGCTTCCCGAAGGTTATTACCTGCACAGAGATTTCCATTCATACAAATGCATGTTGCCATTCCACCAAATAGAAATAAATTTGGAAAGGCGAAAAAATTAGCTAACCAATTGAGTAACAAAAATTGTTAGAACGCTTGACCTAGCTTTCTATCACTATAAAATTATCTTCTTCAGAAGGATATTGTGGCGCTTGTTATATAACTTTATCATTATTGAAACCAAGGTTAAGAGTTCAAATAAAGCCATGTTTCGCAACTGGTTGGCTGATCTTTGTCACCCTTTCTAAGAATATCACTTTGCAGTTGCTGTTTACAGCCATATTCAAGTTTTGAAATAGAAATTAGATTGAAATGATTGTGCACTGGAGTATTTCATACGCCACACAGCTGAAAGTAGTTAGAGCCGATCTGTTCCCCACCAAACATTAATCTCCCTTTAGAAATAACTCAGTGGTTTGTGACTAAAAACCAGTACGCTCTTGGAAATCACACAGTAAAAAACTACTAACGACGAAACATATGTGACGGAAATAATATGCTCCACCGGAATGTGAACCATCTACTCTTTGAGGGAAAGAAGACAAAGGTTTAACGTGTGAACACCGAAGGGGTCATTAAACTAAAGAACAATCTCCGACTGGGGAAGAAAGAGAATGGAACATATCAGTGCTCTTTGAAATAAGGCATCGCTGCTTTCGTTCTATGTGATATGCGGACATCAATTAAAACTTTATTTTGCATGATGTTACAGGAATTTCATCCACCCTCATCCCCAATACGAATTCAGTGCCTTACCTTACCACAACATCTGACTTGGTATTTACTCTATGACTAAACATCATCCAATGAAGCCAGCCATCCGATGACTACTGTTGTTTAGGAAAAGTAGTATAATTTTTGATCCGCTAATGGTCAGTTTCGAAACTTTTGTCCGAAGGTAACGAAAGAAGATACTCAACACACACACACACACACACACATATATATATATATATATATATATATATATATATATATATATGAGAAAGAAGAAACGGGACCACCACAAAAGTCTGTTGATTGCAGTCGAAGAAGCAAAGTCGTCACGCTCGTTTTTCCAGGCCTCAAGATTCGCCAGAGGCGCATACAGACAACGTACATTGGTCCTAACGAATGAGACGGGTGAAGTTGTACCGCCAGAAGAGCAAGCAACCCTATTTAAAAAACATTTTGAAAACCTATTGAATCCCGACAACCCACCAGTAGGGACAACACAGACGGATGCCCGTTTTGACAGAGTTGAAGTCCCTGAACCATCTGAGGAAGAAATCAGTGTTGCCCTAAAAGCACTCAAGAACAACAAGGCTCCAGGAGGTAGTGGTATCACAGCTGAGATGCTTCGCTTGGGAGGGGAAACACTGGTGGGTGCTTTGAAACGATTAATTTCTACCATCTGGGAAGCAGAAGTTATTCCTGAGGAATGGAAGGGAGCAATCATATGTCCCATATTCAAGAAGGGAGATGCTACTCATGTATCCAACTACCGAGGGATTTCGTTACTTGAAATTGGCTACAAAGTTTTTACAACACTGCTACTAAACCGCATGAAACCACTGGCTGAAGGAATTGTAGGGACCTATCAATGTGGGTTCGTTGCTGGACGATCGACAATTGATCACATATTTACTCTGAGGCAGTTGATAGAAAAATTCTACGAATTCAATAAGGATCTACACCTCATCTTCATCGATTTTCGACAAGCTTATGACAGCATTGACCGCGCCACGTTATGGGAAACGTTAGAGGAACTTGGCATCCCATCAAAATACATCCGCTTAATTGCTGCTTGCTACTCTCAGTCTACGGCCCAAGTGCGGTTTGGTAATCAACTATCACCATCATTCAGTATACAAAATGGATTGAGACAAGGAGATCCATTGGCGCCAATATTATTCAATTTGGCCCTGGAAAAAGTAAGCCGTGACACTTGTCGAACCAGAGAGATGGAGATGGTGGGAGCAGACACAATCTTGGCATTTGCTGATGATGTTGTGATCCTTGGCGACACTCTAGAGCAAGTACGCAGGGATACTTCCCGATTCCTCCACAATGCAGAGAAAATTGGGCTGGTGGTGAACGAGGAAAAAACTAAATATCTTGTTGTATCACGCCGCCGAGATCTCCCTCCTTCCATTGATGTCGACAGGCATACCTTCGAACGAGTTGAAGAGTTCAAGTACCTGGGCTCCATACTAACAAATAGAAGTGAAGTAACGAAAGAAGTACAGCAACGTATAACAAATGCTAATCGCATGTTCTTTAGCCTGAACAATCTTTTCAGATCTCGGCTGATATCGCAGAAGAACAAGATCCACCTATACACGACACTGGTGAGACCAGTACTTTTATACGGCTGTGAAACTTGGGCAACATCAGCAACAGCAGAAGAAGCAATATGTGCATTTGAAAGGAAGGTACTTCGGAAGATATATGGACCCATCTACAATGCCATGGAAGGTAAATGGGAACGAAGAAAAAAAGAAGATTTATACCAGCGGTATGGAAAGCCACACATTGGACGAATATTGGCGCAGAAGAGACTCCAATGGTTTGGCCACATCCTACGGGCAGACGGATCCCTTCCAAACAGAGTCCTCCACTCTCAACCCACAGGAAAACGCCCTAGAGGACGCCCAAGAACTCGATGGAAGGATAGGATAACAACGATCCTGAAAGAAGTGGAACCAGCAGCCGTGGAGGAGGACGCCAACGACCGGATGAGATGGACTGCCATCTGCAACAGCTCCCTCCTCTCGTGTAATTGACAGACACTGCGTGTGTGTTTTTTTTTTGTTTTTTTTTTGTTTCTGTAATGTATCCCTCTTGCCTTTTAAACCTTTGATTGAATGCCCTGTTTATTTTTTCGTTTTTCTTTAAGCTGTAATGTACATATGTAACTTTTACTACTGTATAGAGTACTTTTGTAAGTCTTTTTGTCTTTACTTTTCCTTTTGTTCTTCTTGCTGTAGGCCTTAAAGGCCCGATAAGGCAATAAATGATGATGATGATGATATATATATATATGTGAGTGGCTTCTCAAGTGTAACATTTCGTTGAGATTTTTTCCGTATGTAAATTAGACATTCAAATTAACTCGATACAACATATCACTTAACAAGCTGCACCTACCCTCTTTCCTCTTATAATCATAATAATTTATAACATTTTTTGATTACATGTAACGCCAGGTAACTTGTGTTTGGCACTGATTAATTCTGGGCAGTATTGTCAGTTAGAAGGACAAAAGGTATGAGTCAGCCAAGAAAAGATTAAAAGTAATATTTAAAGAACGCAACCCAGATCTTCACAAATTTAGTTATACATATAGCTGTTTGGTATAAGCAATGAACGTAATATCTATGTTTTAATGATACAAATATATAAATCTGTGACGAAAAACGCCTCAAGCGATCTAACAAGAGAGAGGAAAAAGTTTACTTATGTAAAACAATTTACTGCCAATTTTCGAAAGAAAAAAATAGTACAAAAATATATCAGTGAAAAATTCCATACCTTATACACTTCATCAAGCGGCAACTGTTGTGGAACACCTGCATAGCTGGTAGGCCAGTTTTGGAGGACTGCTGCTTGATCAGTGTTGAGGCTATTGAAGAAGGAGTCAGGCCGAAGAACAGAGGCAAAGGGAGTACCAGTCATAGAACTGACAGGAAAGTTGACTCTGGAAGTCTGAATGGGAAGACAGTAACGAACAACTGCATCGGTTTCGCTGGAAAGGGGAATTGCGGGTAGGGGAGTGAAGGGCGGGTATACGCTAACGCTGCTGCCAGGAAAGTTGTAGGATAGCTTACTGCAGAGGGAGACGATGTCGGCACTGGTCCAAGGAAGTGAAGTAAGTGGGTTATTTCCAGGTACAGTAACTTGGATGGATTTGTCAGAGGGTTTAGTGCCAGTCATTTCAGACGGTCGTGGATTGACTGGTTCAGAGTGTTGGGGTTTAACTGGTACGGCAGGTTTACTTTCTCCACTGTCGGCTGCCTTATCCTCCAGGCTGACAGCGCGGGATGTTTCGGCCGATGTTTCGCACTCAACTTCAGCGTCGACAGGAATGGCGACGGCAAGCGCGAGCGCTGCACTCAGGATCACCTGTGACAGAACGAGTCGATAAATTTCGTTACGTAAGTTACTACATACAATTTTATATTCAAAGTGAAATCTTCACACATCATATTTCGAGAAAAGGATAGTAGCTGTTCCTGTAAGTGGAATTCCTGTAATTGGAAATACAAAAGTAATATACATAACTTGATGATTGCTAAGGAACAGAGACATGGATGGACAGGATTAATCAAGGCAGTGATGGAGAGATGAAAACCACAGTACATACGTAAGAGAGGTGAAGTGGTAAACATACAACGAGAAATGGTACAGATTTCACCACATGGGAAAGCAGGATAGCAGACATAAATAATGTTCATGTTTGACAATTATTAGACTCCCAACACAAAGGCCAATATCAGACTCTCAGTAAGGAATATGTTCCCCCCGGACACTAATGTACATTTTATACCTGTTATCCATGTTGGCTACCAAACTGTTAATGAGTCCAGAATGAGATTTTCACTCTGCAGCGGAGAATGCGCTGTTATGAAACTTCCTGGCAGATTAAAACTGTGTGCCTGACCGCGGCTCGAACTCGGTTCAAATGGTTCAAATGGCTCTGAGCACTATGGGACTTAACTTCTGAGGTCATCAGTCCCGTAGAACTTAGAACTACTTAAACCTAACTAACCTAAGGACATCACACACATCCATGCCCGAGGCAGGATTCGAACCTGCGACCGTAGCTGCGTCGCGGTTCCAGACTGTAGCGCCTAGAACCGTTCGGCGACTCCGGCCGGCTCGAACTCGGGACCTCTGCCTTTCGCGGGCAAGTGCTGTACCAACTGAGCGACCCAAGCACAACTCACGCCCCGTCCTCACATTTTCACTTCTGCCAGTACCTCGTCTCCTACCTTCCAAACTTTACACAAGCTCTCCTGCGAACCTTGCAGAACTAGCAGTCCTGAAAGAAAGAATATTGCGGAGACATGACTTAGTCACAGCCTGTGGGAAGGTTCCAGAATGAGATTTTCCCTCTGCAGCAGAGTTTGGAAGATAGGAGACGAGGTACTGGCAGAAGTGAAACTGTGAGGACGGGGCGTGAGTCGTGCTTGGGTAGCTCAGATGGTAGAGCGCTTGTCCGCGAAAGGCAAAGGTCCCGTGTTGATGAGTCGTTTTGGAAGGCAGTTTTCCTTTCTTGCACGGTTTAGGGAAGGGTATTAATGGGAAAAGACGCCTGCAGAAAGCATCCTAGACGTGCTTGACATGGTTCCGATCCGGGGAGTACGCAGGGCGTTCCAACTTTCAATACCTTCACTTTCCGGTGTGTCCGACAACTCGGCCCTCTTGTGTGGTCGAGCATTGTCGTCCTTAGACAGACTGTCGGGATTTACCGCAGTTGTAAACTGGCGGCAATGGTCCAGAATAACCTCCCTACAATAGCACTGTGCTGTAAAGGAACCTCTCACAAAAATATGCAACAGTGTTCGGGCATTAGGCATAATGCTTGACCAGATCATGACGCTTAGGCCGTACCGAAGACGTTCATGTGCATTCTGTGGTGTGTAACGTGCTGCTCTTTCTCTCCACATCAACTGGTGGCGAAAATCACTTTCCACAGTCAAACGGGGTTTGTCGGTGAACATCGCTCTGGATCACTGTTGCTGATCCCAACCAATACGCTCCCTATACCAGTGAACCTTTTTCTCGACGATGACGATGTTGAAATGGGATGCATTTAATAGGTTTTCGAGTGAATAGGTTATGGCAGACAAGTGCGCCGGTAGCGGTTGCAAGATCTGTGCAATCTGCCTCAGTGGTCTGTTGCTTTTCGCCACCAGGGCTACGTATCGATCACCTCGTGGTGCGGTGGTCCGTCTACGAGCACCGCCTTTTTTTCTCTTAGCCTTTCCAATTTCGGCTGCCTCTTTCGATAGCAACATGTAATTGTCGTATGACAAGAGCCTCCCGTCGGGTAGACCGTTCGCCGGTTCAAGTCTTTCGATCTGACGCCACTTCGGCGAGGTGCGCGTCGATGGGGATGAAATGAGGATGATTAGGACAACACAACACCCAGTCCCTAAGCGGAGAAAATCTCCGATCTAGCCGGGAATCGAACCCGGGCCCTTAGGATTGACATTCTGTCGCGCTGACCACTCAGCTACCAGGGGCGAACTTTTTTGATAGTGAGATGGCACTTTAGGATATACTCATCACTGTGGCTCACAATCCCGACACTGTGATCAGCTTCGAGCCGTCCAACATCTCGTCCATGACCGTAAGCTCTCAAATAATGTCTTGCAGACATGTTACCGCACCACACGAAATGTCACAGTAATCAGTTCAACAAGAACCGTTGTCAAACAATGTACTTCATGAACTGTAGAATGAATAAAGGACCTTCGTGCACAGGCTTTGCTTCAGTTAACATGTCCCGCTCTCTACATGGTCGAGCGTTCCGTAGGAATCAGATGTTGTTCGTAAGCAGTTGTGAAGTAGTGTGTATACCTCATGGCATGCTTCACGCTTCTCGTTTAATTAACTTCAGCGCCTGACCTGACTTTGATTGATTCTACGTAGATAATATTAATAATTAAGTGCGTAAAACATCTACTCCAATTTTCCGATATGTACGCGTACAAATAATTATCATACGCAAGAGTTTTATCAATAATGAACGTAAACTCATGTAACTGACAATTTCATGGAAGGTTTCAGGACTAAATGTATATACTTTAAGGACTATGAGGACATGAAACTATCACATAACCAAACTGTGTATTTTATTTCCTTTTGTATATTTTATTTCTTTCTATTCCCGAAGGGCACGTTACAGAAATTCACTGCATTGTTAGTGCTTTCTGTTTTGTGTATACGTTATTTTGTCAGTTTGTCTATTATAGACCGTATTATACTGAGGACATAATAGTCATGGGGTAGCGATATGCACATACACTGAGGGCGGTAGTACTGTGCATACAAGGTATGAAAGGGCCGTGAAGTAGCGGAGCTATCATTTGTACTCAGATGACCCGTGTGAAAAAGTTGCCTACGTGGTTACGACCGCGCAACTGAAATTAACAGACTTTGAACGTGTAATGGTAGTCGAAGCTAGGCTAATAGGACTTTCCATTTCGGAAATCGTTAGCGTAATCAGTATTCCGAGAGCCAAAGAGAAAAGAGTGTGCCGAGAATACCACATTTTAAGCATTACCTCTCGCCACGGACAACTCAATCTCCGATGGCCATCACCTGAACGAGAGCAGCGGCGTTAGCGTAGAGTCGTCAGCGCTAACAGATAAGCAAGGCTGCGTAAAATAATCGCAGAAATCAGCGTGGGCAAACGACTCACGAGGACAGTGCGGGGAAATTTGTGGTTAATGGGGTACGGCATCAGACGACCGACGAGAGTGCTTTTGCTAACAGCACGACATCTGTAGCACCTCTCCTGGGTTTGTCGCCATACCTGTTGAACGCTCGACACCTGGAAAACAGCTGTCTCGTTAGATCGGTCCCGATTTCAGTCGGTAAGAGCTGTTGGTAGGGTTCGAGTATCCTGAGACCGCCAGGTTGTAAACCGTTCACTGACTGTAAACGGTATTGTTCGCCTACTTGGAGAGCATTTGAAGCCATTTGTGGACTCCATTTTCCCAAACAACGAAGGAATTTTTATGAGTGACAATGCGCCATGCCACTGAGCCACAACTGTTCGCGATTGGTTTGCAAGACATTCTGGACAATTCGATCCAATGATTTGGCCACCCAGACCACCCAACATGAATCCCATCGAACATTTACGGGACATAATGGAGAGGTCCGTTCGTGCACAGAATCCTGCACCGGCAAGAGTTTCGCAACTACCGGCGTCTATAGAGGCAACAGGGCTCACTATTTCTGTAGGGGACTTCCAGCGACTTGTGTAGTCCATGCCACTAGAGCTGCTGCATGCACTACGTCGGGCAAAAGAAAGTCAAACACGATATTCGGAGGTATTCCACAACTTTTGACACCTCAGTGTACGTGTATTTTACTAATTCCAATCCCAAAGAAAGCAGGTGTTGACAGATGTGAAAATTACCGAACTATCAGTTTAATAAGTCACAGCTGCAAAATACTAACACGAATTCTTTACAGACGAATGGAAACACTGGTAGAAGCCGACCTCGGGGAAGATCAGTTTGTATTCCGTAGAAATGTTGGAGCACGTGAGGCAGTACTGACCTTACGACTTATCTTAGAAGAAAAATTAAGGAAAGGCAAACCTACGTTTCTAGCATTTGTAGACTTAGAGAAAGCTTTTGACAATATTGACTGGAATACTCTCTTTCGCATTCTAAAGCTGGCAGGTGTAAAATACAGGGAGCGAAAGGCCATTTACAATTTGTACAGAAACCAGGTGGCAGTTATAAGAGTCGAGGGACATGAAAGGGAAGCAGTGGTTGGGAAGGGAGTGAGTCAGGGTTGTAGCCTCTCCCCAATGTTATTCAATCTGTATATTGAGCAAGCAGCAAAGGAAACAAAAGAAATATTTGTTGTAGGTATTAAAATCCATGGAGAAGAAATAAAAACTTTGAGGTTTGCCGATGATATTGTAATTCTGTCAGAGACAGCAAAGGACTTGGAAGAGCAGTTGAACGGAATGGACAGTGTCCTGAAAGGAGGGTATAAGATGAACATCAACAAAAGCAAAACGAGGATAATGGAATGTAGTCGAATTAAGTCGGGTGATGCTGAGGGACTTAGATCAGGAAATGACAAACTTAAAGTAGTAAAGGAGTTTTGTTATTTGGGGAGCAAAGTAACTGATGATGGTCGAAGTAGAGAGCATATAAAATGTAGACTAGCAATGGCAAGGAAAGCGTTTCTGAAGAAGAAAAATTTGTTAACATCGAGTATAGATTTAAGTGTCAGGAAGTCGTTTCTGAAAGTATTTGTATGGAGTGTAGCCATGTATGGAAGTGAAACATGGACGATAAATAGTTTGGACAAGAAGAGAATAGAAGCTTTCGAAATGTGGTGCTACAGAAGAATGCTGAAGATTAGATGAGTAGATCA
Organism: Schistocerca piceifrons; assembly: GCF_021461385.2. Classification (NCBI taxonomy): domain Eukaryota; kingdom Metazoa; phylum Arthropoda; class Insecta; order Orthoptera; family Acrididae; genus Schistocerca; species Schistocerca piceifrons. The sequence continues at coordinate 913,999,900 of NC_060140.1, read as the reverse complement.
CATGACTAATGAGGAGGTATTGAATAGAATTGGGGAGAAGAGGAATTTGTGGCACAACTTGACAAGAAGAAGGGACCGGTTGGTAGGACTTGTTCTGAGGCATCAGGGCATCACAAATTTAGCAGTGGACGGCAATGTGGAGGGTAAAAATCGTAGAGGGAGACCAAGAGATGAATACACTAAGCAGATTCAGAAGGATGTAGGTTGCAGTAGTTACTGGGAGATGAAGAAGCTTGCACAGGATAGAGTAGCATGGAGAGCTGCATCAAACCAGTCTCAGAACTGAAGACCACAACAACAACAACAACATACTGGCGATATGAAATGACCGTATAGAAAGTTCCAGCAAAAAAGTAATTTTAGGTGCATATAGTTGTAAATTAATGTATTATCTAGAAGTACATATGAAGGCTTGACCCATAACAACACAACAACAGTAACGTTTGTAAGCAACCTAACGGGGAGCTATGTAACTGCAACTTATGATTCAAAGAGACAAAGTTTCAGTTTAATATGGTTATAAGATCTGAATACATCTAAATATTCTGTAAGGCTGAATATGATGGTGTAAGTATTCTGTAGAGACTGGTTAAATACATCGTAGGTAGGAAACATAAATTGGTGAATGCGCCAGGACCATGAGGTCTGTGTTTGTTAGTCGCTGCAAGTCGTAGGGAATCAACCTAAAACCTGAGCTGCAACATATTCTCCTGTTCTATGAGGTACTCACCAGAATCTTCATGTTTGCTAGCGGGAAATAGCGGCACTATACTGTGCCACCTTCCGTGACGGCTTATATAGGCGCAGGCAGGAACAAACCACGGTCCGGTGTGTTATCTCTCACGTTCTCCTAACCTGTTATGAGATATACTGACAAGTTTGCGTCTGATACACGGTCTGAAATGAACGATAACGAACGTTATTCCTCTCCCGTATCATACTCCTAAGACTGCACGTACTACTGATAAGTGTCTCCCTCCATTCCGTTACATGTCGAGTTTTTAGTTATTCATTTTCAGCTTTATTTCTCTTCTTCATCCTCACTTACACAACGTAGGCAGTATGTCTGGGTTTGCAAACCATTGTTGTAATACACAGACCACGTCCCTAATCTCTCTCCACAAGTTTCACTTACTCTCTTCCCCACTCTGAATCTGTGATCTCATTTCGTGAACTGTATATGGCATGAAAACTTCAAGACATTCGATTAAATCTCGCTAATCGGTCCTGTGCCAGTGCTTCCGTATTGTGATTACATGGAGACCAATTTTTTCTCAGCTTTAGCGGTATAATTCGAACAAAGAAAGAAGAGGAAATGCCGCGTTAGGTAAAGAACTTCGTCTTTTAATGTTCTTTCCCATCGTTGTTTTCACTGATTCCATAGCACCTCCAGCTCTTCTGCTTCGAGCTAGGCATTCAATCTTTCAGTTCTAACATATCGCAATACGATTTTACGTATCCTATCTTTACATCATTACTGTCCCTATTATAGGTTAAATCTTCAGCTGCTTCTTGGTGTGCAAACATGGATAATTCATTAATACTTAACAAATGTCAAAGTAAATGCACACTCAGAATTATCAACTAATACAGCAACTACCCTTCACCAGGAAAATGTATTAATTTGAAAACTAACTATGAATTTTTTTGACGGATGTAACTTTACCCTGTAAAATTCCAGAACAGTGAGAGAGTGCTGAATGGCTTTCAGGTCTAAAGCCATAAAATTTGAAGTAAACAAGAAGTCATCTTCGTAGATGCAGTCAAGAAATGTTCTCGATATTAAGTCAGTATAGGAACTATCATAATTTGTGGCTTTCACAACGAAATTCTGATTTCCGTATGTGTAGGTTAATCTGTAGAAAGCTGAAAACGGGTACGCAAAGGCTCAATTTAGATTGAGTAGGCGTCAGTGAAGTGAAATAGATTACAGGTGAAGCAATAATTAGGTGTTCGTCGTACATAGATAAGACTTTTTGATCTACTTAGCTGAAGCTTTGTTTGTACTCTTGTTTGACTTCCTGCTTCATGTTGTGTATCATACTATACATGATTTTATCGTCTGCTGGTAGTAAGGTTCTCAGTTTCATATATTTTTTGTACGTCAAGACTTTTTGGTTGATCAGAGACACCTGCTGCGTAATGTCCTACCTTGCTTCTCCAAGACACTTGTAATCCGCCATTCCTCTGGCTTTTCGTTTGGGTTCTGATGGTATGAGCAAGTTATACTGTGATAGTTTGTTGTCCCCCCCCATGAACCATGGACCTTGCCGTTGGTGGGGAGGCTTGCGTGCCTCAGCGATACAGATAGCCGTACCGTAGGTGCAACCACAACGGAGGGGTATCTGTTGAGAGGCCAGACAAACGTGTGGTTCCTGAAGAGGGGCAGCAGCCTTTTCAGTAGTTGCAAGGGCAACAGTCTAGATGATTGACTGATTTGGCCTTGTAACAATAACCAAAACGGCCTTGCTGTGCTGGTACTGCGAACGGCTGAAAGCAAGGGGAAACTACAGCCGTAATTTTTCCCGAGGGTATGCAGCTTTACTGTATGATTACATGATGATGGCGTCCTCTTGGGTAAAATATTCCGGAGGTAAAATAGTCCCCCATTCGGATCTCCGGGCGGGGACTACTCAAGAGGATGTCGTTATCAGGAGAAAGAAAACTGGCGTTCTACGGATCGGAGCGTGGAAAGTCAGATCCCTTAATCGGGCAGGTAGGTTAGAAAATTTAAAAAGGGAAATGGATAGGTTGAAGTTAGATATAGTGGGAATTAGTGAAGTTCGCTGGCACGAGGAACAAGACTTCTGGTCAGGTGACTACAGGGTTATAAACACTAAATCAAATAGGGGTAATGCAGGAGTAGGCTTAATAATGAAATGGAAAATAGGAATGCGGGTAAGCTACTACAAACAGCACAGTTAACGCATTATTGTGGCCAAGGTAGATACGAAGCCCACGCCTACTACAGTAGTACAAGTTTATATGCCAACTAGCTCTGCAGATGAAGAAGAAATTGAAGAAATGTATGATGAAATAAAAGAAATTATTCAGATTGTGCAGGGGGACGATAATTTAATAGTCATGGGTGACTGGAATTCGAGTGTAGGAAAAGGGAGAGAAGGAAACATAGTAGGTGAATATGGATTGGGGGGAAGAAATGAAAGAGGAAGCCGCCTGGTCGAATTTTGCACAGAGCACAACATAACCGTAACTAACACTTGGTTTAAGAATCATGAAAGAAGGTTGTATACATGGAAGAACCCTGGAGATACTAAAAGGTATCAGATAGATTATATATTCGTAAGACAGAGATTTAGGAACCAGGTTTTAAATTGTAAGACATTTCCAGGGGCAGATGTGGACTCTGACCACAATCTATTGGTTATGACCTGTAGATTAAAACTGAAGAAACTGCAAAAAGGTGGGAATTTAAGGAGATGGGACCTGGATAAACTAAAAGAACCAGAGGTTGTACAGAGATTCAGGGAGAGCATAAGGGAGCAATTGACAGGAATGGGGGAAATAAATACAGTAGAAGAAGAATGGGTAGCTTTGAGGGATGAAGTAGTGAAGGCAGCAGAGGATCAAGTAGGTAAAAAGACGAGGGCTAGTAGAAATCCTTGGGTAACAGAAGAAATATTGAATTTAATTGATGAAAGGAGAAAATATAAAAATGCAGTAAGTGAAACAGACAAAAAGGAATACAAACGTCTCAAAAATGAGATCAACAGGAAGTGCAAAATGGCTAAGCAGGGATGGCTAGAGGACAAATGTAGCTATGTAGAGGCCTATCTCACTAGGGGTAAGATAGATACCGCCTACAGGAAAATTAAAGAGACCTTTGGAGAGAAGAGAACGACTTGTATGAATATCAAGAGCTCAGATGGAAACCCAGTTCTAAGCAAAGAAGGGAAAGCAGAAAGGTGGAAGGAGTATATAGAGGGTCTATACAAGGGCGATGTACTTGAGGATAATATTATGGAAATCGAAGAGGATGTAGATGAAGATGAAATGGGAGATATGATACTGCGTGAAGAGTTTGACAGAGCACTGAAAGACCTGAGTCGAAACAAGGCGCCCGGAGTAGACAATATTCCATTGGAACTACTGACGGCCGTGGGAGAGCCAGTCCTGACAAAACTCTACCATCTGGTGAGCAAGATGTATGAAACAGGCGAAATACCCTCAGACTTCAAGAAGAATATAATACTTCCAATCCCAGAGAAAGCAGGTGTTGACAGATGTGAAAATTACCGAAATATCAGCTTAATAAGTCACAGCTGCAAAATACTAACTCGAATTCTTTACGGACGAATGGAAAACTAGTAGAAGCCAATCTCGGGGAAGATCAGTTTGGATTCCGTAGAAACACTGGAACACGTGAGGCAATTCTGACCTTACGACTTATCTTAGAAGAAAGATTAAGGAAAGGCAAACCTACGTTTCTAGCATTTGTAGACTTAGAGAAAGCTTTTGACAATGTTGACTGGAATACTCTCTTTGAAATTCTAAAGGTGGCAGGGGTAAAATACAGGGAGCGAAAGGCAATTTACAATTTTTACAGAAACCAGATGGCAGTTATAAGAGTCGAGGGACATGAAAGGGAAGCAGTGGTTGGGAAGGGAGTAAGACAGGGTTGTAGCCTCTCCCCGATGTTGTTCAATCTGTATATTGAGCAAACAGTAAAGGAAACAAAAGAAAAATTCGGAGTAGGTATTAAAATTCATGGAGAAGAAATAAAAACTTTGAGGTTCGCCGATGACATTGTAATTCTGTCAGAGACAGCAAAGGACTTGGAAGAGCAGTTGAATGGAATGGACAGTGTCTTGAAACGAGGATATAAGATGAACATCAACAAAAGCAAAACAAGGATAATGGAATGTAGTCTATTTAAGTCGGGTGATGCTGAGGGAATTAGATTAGGAAATGAGGCACTTAAAGTAGTAAAGGAGTTTTGCTATTTGGGGAGCAAAATAACTGATGATGGTCGAAGTAGAGAGGATATAAAATGTAGGCTGGCAATGGCAAGGAAAGCGTTTCTGAAGAAGAGAAATTTGTTAACATCGAGTATAGATTTAAGTGTCAGGAAGTCATTTCTGAAAGTATTCGTATGGAGTGTAGCCATGTATGGAAGTGAAACATGGACGATAAATAGTTTGGACAAGAACAGAATAGAAGCTTTCGAAATGTGGTGCTACAGAAGAATGCTGAAGATTAGATGGGTAGATCACATAACTAATGAGGAAGTATTGAATAGGATTGGGGAGAAGAGAAGTTTTTGGCACAACTTGACAAGAAGAAGGGACCGGTTGGTAGGACATGTTCTGAGGCATCAAGGGATCACCAATTTAGTATTGGAGGGCAGCGTGGAGGGTAAAAATCGTAGAGGGAGACCAAGAGATGAATACACTAAGCAGATTCAGAAGGATGTAGGTTGCAGTAGGTACTGGGAGATGAAAAAGCTTGCACAGGATAGAGTAGCATGGAGAGCTGCATCAAACCAGTCTCAGGACTGAAGACCACAACAACAACAACAGTTTGTTGTATTTTATTGTTACGCCGAAAACTCTGCAGCTTAACTTAGAACATGACAGTACTTTAATTCTGGCTTGATATCCTTTTTTCTCCGATTCTGATGCTTTAAAAATATAATGTTTTATATTTTTCTTTCAACGGTAGTTTAACAGTATCAGCAAGGCTGTAAGTGTAAGAAATTAAAAGCTTTTAGTTCAGATACATGGATAAATGCTGATGCTGGAATTTTAATTATGACTCCACATTACGGTACACAACCGAACTATTGTAAGTACCACGTACACAGTTTTTATCATTCGAAAAACAGGTGGAAATTAATCTTGAGGGAAATGCAGTCGGATGAATTTTTACTGGAATATGTTTATTGATTTCACTGTAGGTAAAAGACAAGTGTGTACAAGTACTTCAGACAGTTGTACTTAGGAACTGTTCATCGATACTTTGTATTTTCCTTGGTGGTCATTTTGTACATGCAAAACTCAATATTCGTATGCATGATGACGTATAAGAAGAGTCAAAGTTTTGTATAATCTGACCTCTCCAAACAATCGGGATTTATTTCCTAGTGTACCATGGAAGACTCAAGGTGTATTTTTAAACTGTTTTTCATCGTGTTCTTTGTCGTTGGGTGGATGATTTTGACTTTCAAAATAGATGCAAGATGAAAGTTATCAGGGGTGGTCATAGAGATTTAATTATCACCTAAAGTTACCTTAATAATTTTGTAGGTATCTTCAAGAAATGTCTCCAGTCCTGGTATCATTTCCCGCACCACAAACGCGGAGAACGTCACAAGAGAGTGCAAAACAAAATGGTGTAACCAATTTATAAGATGGAACACCGTGAAATAATTCGTTTTCCGCAGTTGAAGTGTAGCAGTTCTACAAAAAATCTTTTTGAAATGGCAGAATTATACGGCACAACGCACCATCATGTGACATTGTGGCTAGCCGGTGCTGCCTCCTCCAGAGCGGTCAAACAAATTTAAATGACGACGAACGAAGTGGCGGACCATCTTCAGTGCAGAACCTGGCGACCTTGGTGCTCTAAAACCGACCTGTCGTTATCAAGACGATAGTGCAAAAACATGAAAAACAGTCATCGACCATTTTTAACATCTAGTATGATATTTTGAAGATGGAAAACGTTATCGCCTGATGAGGTACGATTCAGCCGACATCCCTTCAGAAAAAATGAAAACCGAGACAACACATGAAGTATTGCAGCTACGTCAGGCGAAACAAGGTAATTTCCTTAGCCTCTCAACCACCGTGGGTGAGTGCTGGATGTATCACTACGATCTCAAAACAATGGTGCCATCCAAGGAGTATAAACAGGTGTATTCACCACCGCCGAAACAGACGAAGACCTAACGTAATCGAAAAATGAAGATATGATGCCTTTGGGGACCGTCATGATAGTAGATTGATACATTATCTGACAGTTCTTGGCCCGTATGCTACGTAACTTTACAAACTCGAATACAAATGAATGATTGTTGTGCCTGCAGCAGTGTGAGCACTTAGCAGAACACTCTACGGGATTTTGCGCTCTTCGAACATGGAGCGGATAGTGGGCCTGAGGCATTAAAGACGCTGAATCGCAAAGTAGCTCTGAGAAACGAATAGATGTGATGCATGTTGAACGATACTGGAGCGGTAATATCCACGATGGCCAAGGAACTTCGCAAGACGTTCAACTGTTAGATAGCATGTTGCCATCCCAACAAGTGAACATCCCTTTCGGATAGAGGGTAAGCGAGCACTGAATGAAAGAATGTCACCGCTGTTCATTGTTTTACTGAAAGTGATTATGGAAATGTGGATTGCAAGAAGTTACAGTGAATCGCGAAGTCAGTTGTCACAGTGGAAACGCTACTAACATGTTGCCCTATGACCAGTGAATTCAGCATATTGTAGCAGCACCACCGTTTAGGATGGGGAAAGTTAGTTTTGTCCGATATTCGGAGAACGAGTTACAGCCAGGTGCGGGCTGGATTGCAGTAAGTTACGCATACCAGCAGTTGCCAAGGCAAATAGAGGCCCCGGGGAGCGTAGAACTGCTGGTGAGGGGGCACACAGCAGTTTCCATGGCGCAAGTCACTGGAAGATGAGGGCCACTGGCCAACGTAAGTGTTATGCACGCGTGATGTGATGTGGTACACTTGACAAAACAGAGGCACACAGCCGAGTATAAATAGGTATCGTTTTCTAACGAGATTCATTGAAGTGTGACAGCTTTCCTGGATAGTGGGGCGTGTCACACCACCGGCTACACGCAGAGCGGATGGGGTGCCAGCATTCCAGTCCACGGTGGGTCACTGGTTCGACCCTCTGAGGCTGATGCGGGTTCCGCAGCCAGCCAGGGCGGGCCACTCTTCGGCTCGCTGCCACAGACAGTCGTCTCAGTTCCCAACACACGCTGGAGTGGGCCGCCATGACACAGCGTTGCGTTGCACAGGCCGCTGGGGTGCTTCCTCAGCATTGTGGGGCCCAGTGACACATACCAAGGTGAACCGAGCACTGTAGTGGAAGCAAATAAATCATTTGGAAAGTTCTCGCTGAGTTTCAATATGCCACATTTGGCATATGATAGCACTGCAATGCAGTTGTTTTGACAGCAGCAGTTCGTGGATAGTTCCAGTTGCAGAAGCAACCTTCTGTAGTTGAGATGTATTAAGTCTACAAGAACGATGGTCCCAATGTATAAATAAAAAGAGAAAAGTGCCGATTTCAGCTTTGAAGAAATAATCTCAGGAATGTTATTAGTAGATGAGTAGTTTGTTATGGGATTGACAGGAAGTTTTGTAGTAGTGGAAGTAGTACTTTTCCTTATGTTTTTATTGAGGTATTCTCTTTTCTTTGTTGTATTAGTATGAGTATTGTTATACTCTTTTTCTTCGTAGTATTTCTAAAACCAAGTAATAATAATTGTCATACATGCTTTATATTACCTACAAAAATATTTATGTGCTAGATAATAGCCTTAATTCTGAAGAATGGGATAAATACTATTGAACACCATTCGAATCATTCCAGGTACTTCTATTCATGTACTGTCGAAGGTGCATTGCACTGTGTTGCCAACTGAGAAAAAGATTCGGGCCAACTGTGATAGTAGTCGAAGCTCCAGCAAAAACTCCAGGCGGTGCTAGTCGACAGTGTGGTTGCAGTACTCCTAGTTACTGTGCTGCGGCCGCTAGCTGGCTGCTCTTCTGATGCAGCAGCCATGACACTGTACTCGGCAGACCACTGGAGCCAACAGCTGAGCAACTTCCTTACAGCATCGATATCAATACCGATACACCGCTGATGCCTTAAATTTATTATCCCGGACCATTTCTTGAAATATCTAGAATAACGTCCTAAGTGAAAGGCAAGCCTTGTTGTCATTCTGTGGTGTGTCAGTATTATTCTGAGTTCAGAAACTACTGTTCTTACGGTGCATACAATGTTACGGTACTTCAGTAACACATCAATGGCTGCAGAATCCCGAACCACAGTGATTTCATGGAAGATATTTGCATATTTAGTACCACAACTCTTTTAATACACACGAAATCGACCCTTAATTGTTTTCATTGTATTTGCAAATTTATAAATCTGTACGAATCTATGTTTGGATTTTGTATCAATCGAAAAATTTATTACTTTTTTTTTCTAAATGCTGTCGCAGAAGCCGCATAGTAATTATTAGGTCGGTGCGTACATTCGTAGAGCTTTTGTTTTGGATGTTGGTATTCTGGTTGCTATGGATTGCTTTATCGAATGCCTTTTTTATTTGTAGTTCACCGTTGCTATTGAAGTTTGCATATTGAGATAGTGAGTGTAGCTGTGGACGCTAGAAAATGGAGTGCCTATGGAGAAATCGGAACATTTCCTGCACAATGCTGTTTTGTCTAAAACTGACATTGTGAGACCGTGGATGTGTACAATTAATGTAGGTTAATTCTTACAAAGAAGAAAACAGCAACCAGCCACTGGCTGCGCCTTGAATGGACGTAATGCCTTTGGACAGAGCACGGCAAGTATATGATTTTTTCGTTTTGACGTTGGTGGCTCTCCACCTTCAGGAAGACTTTCGCGGTTTGACGATCGTTTAAATGCATTAATCCACAATGTCCACGTCAGTGTACTCGAGAACTGCCAAATCCGATGAACTGTGGCCATTACACCATCGTGCTACATTGGCATGCAAAGGGGGATGTTCAAAATTTGGGTGTGTGGGTACCACATGCTCTAAGCCAAAATCACAAAAATCAGCAGGTGACAATGTGTGCATCTCTGCTTGATAGTCATCAATTTGCTCATAAACAACATCGACCATTCCTATCCTGTCTCTTTACTGGTGACGATAAATGATTGTCTCTGTGCTAACATTAGGATAAGAAAGAAATGACTCAGCCCAAATGGTGTAGCAGCTACATATACATAGACCTGCGCGCATCCACAAAAGATAATACTATGCATCTGGTGTAACAGCGACTCTGTGGTGTATTACGAATGCGTCCACGAGGTGTAAGCATAACTGCCGACAACTATTGTTAACAACTGAGCGTCTTGCAGATGCAATCCAAGAAAAATGACCAGGAAGAGTGGTTGAATTGATCCCACCCCACGACAATGCCCTCAATCATTCTGGCATACTGACAATAACACAATACAGGACGTCGGTTGGGAAGTCACACCTTATTCACCTGGTTTTGCGCCATCAGATATTCACCATTTTCGCACTCTATCGAGCAACCTTAAAGAAACATACTTTCGGGATGAGAATGCTCGACGAGTTCTTCGCCTCAAAAGCATGTGGTTTCTACAGTCACAGAATCGAAAAGCTACCCTAGCGTTGGCAGTATGTTGTAAATAGTGAACGAGACTACATTATTGACGACTAAAGCCTGTGTTGTTCATCTGTTGTGTCTAGCAAAGTTAAGAGAAAACGCCACGAACTTGTCCACCAAACCAATATGTAGCCTCCTACATACCCTTTCATAAATCATTTTGTCTTGTTTACATCTCAGATAATTATTTCATTTAATGTTCTTGTTTTCTAATAAATAAGAAACATACTTTCGGGATGAGAATGCTCGACGAATGCGTCGCCTCAAAAGCATGTGATTTCTATAGTCACAGAATCGAAAAGCTACCCTAGCGTTGGCAGTATGTTGTAAATAGTGAACGAGACTACATTATTGACGACTAAAGCCTGTGTTGTTCATCTGTTGTGTCTAGCAAAGTTAAGAGAAAACGCCACGAACTTGTCCACCAAACCAATATGTAGCCTCCTACACACCCTTTCATAAATCATTTTGTCTTGTTTACATCTCAGATAATTATTTCATTTAATGTTCTTGTTTTCTAATAAATAAATGAAAATAAATAATAAAGTCATTATTTAGGAGTAGAAATCCGCATGCAAGCGTAAATAACACATATATCATAGACAAATGTGAAAATACTTTTATTCAGAACAGGATACAGACAAAAAATTCACTGTCTGTTTTTGGTTCTTTCAGCTTCATGGTAAACGAGGGAAAGGACTGACTTGACAATTTAGTATGAAGGAGCTCCCAGAACACGAATAGGAACACCGCCAAAGTAGAACAAGTTTGGTGAATGGCTGTTCGCTGCTGCGTCTTGTTGGATTCTAGCGCCGACGGGGACACCACCGAAATTCATGGTGTTGGGATACAGGGTGAAAGGAGCAGCAGAAGTCCGTAGTGCGATGCGAGATGCGAGGCTGTCTGCAGGCTGGCCGAGTGACAGAGGCACAGGTCTGGCCTCGGCGTTCGATTCTCTGCTTACGGACTCGACGGCGTCTGAGGCGGAGTCTGTGGCAGCGACGGTGGAGGCGGCGGCGCCGACTTTGGCCGTGTTACTCGCTGTGTTGGATGCCAGATCCTATGCAGATTATAAGAGTTTCCGTTACCTACAGTTGCATGGTGACTTACCAGCCAAGGTACTGAGCACATCGTAGAAGAGCTTTGTAGCAAGTTCATGGTCTTAATTTAATGTTGGAAGGAAATAACATAATGTAATATATATAAAAACTGCGAGACAGAGAAATTAAATTCTTTGCAGTAATTAACAATACGTGATACACTGATATCCCTGGGACACTGGCAGGTAGTTGTGACCCTCACTCAGTACATGCTCAGCAAACGCGAAGTCTGAATTCTGCAACCTCCAGCTGCGTTCATGTTCAGCCAGCCTAGTTGCTATGTCTCTGCCTGACCGACCGATGTAAAATTTGTTACAATCAGGACAGGTGATTTAGTATACCCCACTGTTGGTTAATAACTGGATCATCTTTGCTATTAAAGTACGCTGGGTTGTCGTGTTCTTAACATAGTAGGAAAGCCTAAACTTGCAGGCTTTCAGTATTTTAACTACAATCTGTGATACCTCACCTAGATATGGTAGGGTACACCAATTCTTGCAGGTAGCGGATGGGGAAGCAGATGGGGCATAGGGTAGGGGTACAATTTTCCGTTTTTGTTTCCTGTGCAAGATCTGGTCAATAAGAACTGGACTGTAGCCATTGGCTGTGGCAATAAATTTTATTGCATCTACCTCTGCTTTAAAATCATCTCTGGACATTGGGATAAATATGAGACGGTGTACCATTGAGTGGAAAGGTGTAAGTCTGTGAGCTATAGGGTGTTTTGAGCAAGAAGGTATTATTGTGTCTGCAGTTGTAGTTTTTCTATATATTTTGAAATAATTTGTGTGTGTACTGATGTCAGTAGTGGGATCTAAGAACTTTATGGGTATGTTGCCAGTCTCCATTATGAACTGAATATTTTTATGTTAACTGCTTAGGTTTTTCAAAAATGTGTTGAATTGTCTTGCAGTACCAGCCCACATACACAGACAGGACATCATCTACTTATCTAAACCAGTATTTGATATTTGCACTCCAGGTTTCTGTTTTTTGGAAATTTTGTTCAAAACGGTCGGCCAACACTGGACTAAGAGGGTAACCCACAGCTAAGCCATCTAATTCTTTATAAAGAGTCCTTTGGAACTAAAAAGCCAAGCAAGTCTGTGTGGTCAGTCTCAAGTCATTCAATTCCACAGGACTGACAGTTGACTTCTGCAACAGCTCTGTCAGAATATCAATGCATTCCGCCACTGGTATGTTGCAAAACAAAATGCAATCAACAAAGGATACTAATTTATCACTTTGCGAGACAGTGCGATAGTGTGCCCCTGCCACATTTGAAAGAGAGTATTCGAGTCAACATTGTCAAAAGCTTTCTGTAAGTCTACAAATGCAAGAATCGTAGGTTTACCTTTCCTCAACCTGTCTTCTAAGACGTAGGGCCAGTATTGCCTCACATGTTCCAACATTTCTACGGCATCCTAAATGATCTCCCCGAGGTCGGCTTCTACCACCTTCTCCATTCGTCTGTAAGGAATTCGTGTTAATATTTTGCAATCGTGACTTATAAACTGGTAGTTCAGTAATTTCCACACCTATCAACACCTGCTTTCTTTGGGATTGGAATTATTAAATTCTCTTTGAAGTCTGAAGATATTTCATTTGTCTTATACATGTTGCACACCAATTGGAAGAGTTTTGTCAAGGCTGGCTCACCCAAAGGTATCAGTTGTTCTAATGGAATGTGGTCTGCTCCCAGGGCCATGATTTGACTTAGATCTTTCAGTGCTCTGTGAAATTCTTCACGCATTATAATATCTCCCATTTCATTTTCCTCTACGTCCTCTTCCATTTCCATCATATTGCCCTCAAGTACATCGCCCTTTTATAGACCCTCTATATAGTCCTTCCAACTTCTTGCTTTCCTTTCTTTGCTCAGTACTGGTTTGCCATCCGTGCTCTTGATATTTATACAGGTGGTTCTGTTTTCTCCAAAGGTCTCTTTAATTTTCCTGTGGACAGTAGCTATCTTACCCCTAGCGATATGTGCTTCTACGTTCTTACATTTGCTCTCTAGCCATTCCTGCTTAGCCATTTTGCACTTCCCGACGATCTCATTTTTGAGACGTTTGTATTCTGCTTCATTTGCTTCATATACTGCATTTTATATTTTCTCCTTTCATCAATTAAATTCAATAAATTTGTACTAGATCTCGTCTTTTATATACTTGATTCTCTGCTGCCTTTACTATTTCATCTCTCAAAGCTACACATTCTCCTTCTACTGTATTTCTTTCCCCTGTTCTTGTCAATCGTCTCCTAATGCTATCTCTGAAACTGTCTACAACCTCTGGTTCTTTCAGTTTATCCAGGCCCCATATTCTTAAATTCCTACCTTTTTGCAGTTTCTTCAGTTTTAATCTACGGTTCATAACCAATAAATTGTGGTCAGAGTCCACACCTGTCCTTGGAAATGTATTACAGTTTGAAATCTGGTACCTAAATCTCTGTCTTACCCCTGGATAATCTACTTGAAACCTTCCAGTGTCTCCAGGCCTATTCCGCGTATACAACCTTCTTTCATGATCCAAGTGTTAGCTGTGATTATGTTGTGCTCTGTGCAAAATTCTACCAGACGGCTTCCTCTTCCATTCCTTACCTCAGTCCATATTCACCTACTACTATTCCTTCTCTTTCTCTTCCTACTATCGAATTCCAGTCCCCCACAAATATGAGATTTTCGTCTCCCTTAACTATCTGAATGATTTCTCTTATCGCATCGTACATTTCTTTAATCTCTTCATCATCTACGAAACTAGTTGGCGTATGAACTTGTACTACTGTTGTAGGCGTAGGTTTCGTGTCTGTCTTGGCTACAATAATGGGTTCACTATACTGTCCATAGCAGCTTATCCGCGTTCTTATTTTTTATTCATTATTAAAACTATTCGAGTATTACTGTTATTTGATTTTGTATTTACCTTATATTCACCTGACCAGAAATCCTGTTCCGCCTGCAACCGAACTTCACTAATTCCCACTATATCTAACTTTAACCTACCCATTTACCTTTCTAAATTTTCTGAGCTACCTGTCCGATCAAGGGATCTTACATTCCACGCTCCGATCCGTAGAACGCCAGTTTGGGTTGCTCCTGATAACGACATCCTCCTGAGTAGTCCCCGCCCGGAGATCCGAATGGAGGACTGTTTTATCTTTGGAATATTTTACGCAAGAGGATGCCATCATCATTTAACCATGCAGTAAAGCCGGATGCCTTCGGGAAAAATTACGACAGTAGTTTCCCTTTGCTGTCAGCGGTTCGTAGTACAAGCACTGCAAGGCCCTTTTCGTTGATGTTACAAGGCCAAATCAGTCAATCGTCCACTCTGTTGCCCCTGCAACTACTGAAAAGGCTGCTGCCTCTCTTCAGGAACCACACGTTTGTCTAGCTTCACAACAGACACCCCTCCGTTGTGGTTGTACCTACGGTACGGCTATCTGGGTCAGTGAGGCACGCAAACCTCCCCACCGACGGCAAATTCCATGGTTCATAGAGTCAGTGGGCTTGGTGGCGGTGGGAGGGGGAGGGGGGGGTGGCTGCCACGCATATCTGTATCATTTCCGTAGTGAAAATTATATTGCCCATTTATATATATTTCTGCAACATATAAGAGGTACATATGATATTGATACACCACTTTGCAGCTTAAGTTCTAAGCTAAATACCAGTGATACGTATTTTGCGGGATACTGACATCGTTTTCCACAGGGAAGTCGAACCTATATGTGCGAACTGTCATAAGGACTGGTGATTAATACTAATTGATATTACAAAAGAAATAAACTTAGTAGGGAACATTCCACCTTTCTGCAATGAATTACTTAAAACTTACTGAGTAAAGCGAATATAACGACGACATAGCAATGAATTACTCATAGGTAACAAAATTACGGCAAATAAAACAGCAATATGGTCTTTGGAGTGACAGAAAAGTTTTCGTAAAAGAAGGAAGAGGGTTGTACAGTCTTTGACGGAACATTAGCTTTTAAGAGATTCGAACGAAATGCCACAGACCGGTGACACAGATACGTGAAACACGCCAACTTTAGAGAAGGAAATTCTCATTATTAAGTCAACTATACTGGCAGTTATCTTTTACGATTTTGTAAAAAACGAGGAAAGGCTAATCTCGATGATCGGACATTATTTGAGACTCAGCACTTCTGAATTCTAGTCCAGTGCGCAACCATTTTCGCACCTCATTCGCTTTTAGCTCACCGCATCCTGTCCAATAAAGAGAGCAAGGCAAGATCAAGTAAGTATGAAACTAACATATTTTGTGGTTAACGCTAAATCGTCGTTTGAAATTACTATTCACTATGTCTGTGTCTGATTATTGGAATACATTTGAGCCTAATTCACTCATTTGAGTGACATTTATTTATTTATTTATTTATTGTTCCGTGGGACCAAATCTCCATGGTCATGGAACGAGTCAATACATGAAATTATAATACGATAGTAGAAACAGATAAAATGAAATACAAGAAACGTATTCAGGCGACAATTCGTAAGATTAAATAAAGAAAATCAACAATGGAACACTGGAATTTGCTTAATTTTTCATCTCTTCCAGGAGCTCCTCGACAGAATAGAAGGAGTGAGCCATGAGGAAACTCTTCAGTTTAGACTTACAAGCGTTTGGGCTACTGCTAAGATTTTTGAGTTCTTGTGGTAGCTTATTGAAAATGGATGCAGCAGAATAGTGCACTCCTTTCTGCACAAGAGTCAAGGAAGTGCATTCCACATGCAGATTTGATTTATGCCTAGTATTAACTGAGTGAAAGCTGCTAACTCTTGGGAATAAGCTAATATTGCTAACAACAAACGACATTAAAGGAAACATATACTGTGAGGGCAATGTCAGAATTCCCAGGCTATTGAATAGGGGTCGACAAGAGGTTCTCGAACTTACACCACTCGACCAGACCGTTTTTGAGCCAAAGATGCCCTTTTTGAATCAGAAGAATTACCCCAAAAAATAATACCATATGACATAAGCGTATGAAAATATGCGAAGTAGACTACTTTTCGTGTTGAAACGTCACTTATTTCAGTTACTGTTCTAATGGTAAATAAAGCAGCATTTAGTTTCTGAACAAGATCCTGAACATGGGCTTTCCACAACAGCTTATTATCTCTCCGAACGCCTAGGAACTTGAACTGTTCCGTCTCGCTTATAATACGCCCATTCTGTCTGATCAAAATATCAGTTCTTGTTGAGTTGTGAGTTAGAAACTGTAAAAACTGAGTCTTACTGTGATTTAGCAACAAATTATTTCCCACAAGCCACGAACTTATTTCATGAACTACATTATTTGATAATGTTTGAAAATTACACACAACATCCTTCATTACCAAGCTGATGTCACCAGCAAACAGAAATATTTTTGAATCACCTGTAATACTAGAAGGCATATCATTTATATAAATAAGAAACAGCAATGGCCCCAGCACCGACCCTTGGGGAACACCCCACTTAACAGTCCCCCATTGGGACTGAACATCACTACCACTCTCAATATTGGAGAGAATTACCTTCTGCTTTCTGTTCTTAAAGTAAGAGGCGAACCAACTGTAAGCTACTCCACTTACTCCATAATGGTCCAACTTCTGCAGTAATATTTTGTAGTCAACACAGTCAAAAGCATTCATTAAATCAAACACCTAGCGTTCGCTACCTTTTATTTAATCCGTCCAAAACCTTACAGAGAATAGGGAATATAGCATTTTCAGTTGTTAAACCGTTTCTAAAACCAAACTGTACATTTGACAGCAAATTATGTGAATTTAAATGCTCCAGTAACCTTGAATATACAACCTTCTCGATAACTTTAGCAAACACCGAAGGCATAGAAATAGGTCTATAATTGTCAACATTAACATACATAGAACAATACTTCAGTATTCTGCTAGATACCCCGTCATATCCATGAGAGTTCTTGGTCTTTAGTGTTTTAATTATTAACTCAATCTCCCTCTTGTCAGTATCATGGAGGAGCATTTCAGGTAACAGTCTCGGAACACTTTCTTCTACGAGCGCTATATGATTCCCTGTTAGGACTAGGTTTCTATTTAGTTCACCTGCTATATTCAGAAAGTGATTATTAAATACTGTACATATATGCGACTTACAGGGTGTCTAGAAAAGGACTCCCTGATTTCAAAATTAAATATCCCGAAAAAAAAGATCAGTAGAGGAATGCAGTAAACAGTATGTTTATTGTGAAAGCTGTAAGAAGTTTATACAGCAGTTTGAAATAATAGTTACAAAAGCTGCTAACAGATGGCGCTGTACGCTGTACAGCTCATATCAGCATACATTAGTGAAATAATCGTATGAAAACAATCTTAGCAAACAATCACATCACAATGTTTTCAAAATGTTCACCATTAGCACTACAGAGGTGGCGCAAACGTAGAATGAAATTTGCCATCACATTTCGTAGTGTCTCAACCGAAATGGATTCACATGCCACAGAGATCGCCGATTCAAGCTCGTCCAGGATGGCGGGATGCTTCGGGTAGACCATGTCTTTCACTGTGCCCCACAAAAAAAATCACAGGAAGTCAAATCCGGCGAATATGGAGGCCAATCCATGCCTGCACCAGTAAATTTGGGATATTCCAAAGCAATGACTCGATTCCCGAAGTATTCCACAAGAAAGCGAAACCCTTGTTCGGTCCGATGTGGTCGAGCTCCATCTTGCATAAACCATTCAGTACCTGGTAGATCCTCTAACGCTTGCTGTGTGGCGACAAATTATTCCATAATTGCAACGTAAAGTGCACCAGTGACCGTTTCTCGAATGAAAAAAGGGCCAATAATGCCTCTGCTGCATACTGCAGCCCACACAGTAACTTTAGGAGAATACAGGTGTTTCGATTCACACCAATATGGCTTTTCGGAACCCCAAAATCGCCGGTTCTGCTTATTCACGTATCCATTGAGGTGGAAGTGTGCTTCATCTGTAAACCAGATGCAGCCAACATCAAATCCTTCACTATCAATCATTGTGAGCATCTGATTAGCAAAGGCTACCCTTTGTTGCACAGCTCGTACGGGTATGGCCTGGTGCGTTTGAATTTTGAATGGAAACATGTGTAAGCTCATTCTCAGTATTTTCTGCGTGCTGGAACGCTTCAAACCAGTCTCAGATGCACTTCTACGGACGGATGACATTGGATTTCGCTGAATAATTCCAGAAACTGTGGCGATATTTTCAGGCGTAACTGCGGTTTGCTTGCGGCCAACATACCCCACTAGATCATCAGTTACGCTGCCTGTTCGTTGAAATTTTGCGAAGAGCGTACGAATGGTTTACGCATCGGGTCCTTTTGGAACATTAAATCGTGCTTGAAAACTTCGCCTTGTTGCCGTGGGACTCTCTTCTAACCTGTGGTACTCTAGCACCAGAAAAACGCGTTGTTCAATGGAGTACATGGTTTTAATCTCTTCTTTCGGTGCGCTAACCTCCTATCACGTTTCAATAGTGGAACTGATCTCTCTGGGCTTTGGATCACTATTTATACTAGGCATTACGTATGGCGATTACAGCGCCATCTGTTAGCAGCTTTTGTAACTATTATTTCAAACTGCTGTATAAACTTCTTACAGCTTTCACAATAAACATACCGCTTACTGCATTCCTCTATCGATCTTTGTTTTCGAGATATTTAACTTTGAAACCAGGGAGTCCTTTTCTGGACACCCTGTATCAGTAACACGAACATTCCCACTACGCACTGATTCTATATCCTCGACCTGTCTCTGCAGACCAGCCACTTCCTTTACGACTGACCATATGGTTTTAATTTTATCCTGAGACTTAGCTATTCTATCTGCATACCACATACTTTTTCCTTTCCTAATAACTTTTTTAAGCACCTTACAAAACTGTTAGTAATGGGCTGCTGCATTTAGATTTTGACTGTTTCTAACGTTTTGATATAATTGCCTGTTTGTTCTACAGGATATTCTTATCCCTCTAGTCAGCCACCCAGGCTGCCTGTTTGTGCTAGTAGCCTGTTTTGAACGTTCTAACGGAAAGCAACTTTGAAAGAGCACGAGAAAAGTCTTGAGGAAAGCATTATATTTATCGTCTAATGTATCAGCAATATAAACGTATTGCCACTCTTGTTCCTTGATAAGGTTTACAAAGGTCTCTACAGCAACTGGATCAGCTTTCCTAAAGAAGTTGGTAGCTATATTTAACATGTGTTACAGCACAAAAATCCTTTAGAGTTAAAACTTGTGCATCATGATCTGAAAGGCCATTCACTTATTTGCTAACAGAATGCCCTTCTAGTAATGAGGAATGAACAAAAATTTTGTCTATGGTTGTTCTACTGTTCCCATGCACTGTCGTTGGAAAGAATACGGTTTGCATAAGATTATATGAATTAAGGAGGTCTACCAGCATCCTTTTCCTTGCACAATCACTTACACAATTAATATTGAAGTCACAACATATAACTAACTTTTTGTATTTCCTATAAAGTGAACCAAGAACCTCCTCTAGCTATAGCAAAAATGTTGTGAAATCGGAGTCTGGGGATCTATAAATAACAAAATAATAAAGTTTAACTCCACTAAATTTAACCACACCTGCACTACATTCAAACGCCTTTTCAGTGCAGTACTTTGAAACATCAATTGACTCAAATGGGATTCCGTTTATCACATACATGGCTACTCCCCCACACCGCAAAGAGCTCCTAGAAAAGCTGCCAGCCAACCTGTATCCTGGTAAAGGAAGCCTCTGAATCATCTCCTTATTTAAGAAGTGTTTAGATATAATAAAAATTTCAGAGTCAACATCTATAAACAGTTCACTAAATATCTCTAATACCTTGTATATTTTGATGAAATATACTAATTCTCTCATTACTCGGATACCTAAGCTTTGTCGAAAGTGGTTTCTTTGTTAGAGAAACTTCCCTTAAGCAGGAATACCTATCAGCTGACTTTAGTCTAAAAAAGGTGCAGCTCTAACACCCACTAGTACAGGAGTTTTCCCATGCGTGATCCCACCACCCACACCTATGCTGTCACCTATAAGCTCTGCCAACCTCCCCTTCCCATACCTGTTGAGGTGCAGGCCATGTCTAGTGAAACCCGTCCCGGTGATAGACTCCAGTGACACCACTGAAATGTGACTCATGCCTTCTGTCATCAGCGCACCCCCAAGTCTCATGTTATTACGTTTGACGGCTGTATTAAGACGAGGCCGATCGTGACGCTGAAACAGTTCCACGAAATGGACATTCGTGTTACCAGTCTGAGTGGCTATCTTTTCCAGGTCACCATCTATGTCATACTTCCCACCCCTATCAATACTATTACCATTCCCACCCACAATCACTACCTGATCCTCTTTAGTAAAATCCCTACATAACCCCCCTATGTTAACAGTCACCTGAGCTAATCCTGCATTTGGCTTCACAATGCTGGTGACCTGGTACTCACTCCCAAACACTTCCTGCAACTGCTGGACTACACTTCTACCATGAGAACTACCTAATAGCAGAACCTTCTTCTTTCTCTTAGACTTTGCAACTGTCCTAGCCACCGTAACTGCTGAGGTCTGCTGCATACTTCTTACATCTACAGCTACTAGAGATTCCTCTCCACTGGACTCTGACAGTTGGTCATATCTATTGCAAACACCAATAGTAAAATTATCTTAAAATCTCCTCCTAGCAGATCTCTTGCCAACAGCCAGCTCCCATGCCCCAACCCCCTTCAACCTCCTCATCCTATCTAGCTCCTCCTGTGCGTTTTTCAGCTGCACCTGAAGGGCACAGATCTTACGCTCCTGCTCCTCTATCAACTTACTCTTGCTACATAACCTGCAGTTCCAGGAGAGGATCTAACCAGAATGCCCACTGGCTTCCCCACTGCATTCCCCCCAGTGAAAATACATCGAACAAGTCTCACACCGCAATCCACTACTCACGAACCTATGGTAAAGCCCACACTTCTCACTCATGGTAAAATTTTACAGTTATTGAAACAAGAAAACTACTTTATCGAAGTTCCGCTAGTACAATAAGAAGATTTTAAAAAACTGACTACAATAATCACAAAATTACTCTACAAGGGAAGTTACTACTATTATTAACAGTATTAATAAACAGCAAATGAGAATATAACAAAAGACTAACACAGAAAGAAAATCAAACGTCTAATGACACAGTAACGAAACTGAAAACAGTTCCCAAAAATTTCTTCTGAAATTATTTCACCAGAAAACACCAAGAATACCGGTGAAGACTACTAAAGTTCCTAAATAAACCACTATACACGAACAATTAATTAGAACTTAGCTTTCGATGCGCCGCTGCAGCTGCAACTGGTCAGCGCGGAATGTAAACACAGGTAAGAGGTTAAGTTGCTCGATACGAAACACTCACAAATATCAGGTCACAACACAAGAAAGGCGGAGGTGAATGAAGAAACCACTAATAAGTCACTTGTATAGTAAATATTATCACAAAAACGGTTAAAATATGTATCTGAAACCTAAAAATATATGAATAACTTAGAGAGCGATCTCCCACGCAGTCACGCGCTTATCACATCACATGATGATTCCTAGATAGTTTTGTTCGTTGAATTTTTGGAAGCCATCTTATAATTGTGTTCTTCACCAAAACACGAATTAGGAGGGATATTCTTCGCAGGAATGGCTGAAATCAATCTAGCAAATGTCACAACTCGGCTGAGGACTTCAGTTTATTCTGATCTCTCTCTTTCTAAAGCACTACCACATCCATCCAGTCGCTGGGTAGCCACAGGTAATTATAACAACCAAACATATTTCCAAGATACACCAATTTCTACAAGTAAATAGACAAAAAAATCAATTTTCAGTGTATAATGTGATCTATTTAACAGGGGCGAGACAGAAAAAAAAATTCTTTGCAGTAATTAACAATACGTGATACATCGATATCCCAAGTTAATAATCTGAAAAATGGCTTCCACATGGAAGAAAGCTCATGCTGATTTTAATTATCGTACCTTATTAAGATCGTTGAGTGACAAGTATTCGGGAGCGAATACGTAGATGGAAGGCCGATTAAGCATAATTGCCTCTTGGGCAGTATTCATCACGTTGCCGAAGGAACCGCCGTTTTCAGGTGAGACAAAAACAGGGTGCAGACCAGTAACTGGGTTTCTCATTGGGAAACCATGTTGCGGACTCGTGACAACGGAGCTCAGAACAGGATACGTGGAGGGGACGCCAACATCGGAAAGGAAACAGAGTACAGATGAACTAAATGGAAAACTTATGTCCCCACTGCTGAAGGGAAGGCTGCTAGGTGAAGTGTTAATAGGTAACTGGGTAGACTTGACGGTGTGGAACGGGTAATAAGGATTCGGATAGACAGGTAGGTTGCTAGATGCAACGCCGATGAGGGATCTGTCCTGAAGGTCTGCACTTCCGGATGTCTTCACGTTTGATACCAGCGGCGTCGCACTGGCCACATCATCAAGGATGTTAGGTCTGGCTGCAGCAACTGCGAACACTGCCAGCAGGATTCTCTGTGAAAAAAAATACAATTTGCTTCATAAATCTCGATGAACTTAAAAGTCTCCAAGTATACTGCCATCACGCATTACTGTTGCAATCTCTCCTTACTGTACAAAGGGGAGGCAACTAGTAACTACTGCGTTCTTGTAACTGGTCGTGATTACTGCCGACTGAATCCATTCCATGGACACATGTAGTCCAAACACACACAGTCACGTACAAGCCAACTTATTCACCGCGCGCAAACACACATACACACACGCACACACACACACACACACACACACACACACACATGCGCACTCTCACACAGTAAGAAGTATGCAGCTCTGTTTAAACTAATAACAGTTAATTTAAAACTGAACCAACGATTTACTACTGACGACTTAACTACATCAGAAAGCGCATTATCATTAGATCATTATGTCAATGACGTCGGAATTTTGAAACGTGTAAAAATTGTTTATAATGCTGTAATTAGATACAGCTAACATAAATTTCAAAGAGGAATTCTGGGGCATGAAAGTAAAGCCAATAACACACGGCAGTCTGAGCACTGCGTCTGTTGATAAATGTAATTAAAATAGTTTACTGCTTCACTCACTTGTTTATTGTGCCACTACGGTTAGGATGTTTCACACTATCGTGTTCCGGAATGTAGCAACACAAATTTCGATAATATCTGTAAGTCTAAATTAGTGTTCTCAACAAACCTTTACCTTCGGAGCTATTAATGCAGCAGTAGGCTGTGATTGGCAATAAATGGCTTCTTAACTGCAGCAAGATTGAGAACATTCTGCACCGTCTATAGCCAATGTATAAAAGGTGAGGGAAAATATAAGCGAATTAAATTAGCAGCTGTATCTCTGTTGGGTAGTGACATTACAGAAAATAACATATCGTAGAAATGAACATGTTAAGAAAAAGTGTGATCAGGAAGACACTCTGCCTTAACGAAACTGCACCAGGTGTGAAAATGTTCAGTGAAGCCGATGGTGCCTTCAAGATCCAGAGTATCTCTACGTTAAGGATAAATTTACTTCTTCGGACAATCTCGTGTTTTTTGTACGCTGATGAAATTACTGCCCCAAGTGGGAATAGGAAAATGTATTTTAATGACAAGATACATGGGAAATAAGCCGTTACTGAATTTATTAATTGTAATTTTGTGACCTACTGATGCAGTCATATCAGAAAGAAACAAATACGCAGGTGAAATTGAGATATTACACAACTGCGCAAGGTACTCACCAGAGTCCTCATGTTTGCTGACGAATTGTAACAACGCTGTTCTGTGCCGCTGAGTCGCTGATCTGAGGGCTTAAATAGTCGTGGACGGGGATGGCGCACTGCCCGGTGCACTATTATCTCTCACGTCCTGGTTCCTCTTTATCTCGTTCACAGCTAGGTCTATACAATCTGTAGTTTCGCACATGAGCTGATAAGCAACGTTTCCCCACGCTCGTATGGCAGAAATCTGCACGTATAAGTGATAAGCCTCTGACATCAGAGTTTCAATTCATCTGTTAACTTCGTCACATAACTCTCCCTACCTCATTCGCTATTAGTGTTATGAACTCCGAGTGCTTCCACACACCGGAGAAATAATCAACTAAATGTGTTCGTCGTTTATTCGTAGATTACAGAACACCGCCTGTCTGCTTTGTTTTGCAGTTCTTTACTTTTGTCAGTACAGATATACACCAATATGATACGTCGCTTTCTTAAGCCCGTATTTTCCGGTCTTAACTTTCTTGTTTATCTGATTTACTATAGGAATGAGTGAGGTGGCATTAGCTATATGACTCGTTTCTTAGTGAATCACATTTAAATAGGCCGTCATCTTGATTTACGTCTTAGCTGTTCTCTTAAATCATTCTCTTCAATTGAAAGGGACTCTCCGCTTCTTTCCCGTCAATAACTTTCTCTGTTACTATGAAACTGCGATCTGTTTCATCAGTTTCCCAAACAAGCTACAAATCGAAGTGGTTCAGAGCTTGGCGGTCCGGAGTATTAATGCAAATAGATGGCTGTAACCCAGGCATTATTATGGTATGAAGACAGTAAGTATGATGAGCCCTGATGGCCTCAAACTTCCATTATAACAGAACGCACTCATTCCGCTAACGACTGTCTTAATTCTTTACATAACAGCATATACAGTGTATCCCCAGAGCCTTAGCGTCAAGCCGAGACGCAGTAGCTGATCCAGTGCTGAGTTACGCACGGTTGAAAACGAATGTTTGAGGAGGTGCTGGGTCTTGATTGTGACAGAAACTTTGGAATTATTGAGTGTAGCAGAAAAATTTCAGAAAGGGGTATTTACGTTCCTCAAGACTAGATTGATGTAATCACCAAGTCGTCAAGACGTTTTGAGGAAGTGAAAATGGGTGACAAGAATTTTGTCGCACTAGACGTGATTGAACCATTTTTTCTAAAATCTGTACAGGGAATTAAAAAAATGCAGTGGTTGCACTTCAAAAAAGATGATCTATGGATATTGTTTTACAAATGTATCTTCAATGAAGATTTTGAATTCTACACCTACAATATGAAAGCCAAAAGCATTGGAAGATATGTTCAGATACTCCCAAGACTAACTCACAGAACAACTCCGCCAAAAATTAAGGAAAAAAAGTACGAAGACTTACTGAACCGTCTACCATTTGTGCCTCCTGTGCATCATAGTTTATACACAGAACTCAGTTCTGCAGTCCCTCCACAAGTGGAAAGAAATCGATTAATCCTGCAGAGGGAAACCACAAGAGAAACTAATAAGTGTCGGTCCTTGTAAGGAGCACGTGCAGCACACCATCAAGAACAGTCGATAATAGTGGGTGATAACTCGGAAGGTGAAAATGACAATATTTTTGACAGTGATTCAGATTTAGAGTGCAATAATAGAAGAAAATTATTATAGTTGTTTCCATTACTTTCCTTAATTTATTTTTTTAATCAAAAGAAAAGATTAGGCATTTTCAGTTTTTCTATAATTTGCAAAGAAACATTTTTCTAGATTTTTCAACATTAATTATTACTGTATTTAATGTGCATTATGTATTACGATTCATAATAAACTAAATAATTTTAAAATACTTTTAATATTTTTTTGAGATCATACCTTTCTAACTCTCACTTGAAACCCAAGGGGTACAAATTATCAATGACAATTGTTAAATGACAAATTTTTTTGGTGTAGAAATATGAGGGACACAAACATAAAACTATATCTTCAAATGATATGCAATTATGTTTTCTATATTTTTGTCCTAGAATTAACTATTCAACTTTAACTTTAAACTTTAATATCTCCAAACTAACTTTTTGTCTCTTGTACCCCTTGGCCTCTCACCTCCTCATATAATAACAGAAAAATAAGTATACAAACAACATTTTAACATATCAGTATTTTAGTTGGAATAATGAGTCCTCTCACGTAAATTTTAGCTATGGATGCAAGATATTTCCGAGCAAAATTATGGTGATGTAATAAATGTATCATCTTATTTCAAGAATGGTTCCCAAAGTTAGACAATATGCTCTGTCTAAGCAATATGAGACGTGAAGGTACGGTGGATGCAATTTTGCACCACATTCTCATCTGCATTGTTCTTCACAGGAGCTACTGACAGTTAATCTCGTAACACACAATGATATTTTCACTCTTGAGGAGTACGCGCAGATATGAAACTTCCTGTCGGAGTAAACTGTATGTCGGATTGAGACTCGAACTCGGGACCTTTACCTTTCAGGAGCCAGTACTCTACTGCCGGAGAACGTCTGCGATGTTTGGAAGGGATGAGATGAAGCACTGACGGAAGTAAAGCTGTGAGAGCGGGTTCTGAATCTTGTACAAATGTTCAAATGTGTGTGGATTCCTAAGCGACCAAACTTCTGAGAGGTCATCGGTCCCTAGACTTACACACTACTTAAACTTATTTAATCTAACTTATGCTAAAAACAACACACTGTAATATAATAAAAATATTTTAAAAAGTTTAAATGAAGGAAAGACATTGTCTCGTCAAGGTTATTCTGTTGTGGAGCGTCGCTATCATTTGTCACTCTGCGACACTCATCTTTGATCTACTTAAACTTTCTGCAGTATGCATGCATGGCGCCTGAACTTCAATTGTTCGATCTCGCAGTTCTAATCCATCTTGGCTGATTGCGTTTTCGCCATCGCTGTCATCAATGGGCATATATTTTTGGGCCGTGTTATATGAATTTGCAAAAAATGGAAATTTCACAAAAATATAAAAAAATTTCATACACTAGTTATTACACTTGATAAATGTAAATTTCGTAATGTCAAAACCAGTTTTACGCCTATTATGATGCTCAAACTATTGTGTCACAAATCTTGTATGTTTTACTGTCAGTGCGTATCATACTGTAAAATATCTCTAAATTTTTCGCCACTAAAATTCAAGGAAGGAAATAATGAGGAAATGGTTTCTATCTACATCAAAAGAGGCGTGACGAAGCATAACCATTCAAGCAACTTGCGTAGCCGTCTTACCTTTGCTGCGCCGAATAAAACAGCTTACTACGTAAAATTTTACGTGATCTGGTTCCAATCCTTACTCCTTTCAAAATGTTTCACCTCGACTTTTGCCTTTTTGTAATACTTGTTCATCGTCGTGATTCATGCAAACAGAAAATACAGACAATTAGTTTTTATGACTAATAACAATGTCATAGAAATTTCTTACGATAACAGTACTTAATAAACGCTACTTACAACTGGGTTTCTGAAGTCGTGGCACTTAGGTCGACTGCAATGAAGAGAGAATATTAGTGCAATTGCATTATTGTGAAATGTTCAACGTGAACAAAATTAAAATTGTGCTCTTGTTCATTCACTTTGCCTTGGGTCGTTACTTTTTCTGTGTCCATATATATATATCGTCTTCTGAAAGCTTCTTCTTGTGTTAATTTTACGAAAATATGACCGCGGACTTCTTTTCCTCCATTTCAATTGTAGATGCAGGCAACCGACTCCAGGGAACACCAGTAACTCCCAAAATGATACAAAATATGAAGGAATTTTTCTTGACTTGGTTCTATTTCATATTAATAAAAAGGCTCAACACTGTTATTAAGCTGTCTCTTATTCACAAACACATATGATAGAAAAGACTCGTAGCCCATCATACTCCGAGCTGTACAGCGTAACAAAAACTTCTATATGCGAGAGAGGCTGACTGAGTGTGTCTAAAAAACAAAATCATACACAAATAATTGAATGTAAGTCCCTTCATTTGTCTGCGCCTCACCGTGCATTCACTATTAACGTCTTTGCCAATGCTTATGATCCATCGGTGTTTCAATATTATCTTTTTTTTAAATATTAACGGTATCCTAGGGGTCCTACATCACGTACCTACACAACACACACACACATGCCCGAGGGAGGACTCGAACCTCCGGCAGGAGGGGTCGCGCAATCCGTGTTATGGCGCCTCAAACCACGCGGCCACTCCGCGCGGCTGTGAATCGTGCTTGGGTAGCTCAGTCGGTAGAGAACTTGCCCCCGAAAGGCAAAGATCTCGAGTTCGAGTCTTGGTCCGGCACGTAGCATTAATCTGCTAGAATGTTTCTATCTCCCAATAACCTGTGTGACAAGGAAGTCAAACTTTTGTGAAGAGTGCCTTATTTCGAGAGCTCGCGTCCTTGGCAAGACGGGGCGTGCAAGAGGTCTGGTCTGTGAAGACGTTGGGAGGCCACTTGGACATAGAGATACTTGGAGGGAGGACAGGGCAACAAAGGCGGCTTAACAACGCCAGAGGGTGACGGTCGCCTCGGCCTGTGGTGCGCCCGTTCTGTAGATCCTGAGGTCTGTTGCCTGGTGTGTAACCCGAGCAAGTGGGGCGCGCTTCTTGGCGGTTAATTCAGGCAACGTAAACGGAACAAGGTGGAACCGCCAGACAAACAGGAAGGCATTGGTCGTCAGTCTCCGTGGAATTCTTCCGCCAGACATTCCTTTGGGGAGCAGATCCAGTACACGCACGCGGGAGGTCTCTGGGGGATGCAGACTTCTTCATCCCCATCGTGACTTTTCAGCATTATGCCCGACGCAACTGTCAGAATTTTCCTACCTTTTAATGCTTCGTACTCAGTGTGTAAAAGTCCATGGTAATATAGTTGTGCGGGTGTGGCTGTTGTTTTTTTTTTGAGACCGTTCCCAATATGGTCACTCTATCCCATTTCGATTTGTACTCGGATCTGTTCATTACGGCCCACCGAGGATTTGGCAGTAAAGGTATCAATAATCAGATCGCAATCATCGCTCAGCCATTCTTGCTTGAAGTGCCATTCCTGCGCATGTTCCTGAAAAGTATTTAATTTTAGTGTTTCTCTTCTTTAAAGACCGTTGCGGTGCTGATAGTGTATTTTTCTAACTATTTTAATTTGTGCTTCCTTAACGCTTTAGGTCTTGAAGAAATTTTGCTAGTAGTTTATTCCTTTGGTAATGATGTTAGTAAACACGCTTGTATCCTAAGTGTGGAGCTGCGCGAGTTCTATTTTATCACCATGGAGCCCCAGACTATTGTCGCCACCTTTCTGTCAGGTTTACCGCCTTTAGACTGTTCTCTACAAAATATTTATTGGGCTGTCTTAAGGTATTTGAGTGAGCCATTACACTGTGCTGCCTTGTCGGTTAGAAAGCTGTTATGCCAGGGCTTACGGCTCTAACTTTCATTAGGAATTAATAATCATTTGTTTTCTGTAGAGTATTTTTAGACTGGTTGAAGTTTGCAAAGAGTTCTGGGCTACCCCTTTGTACTCGTATAAGTTAATCTTCATTTGTTTCATCTTGTAATTTGCCCGAATGTTGTGCCGATCTTTTTTGGGAGGGGCATTATCCTGTGTTTATCACTACCTTTTACTTAGTACGTTTTGTCTTGTTAAGTTTTGAAAATGCTCTTGAACCTTCATTGTGTTTTAAGATGATTACTACAGTGTGCTGTTTTGTTATTTGAGAGAGCGTGACGCCCGCCCAGCAACTGCGGGTTTCCGTAGTGATTTATCACAGTAGCTCCTTTTTTGCAAAATTTCTTAGCACACTTAATTTGGTCGTTGCTGGCTGTTTAATCATCTAAAACTAACCAGATATTGCGACTGAGCCTGAAATGTCAGTAAATGTTCATGTGTGTGAGGACCTGTTCGTCTCGTGTGTTCTAGAGAGATGTAGCCTGTGTACTTGGGGTGCCGTTTTTGCGGCGTCAAAATTTTTTCGAGACGTCGAGGCATGTCATCAGACACTGAGTGGTTTGTTTATAGGTTGTTGTATGTGTGAATGCTTCCTTTCCTGTTAAAGTGCCTCTTTACAAGTAATTTTCTCCAACCCAAGCACTGATGTTTCAACAGTTCGTTTAGACTGGTATTGATATCGCTCAGCAGTTAGTTCTAAAACTGGGATTAATGTTTTCTAGTAGCTTTACTTAAAGCAAGCGCTGAAAGTTGATAATTTGTTCAGACAAGCAGTAAAATTTTCAAATAAATTATTTCAAATCAAGGATTAATATTATTGTAATGTACCATAAAGCAAGCATTCGTGTGACCCGCTATTTGATTCAAAACAAAATTAATGCTTTTTTTATAATTCTTTCAAAGGAAAGATGATATTTTGTAATAATTAGTCTGAATACAAGGTTTAATAAATACAGTTAAAAGTTGGTTGAGTCTCTAACGATATTCACTACCCTGTTCACCCAGACCTTCAGTTCCCAAGGGAACCAGGCATGGAAGTCGTGCATTATTTTGTCAAAAAAGAAAAAAAAACTGTGGTTTTTGTCCTCTTGGCTTAAGTACAGTAACAGTTAATGCTCAAAAGTACTGCCTTCTTATTTCAATTACGTTATATTTACTTTGATTGAATCCTATCTTGAAATCATTATTTGTGAAGTTGAAAAGTAACTGCATTTAACGCTATGTTTATGTTGTTCGATTACTTGAAAAAGTGGGTATGCAGAACGTTCATGGGACAAATTGTAACAGTACTTGATTTAATTTATTTGCTTCGTTTCTCAGACTGAAGTAAATTCGCCCTGGAAGAATTAACTAGCTACATTTATGTTTTAAAAATTTCGTAAAGTGATTGTTCAAAAGGAAGTTAAATTTTTTTATTATGTACAGGTGATCAGTATTAAAAGGCAGAACTATTTATCCCGAAAAAACTTCTTTAGGTGGGTTGGTTTTGGTTCCTGATTCTATGATAAATACTGGCACCCTACTTTAGTGAGAAACACACGTAGAAACAACAGTTAAAGGTGAGGAGTGAAGTGATGTGTCAAACCTTGTTTCTGGATAGAACGATATTTCAGTTTTACAGAAAATGCTCCGGAATAAGTACCACAGCCGAAATAATATTCAAACAGGTTTACATTTGGTTATCAGTTCTCTGAGGTATAAAGTCACAAATGTAAAACGTGAATATGACACTTTTGGCCGGGAGACCCCGTCTAGTAGTGTACTGCCAACTAGTAAATGTCTTTTTGTTTGACATCACTTCGGCTATTTGCTCGTCGATGAGATGAAATGATAATGAGCACAACACACACACACACACACACACACACACACACACACACACACACACACACAGTCTTGAGCAGAAGAAAATCCCAGACACGGCGGAGAATCGAACCTGGGGACCTGTAATCGACAGACACCAACGCTAACGATTAGACTACCGCAGTGTGAATTTAATTACTTTTTACGATTCCGTAGTTTGACGATGTAAAATCCATTTAATGTTGCTAAAACGTCATGGAGTTTTGCGGATGCGACCAGTCACTCGTAATAAATTGCGACAGAAGTTCACTGTACTAACGAACAGAGTAGAATTGTGTTCAGCAGCGTAGCGTCGTTGTAAACTATCTGCAGCAGCAGATGTCGTTAGATGGACAAAAAGACATTTTACTTACAAGGGAACCTCCCCATCGCACCCCCTTCAGATTTAGTTATACGTAGGCACAGTGGATAGGCCTTGAAAAACTGAACACAGATCAATCGAGAAAACAGGAAGAAGTTGTGCAGAACTATGAAAAAAATAAGCAAAATATACAAACTGAGTAGCCCATGAGCAACATATGCAATATCACAGGAAATCGTGACCTCAGAAGCGTCGTGGTCCCGTGGATAGCGTGAACATCTGCGGTATGAGAGGTCCTTTGTTCGAGTCTTACCTTGACTAAAAAATTTTTCTTTGTTTATTTTCGCAAAGTTATAATCTGTCCTTTCGTTCATTGACGTCTCTGTCCACTGTAATAAGTTTAGTGTCTGTGTTTTGCGACCGCACCGCAAAACCGTGCGATTAGCAGACGAAAGGACGTGCCTCTCCAATGGGAACCGAAAACATTTGATCGCAAGGTCATAGGTCAACCGAAAACACGTCTGATATATTCTATACGACACTGGTGACGGCATGACAGGAATATGTTGTCGACCTACCTAACTTGTACACTTGGCGCCGGCCGCGGTGGTCTCGCGGTTCTAGGCGCTCAGTCCGGAACCGCGCGACTGCTACGGTCGCAAGGTTCGAATCCTGCCTCGGGCATGGGTGTGTGTGTTGTCCTTAGGTTAGTTAGGTTTAAGTAGTTCTAAGTTCTAGGGGACTGATGACCTCAGAAGTTAAGTCCCATAGTGCTCAGAGCCACTTGAACCATTTTTACACTTGGCGAATGGGTAAAAAGATTCTTCTACCTTGCCCGATTTAGGTTTTCTTGTGGATGTGATAATCACTCCCAAAAAAGTGATGAAAACATAAGAGTTTGTCACATAAACTGCAACAAATAAATGCATGAGTTTCACAGTCGCACAGTTTTCCCTGCGTTCTGTCAAAACATGTTTTTAACGTTTTCAAATTTTTCCGTGCGTAGACCGTCAAATCCTGCATATGTCCGAGCAAATCTGAACATGTCCTG
This sequence comes from Schistocerca piceifrons, assembly GCF_021461385.2. Classification (NCBI taxonomy): domain Eukaryota; kingdom Metazoa; phylum Arthropoda; class Insecta; order Orthoptera; family Acrididae; genus Schistocerca; species Schistocerca piceifrons. Next base: position 913,966,943 of record NC_060140.1, on the reverse strand, counting down.
GAATTTTGGAGAGCGAAGTTGATTATGTGTGAGTGTCTGAACTTTGATTATTGTCTGAAAACAAAAAATTAAAATTTCCACCCGAGGGAAGACCAGAACCAAGGACCTCTCGTTCCGCAGTTGCTCACTCTAACCACGGGACCACGGCGCTCCTGGACTTTCTATGATTTGTGTTGTTGCATATCTTGCACATGGACTACTCAGTTTGTATATTTTGCTTATTTTTTTCATAGTTACACACAACTTCTTCCTGTTTTCTCGTTTGATCTGTGTTCAGTTTTTCAGGGCCTATGCAATGCGCCAACTTATAACTAAATCTGAAGGGGGTGCGATGGGGAGGTTCCCTTGTTATGTTTCTGCAGTAATTTACAAATGACTTGAACATTCTGCTGGAAAACTGATTTAATTTTTTTTTCTCTTCTGCTATGGGAGTCATTCTTTCGAAATGTGGTGCTACAGAAGAATGCTGAAGATTAGATGGGTAGATCACATAACTAATGAGGAGGTATTGAATAGAATTGGGGAGAAGAGGAGTTTGTGGCACAACTTGACAAGAAGAAGGGACCGGTTGGTAGGACATGTTCTGAGGCATTGGAGGGCAGCGTGGAGGGTCAATATCATAATCAAGTGATGGATACACTAAGCAGATTCAGAAGGATGTAGGTTGCAGTAGGTACTGGGAGATGAAGAAGCTTGCACAGGATAGAGTAGCATGGCGAGCTGCATCAAACCAGTCTCAGGACTGAAGACCACAACAACAACACCATGGGAGTCATTAGCCTCAGTCGTTTTCATATATCAAGACCCAGACCAATCACCTGCATGAGGTCAGAGTATGGTGGTGAGAGTGTATTGGGTTTCTTTGGGGTGCCGGGAGAAAGTCCGGTGGCCTTTCTTCGTGCCTGGCTGAAAGGAAAAGTCTTAACGACTTAATCCAGCCTTCTCGCCATTTTTGAAACAGCGTTAATTGACTGGCTCTGCAGCATCGATTTTTCTAGAACTTTCAGGAACTTCTTATTGTTCAGAGAAAGCCTGAGAGCAACTGATGGCCGCTCTTCTTGAACTGTTCTGGTTAGCTCATCGGCCCTCATTTTTAAGAGATGCTGGGCGTTGGCTAGTTGCTGGCCTTCCATAAACAACTGATCCAGAACAATCACACGGGTGGTAGGGGGGGGGGTGGATTTAAGGGGGGCGGAAGTTGTGACACTTTTGCGAGCGACGCTTGGAGACAGCAGCAGCCAGTGAGTATACATGTTTCTGATGGACAGTGTTAGCTTTTAAATTGGAATGTACACATGCTGTACAGTGGGGCGATCAGTATGGTAGAAAATGAACACACTTGCGATCGCAGTTTAGACACTTTTATTGTTCCAAGTGTAAGTAGGCTGTTTAGAATTTTTTATTGGTAACGCCACGTAGCGCTCTGTATGAAAATCACTGGCTGTGCTGTGTGCAGTCTGTGGCTAGTTTGCATTGTTGTCTGCCATTGTAGTGTTGGGCAGCTGGATGTGAACAGCGCATAGCGTTGCGCAGTTGGAGGTGAGCCGCCAGCAGTGGTGGATGTGGGGAGAGAGATGGCGGAGTTTTGAAATTTGTAAGACTGGATGTCATGAACTGCTATATATATTATGACTATTAAGGTAAATACATCATTTGTTCTCTATCAAAATCTTTCATTTGCTAACTATGCCTATCAGTAGTTAGTTCCTTCCGTAGTTTGAATCTTTTATTTAGCTGGCAGTAGTGGCGCTCGCTGTATTACAGTAGTTCGAGTAACCAAGATTTTTGTGAGGTAAGCAATTTGTGAAACGCATAGGTTAACGTTAGTCAGGGCCATTTTTTTGTAGGGATTTTTGAAAGTCAGATTGCGTTGCGCTAAAAATATTGTGTGTCAGTTCTAGCACAGTTGTGTATAATTGTTCAAAGGGGACGTTTCATACGTCGACCCTTAGCCGAGGATACTTCACTGGAATCTTCTGATTTTTTCTTCTAGTTTGTGTAATTAGTGTAGATTTTGTTTATTGCTAGCGCGTAATTGTAGAGAGAATCTCTTTTGGAGTTGCAGTCTTTCATTGTTGTACAGTAAAACAGGTGTGGTACCAAGTATTTCGCAGCTTGCAATTAACTAGATATTATTTTCAGCGCTATGTTAATGTGTTATCTTATTTTCTGTGTTATCGTGTGAAATATTGTGACAATAATGGCGTGTGAAAAACGTAACACTAGGCTCCAAAGTAAACAGAGAAATAATAGTGACGACGAGCGTAGCTTACCATCACCGCTGTGTAATGAATGAACAGACATTCAAAGTAGTAATTTGGTAACTGTGCATAGGGAAATGGAGCGGGCGTCAAATAATGGTGTAGACAGTGAAACAGGTAGTGAACAGGGAAGCATTATCGATCGATCGGTCGGCAACAGCTCACCTCCAACTGTGCAACGCTACGCGCTGTTCACATCCAGCTGCCCATCACTACAATGGCAGACAATAATGCAAACTAGCCACAGACTGCACACAGCACAGCCAGTGATTTTCATACAGAGCGCTACGTGGCGTTACCAATAAGAAAACCTAAACAGCCTACTTACACAAGGTCACCGGTTTCAACAGTCTTACGTTCCCATCATCTGATCTTATGCAACTTGCTGTAAAGCTGTCATATTACATTCCATTATGTCAAAGCATAACAGGCCCTCCCTCGTATACATGTCTTGATAAAATTCCAGCTGATAAAAGACACACAGCTGGTAAAACGCACACACATGCAAAAAACAGACAATTGAAATTTCGTATCACACACGCATGCCGGTGGCGAACATCATATCATCCAGCGACACAGCACTACGCTCATATATGGGTCCTGCGCTCAGTGTAGTGCTGTTCGTCAAGTTATTGACGTGTGAAATAGTTGCGGCAAGTGAGGCCGTTGGCTCGCTAAGTGACAGAGCTGCTGCATCAACCTCGGACAGGGACAGAAACCGGAAATCTTGTGCGACTTTTTGAACATGAAAAATATTGTCACTCCTGAGTTCCTCAACAACTGACACCCTTTCAAAAACTCCGCCAAACAGAGGCAGCAGATGAATTGTTGCAGCTATATCAGGTCAAAGTGTTTTCCTTAGCTTTCCAAACACCATGGTCGAGTGCTCGATGTATCGCTATGACCTCAAGACAAAGGAGAAATACAAGCAATGGAATCAGCTGCATTCACCATCGCAGAAAGAGACGAAGACCTAACATAATCGGAAAAGGAAGAGCCGATGTCTTTCGGTACTGTCTAGATTAATACGTTATGTGACTGCTGGTCTTGGCCCGAATGGTACGTAATTGCATAAAATCAAGAGACAAGTAAATGATAGCTGGGCCTGCAGAAGTGTGAGCACTCTGAACACACGCTGTGGGTTTGTGCGCTCTTTGAAGGTGAGACACGTATTAGGTGTCAGTCGTTAAGGACGCTGAATCCAAAATAGCGTTTAGAAACGCATAGACATGGTGCATGTTGGGATATACTGCAGCACCAATATCCAAGGAACACTATATATATAAAAAAAATACTTACATAAGTAAGTACTACTGGAAACTATTGGAATTATTCCAGGTACTTCTATTTTCATAACGTCTAAGGTGCATTGCGCTGTGTTGCCAAATAAGGAAAAAAATGCGTGCTCATCTGTGATAGTACCCATTCTTCCAACAAAAAATTCCAGGTAGTCTTCATTGCAGCAGTCCTAAACTGTACTACTGCCACTGAGCTGGCGTCTCATACGGCAGCCACGACACAGTACTCAGTAGACGATTGGAGGCAGCAGAACTGCAACTTCCTTATAGCAAAGATACCAATACCGATACATCTGTGATGCTCTAAACTTATTATCTTGGACAATTCTTTGAAATATCAGGAACAACAGCGCAAGTGAAAGGCAAGAATTCTTGTCATTCTGTTGTGTGTCAGTATTAGCCTGACTGTATCATCTGCTCCTCTTACACTTCATACAGTCTTCCTCTACTTCAGTAACACAGTACTGGCTGCAGAATCCAGAACCACATTGATGTCATAGAAGACATTTGCATATTAAGCTCTCCACATGAAATCAATCCTTGATTGCATTCACTGAAATTGCAAGTTTATCAATCTGTATGAATCAGTTTTTGGATTTTCATCTCGATTGAATAACTTATTACTCTTTTTATTGGTAAGTGCTGTCGCAGCAACCGCATCGTATTTATAAGGTCGGCGCGTACGTTGGTAGCGTTTTTGTTTTGCCTGTTGGTTTTCTGGTTGCTGTGGATTTATTTATCGAATTCCTATTCATTTGTAGTTCACCAAATTGGTTCAAATGGCTCTGAGCATTACGCGACTTAACTTCTGAGGTCATCAGTCGCCTAGAACTTAGAACTAATTAAACCTAACTAACCTAAGGACATCACACACATCTATGCCCGAGGCACGATTCGAACCTGCGACCGTAGCGGTCGCTCGGCTCCAGACTGTAGCGCCTAGAACCGCACGGCCACTCCGACCGGCCACCAAATTGGTTCAAACGGCTCTAATCACTATGGGACTTAACATCTGAAGTCATCAGTCCCATTGACTTAGAACTACTTAAACCTAACTAACCTACGGACATCACACACATCCATGCCCGAGGCAGTATTCGAACCTGCGACCGGACTGAATCGCCTAGAACCACTCGGCTACAAAGGCCGGCCTGTAGTTCGCCATTGCTACTAATGTTTACATATTGAAATAGTCAATGTAGCTGTGGACGTTAGAAAATGGAAGCCCAAATTGAGAAATCGGAACGTTTCCGACATATTCTTCTGTTTGAGTGGAGCGGTGACAACAGCATAGACAGCCAGAAACGTATGCGCCATGAATGGACATGCCATTGGGCAGAGCACGGCAAGTATTTGATTTTTTGGTTTTGAGGTTGGTGTCTCTCCACGTTTAGGACTTTCGCGGTTTCATGAAGATCGCTTAAATGCATTAATCCACAATGGTCTACGTCAGCTTACTCGAGAACTTGGAAATGCGGTGAACTGTCATCATGCCACCATGTTGGTACATTTGCATGCAATGGGGAAGGTTCGAAATTCGGGTGTGTGGTTACCACCGCATGCTCTAAGCCAAAATCACAAAAATCAGCAGGTGGACATATGTGCATCTCTGCTTGTAGTCATCAATTGGCTCGTAAACTATACCGACCATTCCTATCCCATCTCGTTACTGGTGACAAGAAAGTGTGTCTCTATGAGCCCAAACTGAGTAGCAACTCCATATACAAAACCCTGCGCGCAACCACAAAAGAGAATGTTGGGCATGTGATGTAACAGCGACAGTCTGGTGTATTACGAATTGCTTCCTCGAGGTTTAATTATCACTGCTGACAATTATTGTTAACAACTGAGACGCCTTGCAGACAACGACCAGGAGGACTCCATTAAATGATGCTACTCTACGATGGCGCCCTCCTGCACTCTGCTAGACTGGCAGAAACCGGTACACAGCTGTTGGGTTGGGAAGTTATTTCGCGCCCACCTTATTCACCTGATCTTGCCCCCACAGATTTTCACCTTTTTCTGTCTCTATCGGACAACCTTCAACATACTTACTTTCTGGATAAAAACGCGCTGTGAACATGACTCGACTAGTTCCTCGCCTCAAAATCATGTGATTCCTACAGTCGCGGAATCGAAAAATTAGCGCACTGTATTAAATAAGTAAGCAGTGCATATTATTGATAACTAAAATCTATGTTCGCCTTGGTTTGTGTTTATTAAACGCAACGAACTTATGCAGCAATCCAATATTTTGTATCCCACCTGGAAGGCGGGGCATTGGTCCACTCCTGAAAACTGAGGGTAGGCCGAATGTAGGAAGCTAGGAGGAGCAGGTGAGGTAGAACACTTGGTACGGCTAATATAAACAGTTTCACTATGTACTTAACTCTGCCTGACTTGAGCACGTAGGTGCAAAGCCGTACAGCAAATCTAACAGCTACTACACTTCTGGCCATTAAAATTGCTACACCAAGAAGAAATGCAGATGATAAAAGAGTATTCACTGGACAAATATATTACACTAGACCTGACATGTGATTACATTTTCAGGCAATTTGGGTGCATAGATCCTGAGAAATCAGTACCCAGAACAACCACCTCTGGCTGTAATAACGGCCTTGATACGCCTGGGCATTGAGTGAAACAGAGCTTGGATGGCGTGTACAGTACAGCTGCCCATGCAGCTTCAACACGATACCACAGTTCATCAAGAGTAGTGACTGGCGAATTGTGGCGAGCCAGTTGCTCGGCCAACATTGACCAGATGTTTCCAATTGGTGAGAGATATGGAGAATGTGCTGGCCAGGGCAGCAGTCGAACATTTTCTGTATCCAGAAAGGCCGTACAGGACCTGCAACATGCGGTCGTGCGTTATCCTGCTGAAATGTAGGGTTTCGCAGGGATCGAATGAAAGGTAGAGCCACGGTTCGTAACACATATGAAATGTAGCGTCCACTGTTCAAACTGCCGTCAATGCGAACAAGAGGTGACCGACACGTGTAACGAATGGCACCCAATACCATCAGGCCGGGTGATACGCCAGTATGGCGATGACGAATACACGATTCCAATGTGTGTTCACCGCGATGTCGCCAAACACGGATGCGACCATCACGATGCTGTAAACAGAAACTGGATTCATCCGAAAAAATGACTTTTTGCCATTCATGCACCCAGGTTCGTAGTTGAGTACACCATCGCAGGCGTTCCTGTCAGTGATGCAGCGTCAAGGGTACCCGCAGCCATTAGCTGATAGTCCATCCTGCTGCAAACGTCGTCGAACTGTTCGTGCAGATGGTTGTTGTCTTGCAAACGTCCCCTTCTGTTGGCTCAGGGATCGAGAGGTGGCTGCACGATCCGTTACGGCATGCGGACCTTTATTGTTTACAATATACATAAATGGCTTAGTTGACAACATCGGTAGCTCCGTGAGGCTATTTGCAGATGACACGGTTGTCTACAAGAAAGTAGCAACATCAGAAGACTCGTACGTACTCCAGGAGGACCTGCAGAGGATTAATGCATGGTGCGACAGCTGGCAGCTTTCCCTAAACGTAGATAAATGTAATATAATGCGCATACATAGGGGCAGAAATCCATTCCAGTACGATTATGCCATAGGTGGTAAATCATTGGAAGCGGTAACGACCGTAAAATACTTAGGAGTTGCTATCCGGAGCGATCTGAAGTGGAATGATCACATAAAACAAATAGTGGGAAAAGCAGGCGCCAGGTTCAGATTCATAGGAAGAATTCTAAGAAAATGTGACTCATCGACGAAAGAAGAAGCTTACAAAACGCTTGTTCGTCCGATTCTTGAGTATTGCTCATCAGTATGGGACCCTTACCAGGTTGGATTAATAGAAGAGATAGACATGATCCAGCGAAAAGCAGCGCGATTCGTCATGGGGACATTTAGTCAGCGCGAGAGCGTTACGGAGATGCTGAACAAGCTCCAGTGGCGGACACTTCAAGAAAGGCGTTACGCAATACGGAGAGGTTTATTATCGAAATTACGAGAGAGCACATTCCGGGAAGAGATGGGCAACATATTACTACCGCCCACATATATCTCGCGTAATGATCACAACGAAAAGATCCGAGAAATTAGAGCAAATACGGAGACTTACAAGCAGTCGTTCTTCCCACGCACAATTCGTGAATGGAACAGGGAAGGGGGGATCAGATAGTGGTACAATAAGTACCCTCCGCCACACACCGTAAGGTGGCTCGCGGAGTATAGATGTAGATGTAGATGTAGATGCCTGTCATCTCGACTTCTAGTGATACGAGGCCGTTGGGATCCAACACGGCGTTCCGTATTACCCTCCTGAACCCACCGAATCCATATTGTGCTAACAGTCATTGGATCTCGACCAACGCGAGCAGCAATGTCGCGATACGATAAACCGCAATCGCGATAGGCTACAATCCGACCTTTATCAAAGTCGGAAAAGAGATGGTACATATTTCTCCTCCTTGCACGAGGCGTCACAACAACGTTTCACCAGTCAACTGCTGTTTGTGTATGAGAAATAGGTTGGAAACGTTCCTCATGTCAGCATATTGTAGGTGTCGCCACCGGCGCCAACCTTATGTGAATACTATGAAAAGCTAACGTTTTGCATATCACAACATCTTCTTCCCGTCGGTTAAATTTCGCGTCTGTAGCACGTGATCTTCGTGGTGTAGTAATTTTAATGGCCAGTAGTGTAGTAGTTGGACAAACTATCGTTGAGGTAACAAAGTCAGTTATGCTAGCCCCCTGTGAAGTAGAAACAGTGTTGCTTGGTCGTCTCCTCGGAATCAAATGGGCTGAATCCGGCGCGACGCTCGTAGAGGTGGACAGCGCCGGCTAGAGGGCGCGGTCGTCGGTGTCTCGTAGTGCCAACTTATGAACATGCACCTATGCCGTGGCATCGTTGCTATCGATACCACACAATATGTAACCGCTAACGTACCCTTTCACAAATCATTTTATCGTGTTTAGAATGCAGATAATTATTTCTTCGAAAGTTCTTGTTTTCTAGAAAATAAATCGAAAGGTAAAACAATTATTTAGAAGTAGAAAAACACTTGCGAGGATAAATTAAACATACTTCATTGAGAAATAAGAAAATACTTTTATTGTTAACAGTAAGAACAAGGGATGTAGACAAAATGTTCATTGCCTATTTTCGGTTATCTCAACTTCTTGGGAAAGGGGAGACAGAACTGACTTTACAACCTAGCATCAAGGAGCTGCCAGAACACGAATAGGAACACCGCCAAAGTAGATTATGTTTGGTGAAGGGCTGCTTGGTGCCGCGTCTTGTGTAACAGCGCCGACAGGAAAACCTCCGACAGCCATGGTGTTCGGATACAGGCTGTAAGGAGCAGCAGCATTTCGGAGTGCGATGCGAGACGCGAGGCTGTCTGCAGGCTGGCCGAGTGACAGAGGCACAGGTCTGGCCTCGGCGTTCGATTCTCTGCTTACGGACTCGGCGGCGTCTGCGGCGGCGTGTGTGGCAGCGGTGGTGGAGGCGGCGGCGCCGACTTGGGCCGTGTTACTCGCTGTGTTGGATGCCGGAGCCTGTGCAGATAATACGAGTTTCCGTTAGCAACTGGTGTATTGGAGCTTACCAGCCAAGGTAGAAGAGCTTTGCTGCATATTGATGGTGTTACTTTAAAATCCGTTGTAAACAATATAATTGGGACCAACACTCATATAATCTATGAAAACCCTCCTCACACGCCTGCCTCTGTCGGATTTCAACAGTGCTGATGCGAAGTTAGCAACTTATTACATTAGTAATTAACTATTTTTCCCTGAGACATTTAAGTCTCTTCATTATCTACGATCGAAGCAGAAGAAATGAATTAAAACTTGTGCTGTGACCGGGACTCGAACCCGGGCCTTCTAGCTTGCTAACCATAAATGCTGACCAATACACCACCGCTGTAGAATGGTCAACATTCCTGCGCCAACTACCCAAGTTGATTGCCCTCCCCAACACAAACTTCAATTCATCTACCTATTTCCCTTTACATTGTCAGTAGTGGCAGTAGTGACAACGTACGGGGAAATAAGCAGAAGAAATGAACTGAAGTTTGTGTTGAGGGCAATCAACTTGGATAGTTCGTGCTGCAGCATTGGCCATTGTACTGCGGTGGTGTAATGGTTAGCATTTCTACCTAGCAAGCCAAAAGACTCGCTCTCCGTAATAAAAAAAACTGAGTAAAGGATCAACGATCAACTTGAACGGATGTCTTGTGAGGTCCGCCCTGACCAAACGGAACGAACTATATCGAATGAAAAAAGTCCCGGCCGTTGAATAAATTTTAATTCATTTCTTCTGCTTCGATCATTATTACATTACGTTTGATTCAGCGTGGGTGCTCATACTATTCTTCTTATTTGACGTAGAAATCACATCAAAGCCCATACATCCGTGTCAATTCCGTTGCGATAAATACATTGCCCAGTTTCATACGTTTATTTTTACATATAAGTGGTACATGTGACATTTTTATACCACTTTGCAGCTTAAGTTCTAAGCAAAATAAGTTTACTATGTATTTTGCAGGATATCAACAACTTCATCCACAAGGAATTCGAACCTATATGTGCTTATTGTCGTAAGGACTGGCGATTAATCCACATTCATAATAAAAAGCATAGAAAGTTGGTAACGACGGCAAACATATTAATTACTCACAGGTAGAAAACAGCAATACCATCTTTGAAGCAACGGAAATGTTTTCGTAATAGAAAGAAGGGGGTTATACAGTACTTGATCGCGTCGTTCCTTTCGGAGATTGGAACTAAATGCCACAGACTTGTGACACAGCTGCGTGTAACATACAAGATTTAGAGAAGGAAACCGTCCTTCTTACTATCAAGCGAACCATGCTAGCAATTAACATTTATGATTTTATAAAAAACAAGGAACGTCCTTTCCGGATGACCCGACGGGTATTTGGCCCTCCGCACTCTACAATTCTGGTCCCGCGTGTAAACAATTCCCCACCTCATTCCCTTTTAGCTCACCGGATCTTCTTCAAGAGAGAGAGCCAAGCAAAATCAAGTATGAATTTTAAAATTACTATTGGTTATTCCTATGATTGATCACTGGCATAAATTTAAGCCTAATTTACTCATTTGAGTGACATGACTATGCCTAGACACCTTTGTTCACCGCATTTTCTGAAGCCATCATATAATTACAAGCTGCACCCGAACTCTAATTGAGAATGACACTTTTCGTATTCATGGCTGATATCAACAGAGAACGTGTCACAACTCGGTTGAACCTCTGTCTCTTCTGAGTTTTTTCTTTCTAAAACGCTACCAAATCCATCCAGTCGCAGGCCAGCCACAGGCAATTTTCGAGATACACAAATTTCTACAAATAAATTGAGAAAAAAATCAGTTTTCAGAGTATAACGTAATCTACATAAAAAGGGCGAGGCAGAGAAATTAAATTCTTTGCAATAATTAATAATACGCGATACATCGATATCCCAGGTTAATAGATCTGTAAAATGTCTTAGTTCCTATAACGGAGGTGATTCTGAGACAGCACTCCATATGGAAGGCAGTTCATACTAGTTTTAAATATCATACCTCACCAAGATCGTTGAGTGACAGATAATCGGGAGCGAAGACATAAATGGAAGGCCGATTAACCATAACTGCCTCTTGGGCAGTATTCATCACGTTGCCGAAGGAACCGCTGTTGTCAGGTGAGACAAAAACAGTCTGCAAACCAGTAACTGGGTTTCTCATTGGGAAACCGTACTGGGGACTCGTTACAACAGAGCTCAGAAAAGGATACGTGTATGGGACGCCGACATCGGAAAGGAAACAGAGTGCAGATGTACCAAATGGGAAAGTTGTGTCCCCACTGCTAATGGGAAGGCTGCTAGGTGCAGTGTAAATAGGTAACTGGGTAGTCTTGACGATGTTGAACGGGTAGTAAGGGTTCGGAAAGACAGGTAGGTTGCTAGATGGAACGCCGATGAGGGATCTGTCCTGAAGGTCTGCACCTCCGGATGTCTTCACATTTGTCTCGTGCGGCGTCGCACTGGACAAATCATCAAGGATGTTAGGTCTCGCTGCAGCTACTGCAAACGCTGCCAGCAGGATCGTCTGTGAAAAAAAAAGAAAAATACACTTGTTTTATAATTCGCATTGAACTTAAAAAGTGTCCAAGTACACTGCCATCACCCATTACTGTTGCCATCTCTCCTGACTGTAAAAAAGGGAGGCAACTAGTACGCACTACATTCTTTGAACTTGTCGTCATACTGTTCCAACCCTTCTATGGATTCAAGCACACAGACACAAACAGACACGCAGAAACCAACCCATTCAGCCAACGCACGTGCATGCACGCTCACACACACACACACACACACACACACACACACACACACAGGATAAGATATGTGCGGCACTGTCTAAACTAATAACAGTTGATGTAAAACTTCAGCAACGTTTTCCTACTGACATCATTACTACATTAAGAATTCCGCTCACCTCTGTTTACATTTTCACCTACAACATCTGCTTTATTTACTATCAAGACACTCGGCAAGTTATTTTCTCATTTATCCTGATTGTAGTTTTCATCACATCTTGATTGCAACATGCTGGAACTTTAATGAAATATTTAAAACAGCGTAACAGTTACCGTATTCTCGCGAATCTAGCGCAGACTTTTTTTTACTATACGAAGTACTCAAAATTGGGATGCGCATGAGATTCGATGGCGCATTAGATTCGAGTACAAGACTGAATCGTTCACGGTATTTCTTACCATATGTGATCTGAAGCAGCAAAACACTTATTAAACTCTAGCAAGAAATTATAGGTTCGGCATCTGTGAATTAAATACAGGCAGACGTAATTTGGGTAAGAGGTTATCGAGTTACAGGAGCTGGTATAATTCTGTTTGCAGGTGTCAGAACAAAATCCGTTACTGCCATGAGAGGAAATATTCTTTAGTCGTTGGTTCAAAAAGAACTCGTCTTTTGTTTGTTTGTTTGTTTTTTTGTTTTTGCTCGTTGAAATTTTGGTAGTGTCTCGTACATTATAACGCATTGTTGTACTTCTCAGCCTCGTTTCATTATTGTTGGCCTACTACAGTACCTCGCATTGTTCGCATTAGGTAGTCACGAAATGGAATGCAGGCAGAGATGAACATTGATAAAGCTACTTTCAAACGTAAAATAATTGTTTTTCCTGAAAAATATGCTGACAGAAGGGCAGGAAGAGAGTTCAATGTAGATTAGAGTAACATTCGCTTATGGAAGATACAGAAATTTTGATTATTTGCAACTATAGCTAGTAGAAAGAAATTCACTGGAGCTCGCAAAGGAAGACATCCTGAAGTTGAAGTAAATGATTTGGAATTCGTCCGAGAAAGGAGGAATAATGGGCAACGTGTGACCAATTAAATCACAATAAAAAAAGCAAAAGAGGTGGCGTTAACTTTTAATATACCGAAGCAAGTGTTTAAGGCCGTCCGTGTTTGGGTTGAGCGCTTTATGAAACGAGCGGGCTTATCTCTGCAACGCCGTACAACAATATGTCAAAAGCTACCACAGGATTTCGAGAAGAAACTTCAAGAATTACAGCGGTATGTTATTACCGGAAAGACAAGAATTTATCGATGGGTCAAATAGGCAACGCTGATGAGATTCCAATTTCGTTTGATATGCCACGTAATTACGCGACTGACGAGAAGAGTACAAAAGAAGTTACCATCGCTGGCTGGAGTAGCCGTGCGGTTCTAGGCGCTACAGTCTGGAGCCGAGCGACCGCTACGATCGCAGGTTCGAATCCTGCCTCGGGCATGGATGTGTGTGATGTCCTTAGGTTAGTTAGGTTTAATTAGTTCTAAGTTCTAGGCGACTGATGGCCTCAGAAGTTAAGTCGCATAGTGCTCAGAGCCATTTGAACCATTTTAAGTTACCATCAAAACATCTGGGTGTGGAAAACAGTAATTCTGGCAATCACAGCAGATGGAAACAAACCTCCCCCTTTTTTAATCTTCAAGCGAAAAACTTACTCCAAGACTACAAACACTGAAAAGCTATTCCCTGACGACGTCATTTTTCGGAATCAAGAGAAGGGATGGATGACTGAAACTTTGATGCTTGACTGGCTCCGAAACGTGTGGGACCTCCATCCTGGTGGGCTTTACAAACAATCATCAATGGTATGTCTTGATGTATTCGTGGTCATCTCACTGACGACGTAAAAAGGAAGACGCACAGCCTACCCAGTGACCTTGTTATTATTCGTAGAGGAATGACTTCCGTATTACAATCCCTGGACGTTAGTATAAATAAACCTTTCAAAGGCTACGTTCTGGAACAGTACGAAAACTAATTTTGCGAATCAAATCGTGCAATGACTCCGGCAGGAAAAATTAACGTGCTGCACCCCTCATTACATGGCACTGGGTTTTGGCTGCCTGGAAACGCATCAAAGTACCAATGATTGTAAAATCATTCAAGAAATGCTCTATTTCAAATACTCTGGATGTCAATGAAAATGATGTGCTCTGGAATGCCACCGAGGATGGTGGGAAAGAAAGAAATGAATCTATTTCTGATGTACACTCTTCCGAGTGTTCCAGTAATTATGACATTAGTGAAAAATTATGAGTAACGCTTGTAATTTACAGTATGTTTCTTCGTATGTCACATAGATAATCAAGTTAGAGGTTCTCTTTTAATAATTAAAATGTCTCTTATTACCGTATTGAGTAACATAAAAATAAATTATTGTTGTTTTTTGTAGTTCATGTATACATTCCTATTGTTTGAAATAAAGTTTACATTGTAAAATCAATTTCAACAATACAGAAATATCCTACCAGCTATGCGCAAAAATTCCGTCTTTTTATTAATTTAATTTTTAAAATTGGGGTGCGCATTACATTTGATGACGCATTAGATTCGGGTAAAACGGTATTTGCCGTACATTCTTTCCATCGGTCTTTTTATAATTATGTAAATGTAGTCGGACTGTGGAAAAGTTTCGATTTTTTTCCAAATGTTATAATTAGATATCAGTAAGACAAATTACAGAGAGGAATACTAACGTATAAAGATATGGTCAATAAAGGACGGCATCATGAGCAGTGCGACTGTTGATAAATGTAAATAGAACAGTTTACTGCTTCAGTCACTCGATTTTATCGCTGGCGATTCGATGGTTGGCAGTATTGTTCAAATGGCTCTGAGCACTATGGGACTTAACTTCTGAGGTCATCAGTCCCCTAGAACTTAGAACTACTTAAACCTCACTAACCTAAGCACATCATACACATCCATGCCCGAGGCAGAATTCGAATATGCGATCGTAGCGTTCGCGCGGTTCCAGACCGTAGCGCCTAGAACCGCTCGGCCGCCCCGGCCGGCTGACAGTATCGTCTTCAGGAATATAACATCACATTATTTATACGTCTAAGTGAGGGAAAGAATAAGTGAATAACAGTGGCGGTTGCACCTCCTGGGTAGTGAAATCACGGAAAACAATCAGTCGTAGAAATGAACGTTTTAGGAAAAAGTGCGTTCAGTAAGATACTATGCCTTCATGAAACTGCTCCAGGTGTAATAATACTACGGAGGTGCCGATAGTGTCGTCAGAAGCAAGCGTTAAAAATAAATTGACTTCTTCAGATATCCTCGTCTGTTCTGTACGCTGATGATATTGCTGACCAAATGCACATACCAAAGTTTATTTTAATGCGAGATACGTTGGAAATAAGACATTGCTCAAAAAGAAACTGGTAATTTTGTGACTTACTGAGGCAGCCAAACAAGAAAGAAACAAATAAGCAACTGAAATTGAGATACTGCTCAACAGTAGAAGTTACTCACCAGTCCCCTCATTTCTGCTGCTGAAGTGTACCGAATGGGTTCTGTGCCGCTGAGACACTGACCGGAGGGCTTAAATACTAGTGGACAGGGATGGCGTATTGGCCGGTGGGTTAATATCTCTCACATTCCGGCTCCTCTTTGTCACGGTTACAACCAGGGCTAAGCAGTCTTCAGTTCCGCATACGAACTGATAAGCTACGTTACCCCACGCTCGTATGACAGAAATCTGCACGTGTAAGTGATAGGCATCTGACTTCAGCGTTCCATTCATCTGTTTACTTCGTCACACAACTCTGCCTTTCTCATTCTCTCTTAGCTTTACGAACTACGAGTGCTTCCACACGCCGGAGAAATGACCAGCTAAATGTGTTCGTCGTTTCTTCATAGATCACATAACGTCCGCCTGTCTCCTTTACTCTACAGCTCTTTACTTTTATAGTCCAGATATACACTAATATTATACGTCACTTTATTTAGCTAGTATTTTCTGGTCTTAACTTTCTTGTGGAGTATCGGACCGCGTGAGGCGGCGTTAGTTACAAGTCTCATTTCCGGGAGAATCACATTTAAACACACCGGCGAGTCATCTTGATTTACGTCTTCCCGTAAATCGAACTCGTCAATTGAAAGCTATGCTCTCTGTCGTCTTTCCCATTCGGAACTTCCTCTGTTGCTATGAAATTGCAATTCCTTTCACTAGTTTCCTAAACTAGCTACAAATCGTAATATTTCTTCGAAAAGGTCACTCAAACCCAGTGCTTACTATGTTCTAGAGAGAAGAAGTATGACGTGTCCTGACGGCCTAAGACTTCCATTACAAGAGGACGCACACGTTCGACTAACGGCTGCGTCAGTACATTAGAGAACGAAATATATAGAAAGTCGAAGTTGAACTCACGAGGGCTTAAGTCAGGGGAGTGGAGTAGGTGGTATACCACTTAGCAGCTCCATCAGTCAAAGAAATGACTAACAGCTTGTACTGTATGTGCTTGAGCATTGTCCTGAAAAATGATGGTCAGGTCCTTTCAGAAAGTCTCACACTTCTGTCTCTAAGCTGGTAGTAGGTTGTGTTCCAAAAATGAACAGCGTAGAGACAGAAGTCATGACACTTTTTACAGCATCTGACCATCATTTTTCAGGACAATGCTCAAATACATACAGTTCTAGCTGTTACTGATTTCTTTGACTGAAGGGCCTGCTAAGTGCTATACCACCTACTGCACTCCCCTGACTTGAGCCCTCCTAAGCTCAACTCTCTTTCTAAACTGAGCGAAACACTTCACGGCATTCGCTTCAGAACTGCTACAAATTCCTCGGGCAATACACCGCCCCGCTAGAACTGTTAACACACTGGCACTGCTAAGAGTATCCTACGACTTCAACATCGCTGGCAACGGGTTATACACAATGCTGGTGACTACTTTGAAGGTCAGTGAAACTTTGAAACACGTATCTATTTTGTACGAGCTGTAAATAAATAGTTGCCACTATTAATGTACCAGCTCTCGTATTTGATCCCAAATACGATTTATGTTCATAAATGGCTCTGACCACTATGCGACTTAACATCTGAGGTCATCAGTCCCCTAGAACTTAGAACTACTAAACCTAACTAACCTAAGAACATCACACACATCCATGCCCGAGGCAGGATTCGAATCTGCGACCGTAGCAGCCGCGTTGGTCCGGACTGAAGGGCCTAGAATCGCTCGGCACAGCAGCCGGCTCCTTTTCAGTACCAAGTCTCAATGGTGTCTCCTGTATGAGGTGACAGTATGGTGGTGATAGTCTGGTGGCTTTCTTTGCAGAGCCAGGGCAAAGATCGTTGGCCTTCCTGTGTTCCTGACTAACAAGAAAAATTGTTAACGGCGTAAGCCAACTTTCTATCCGTTTTTAAAACCGCGTCCATTTAATGGCCCTGCAGAATCCCGCAACGAATGATTTACGATTTATTATACAAATTATTATTATACAATTTTATATTATAATGTTATTATATATCATTATACAAATTACAATTGTTCAGAGAAAGACTGAGAGCAACTGCTGCTCGTGCGTTTTCCTCAGTCCTGGTTAGCCCAGCGGCCCGTATTTTGTAACAGATGCTAGGCATTGTCTAGCTGCTGCCCCTGCAAATAGAATTGATCCTGAACACTGCATGCGAGGAAAGGGGGGTGAAATTTTTGCTAGCTACGCTTGGAGGTGCGCATCAGCGAGAAGGTTCAAATGGTTCTGATTAAACACTGTGTTAGCTTTTAAGCTGGAAAGTACACATGCTGTGCTGTGCTTTCATTGTTCCGAGACAACCAGTTTCAATAGTCTTACGCGGTCACCATCTGATCTAGAACTTGTCGTGAAACTACCATGTTACAATACGTGAAGTCACAGCATAAAAGACACTGCACTGTATACGTATCTGGATAAAATTTCAATTGATAATATGCACACGGATGATGAAAAGCTCACAGTTCAAATTCTCATATCGTCCATATCTGCCGGTGGTGAACATGATTCTCAGAAGGTGGGCGTACAGCAATATGCTCACATCTGAGGCCTACGCTAAGTATAGTGCTGTATGGCAACCTTGTCCAATGTGGCAGTGTTGGCTGTGGGCGTCGTCGATGGCTGATTACATATGCCAACTTCACCAGAAGACTCAGACGTCGCACAAATGGGGGCCCCCAGTACACGGGCTCCGCCTCTCTAGAACACAGACACAGATCCCACACACATGGACATTTACTGACAGTGCAGGCTTGGTCGCAATATCCTGTTAGCCTTAAATGGCTAAAGAGCGAACAAAGCCAGAACTCGGGAAACTTTGTTTAAGTTTCAGTTCAGAACAAACAGTGCTCGTGTTGGGAGAGACGCGCTGCATCAACCATCGGACTGGGTCAGAACCGGCAATTTTTGCATCTTGTGCAACATTTTCAGCATGGAAAATGTTGACTCCCCTTCGTTCCTCGAAGCCCCGCCAAACGGAGAAAGCAGATGAAGAGTTGTCAGGCGAATAAAGTTAGTTCCTTAACTTCCGAACCACCATGGCTGACTGCTGGATGTTTCACTATGACCCAAAACAAAGGAGAAGTCCAAGCAATGGAAACAAGTGTGTTCTCCATCGCCGAAAAAGACGAAGACCCGACACAATCGGAAAAGGAAGGAATGATGTCTTTTGCGACTGTCATGATGAATAGATTAACACTTTATCACTTTATGTGACTGGTCTTGACCCATATCCTATATAACTGTACAAAATCAAAACGTAAGCAAATGAAAGTTGCACCTGCAGCAGTGTGAACATTCAGGAGCACACGCTGTGCGTTCATCGTAAATTCAACGGGTACTGGGTGACAGGCGTGAAGGACGCTGAATCCCAAAATGGCGCTGAGAAACGAACAGACAAGGTGCATGTGGGACGATACTGCAGCCCTAATAACCATGACTGCCAAGGAACACTACAAGAGACATTCAAACGCACGATAGCATGTTGCCATCCCTGCAAGTGAACATTCCGAACAGATGGAGGGTAGGAAACTGAGGTCGGCGACCACTGAATGAAACGGTCTTCAACACTGTTCATTGTGTTACTGAAAGTAATTACGGAAATGTGCATCCCAAGAAATTACAATCAATAGTGAAATCGATTGTCACAATGGAAATGCTACTGCTCTCCACCCAGGGAATTAAAGCATACAGATGTGACAGAAGCAGTTTGTGAAAGGAACCAATTGCAGAAGCAACCTTCTGTAGTTTAGATGTATTAATTTTGGTAGAAACGACGGCCGTAATGAATAAACAAAAAGGGAAGTGAAGGAATTTTAGTTTTACAAGAAGTAATATCAACAATATTATTAGTAGTCGTGTAGTTTGTTAAGGGATTGAGAGGAATGTGCCGGCCGGAGTGGCAGAGCGGTTCTAAACGCTTCAGTCTGGAACTGCGCGACCGCTACGGTCGCAGGTTCGAATCCTGCCTCGGGCATGGATGTGTGTGATGTCCTTAGGTTAGTTATTCAGTTAGTTAGTTCTAAGTTCTAGGGGACTGATGACCTCAGATGTTATGTCCCGTAGCGCTCAGAGCCATTTGAACCATTTTCCTGAACATGGAGAATCACCATTGTCAAAACGATCCTCCTTAGAACGAGAAAGCCATATCGTTGCCGTGCTGTGCAATGGCAATGTCCCCATACATAACATATATGTTTCTTGCTGCCTCATCTGCTGTCACCCCACTATTGAACGCAACCAGAAGAATATGTCGGAAATGTTCCTGTTTCTCTATTTGGCACTCCATTTTCTAGCGTCCACAGCTGCATTCACAGTCTCCAGATAACAAAATTACAATTTTTATATTTAAACAAAAATATGTCGCTAAATGTGAAGAGGGACATTTCATAAATAACCAATAGCAAAGAGAATACCAACAAGCAAAACTGAAGCGATACGAACCTATTACGATAAGCTGCTACAACAGAAGCAATAATCTTATTATGCAGAAGGGATTTGGAGTGTCCATCAATTACCCAAAAATTTAATAAATAGTTCCATTTATATGAAATGCAAATATATATTCATAGAGAATGATAAATTACAAATCCAATGAAACAAACCTATTGTCGATTTCGTGTGTATTAAAACAGTAGGAAAACTTAATATGCAATTGTCTTTTGTAAAATCGATGTGGTTCGGGATTCTTCACCCAGTGACGTGTTTCTGAAGTAAAGGAACACTGTACGGTGTGTAAGACGAGCAGATGATCAAGTCACAATAATACTGACACACTACAGAATGACCATAGTTCGACCATCGTATCTAGAATTTTCGACAAATTGGCCAAGATAATACAACACTGGCCATTAAAATTGCTAAACCACGAAGATGACGTGCTACAGACGCGACATTTAACCGACAGGAAGAAGATGCTGTGATGTACAAATGATTAGATTTTCAGAGCATTCACACAAGGTTGGCACGTGTGGCTACACCTACAACGTGCTGACATTAGGAAAATTTCCAACGGATTTCTCATGCACAAACAGCAGTTGACCGGCATTACCTGGTGAAACGTTGTTGTGATATCCTCGTGTAAGGAGGAGAAATGTGTGCCATCACGTTTACGACTTTGATAAAGGTCGGATTGTAGCCTATCGCGATTGCGGTTTATCGTATTGCGACATTACTGCTCGCGTTCGTCAAGATCCAATGAGTGATAGCAGAATATGGAATCGATGGGTTCAGGAGGGTAATACGGAACGCCGTGCTGGATCCCAACGGCCTCGTATCACTAGCAGTCGAGATGACAGGCATCTTATCCGCATGACTGTAACGGATCGCGCAGCCACGTCTCCATCGCTGAGTCAACAGATGGGGACGTTTGCAAGACAACAACCATCTGCACGAACAGTTCGACGACTTTTGCAGCAGCATCAACTCGGAGACTATGGCTGCGGTTACCCTTGACGCTGCATCAAAGACAGGAGCGCCTGCGATGGTGTACTCAACGACGAACCTAGGTGCATGAATGGCAAAACGTCATTTATTCCGATGAATCCGGGTTCTGTTTACAGCATCATGATGGTCGTATCCGTGTTTGGTGACATCGTGGTGAACGCTTTGGAAGCGTGTATTCGTCATCGCCGTACTGGCCAGGCGTGATGGTATGGTGTGCCATTGGTTACACGTCCGGGTCACCTCTTGTTCGCATTGACGGCACTTTGAACAGTGGACGTTACATTTCAGATGTGTTACGACCCGTGGCTCTACCCTTCATTTGATCCCTGCGAAACCCTAAATTTCAGCAGGATAATGCACGACCGCATGTTGCATGTCCTGTACGGGCCTTTCTGGATACAGAAAATGTTTGACTGCGGCCCTGCCCAACACATTCTCCAGATGTCTCACCAACTGAAAACGTCTGGTCGATGGTGGCCGAGCAACTGGCTCGTCACAATACGCCAGTCACTACTCTTGATGAACTGTGGTATCGTGTTGAAGCTGCATGGGCAGCTGTACCTATACACGCCATCCAAGCTGTGTTTGACTCAATGCCCAGGCGTATCAAGGCCGTTATTACGGCCGGACGAGGTTGTTCTGGGTACTGATTTCTCAGGATCTATGCACCCAAATTGCGTGAAAATGTAATCACATGTCAGTTCTAGTATAATATATTTGTCCAATGAATACCCGTTTATCATCTGCATTTCTTCTTGGCGTAGCAATTTTAATGGCCATTAGTGTAAATATAAGGCATGAGTGGTGTATCGGTGTTGGTACCAGGCTTGTAACAAGGCGTTCATCTGATGGCTCCGGTCCTCTGTTGAACACAGGACCGTGGCTAGACAGCCACATCAGAATTGCAACCAGCACAGCAGGCGCCGGTTGCCGGCCATCACTACATGTATATTTTTGCCGGAGCGCTTGGTACCATCACAGTTGGCACACATCTCTGCAACAGAGCTCAATGCACCTGAGACGGTACGTCAGTAGAATTATCTGGAATGATTCGAATAAAGTTTAACAGTACTTAAGTATTACATTCTTCACAATTACAGTCTTCCATCTGGCAAGCTAAAATTTTTGTGGGTAATAAGAAGCGTGTATGATAATTATTATAACTAGGTTTTAGAAACACTACAAAGAAAAAGACTACAACACCAGAAATACTTCAAAGAAAAAAGAGGAATATCTCAACCAAAGACACGAAAAGATAAAATACTAATTTCAACTACTCTAAAAAGTTCTGTGAACGCCTTAACAAAATAGGCGACTGCTAATAATATGTTGATACTACTCCTTTTAAGACTACAATTCTCTTTTTGTCTATTAATTATGTCCGTCGTTCCTTGCAGAAATAATACGTCTAAGCTCCAGAAGGTTGTTTCTGCAGCTGGATCCTCTCACAAACTGCTCCTCTCACAACATCTGTATACTGAATTCCCTGGGCATAGGTCCACATGCTCCAGAAGGTTGTTTCTGCAGCTGGATCCTCTCACAAACTGCTCCTCTCACAACATCTGTATACTGAATTCCCTGGGCATAGGTCCACATGTCGACAGCGTTTCCAGTTTTACAACCGATTTCATGATTCATTGTAACTTCTTGAAATCCACATTCACGTATTCATTTTCAGTATCACAATCAACAGTATTGAAGACCGTTTCATTCCTTGGTCGGCGACTTCAGTTTCCTACTCATACCCCCCATCTGTAGGGAATGTTCACTTGTAACTATCATTTACCTGTCGGTTGCTTCTGTACATAGCATACAGGCCAAGAGCAGTCAGATAATGTACTAATGTACAGGTCACGACAGTCCGAAAAGACATAATTTTTGTCTTTTCCGATCAAGTCAGGTCTTCGTCATTTGCGGCGATGGCGAACGCACTTGTTTCGATTGCTTGGATTTCTCCTTTGTCTTGGGGCCATATTGGTACATCCAGCAGTCATCCATGGTGGTTAGGAAGCTAAGGAAGTGAATTTGATTGGCCTGACGTAGTTGCAACTTTTCACCTGCTACCTCGGTTTGGCGGGGATTTTGAATAGCTGTCAAGTTTCGAGGAACTCAGGGGAGTCAACATTTTTCATGAAACTTCCTGGCAGATTAAAACTGTGCGCCGAATCGAGACTCGAACTCGGGACCTTTGCCTTTCGGGGGAAAGTGCTCTACCATCTGAGCTACCCAAGCACGACTCACGCCCCGTCCTCACAGCTTTAGTTCTGCCAGTACCTCGTCTCCTATCTTCCAAACTTTACAGAAGCTCTCCTGCGAAATTTGCAGAACTAGCACTCCTGAAAGAAAGGATATTGCGGAGACATGGCTTAGCCACAGCCTGTGGGATGTTTCCAGAATGAGCTTTTCACTCTGCAGCGAGGTGTGCGCTGATATGAAACTTCCCGGTAGATTAAAACTGTGTGCTGGACCGAGAATCAAACTCGGGACCTTTGCCTTTCGGGGAAGTGCTCTACCATCTGAGTTACCCAAGCACGACTAACGCCCCGTCCTCACAGCTTGACTTCTGCCAGTACCTAGTCTCCTACCTTCCAAACTTTACAGAAGCTCTCCTACGAACGTTTCTGGACTAGCACTCCTGGAAGAAAGGATATTGCGGAGACATGGCTTAGCCACAGCCTGGGGGATGTTTCCAAGCTCATATGGTAGTAGAGCACTTGCCCGAGAAAGGCAAAGGTCCCGAGTTAAAGTCTCGGTCAAGCACACAGTTTTAATCTGCCAGAAAGTTGCATAACAGCGCACACTCCGCTGCAGAGTGAAAATCGCATTCTGGAGACATTTTTCATGTTAAAAATGTCGCGAACATGATGCGAAAATGTCCGGATTGTCTTGTTGACAATCAGATAATTATTTCCTTTCATATTCTTGTTTTCCAGAAAATAAATCGAGGGCTAAAATAATTATTTAGGAGTAAAAAGCACATACAAGGGTAAAAAATGCATATTTCGTTGAGAGAAAATACTTTTATTCCGAACAGTATGAACAGGAGATATAGACAAAAAACCAGTGTCTTTTTCGGTTTAAAAAAAAAACAGTAAAAGACTGACTTTACAACATAGCATCAAGGAGCTCCCAGAACACGAATAGGAACACCGCCAAAGTAGATCAAGTTTGGTGAATGGCTGCTTGGTGTTGCGTCTTGTTGGATTCTAGCGCCGACAGGAACACCACCGAAAGCCATGGTGTTGGGATACAGGCTGAAAGGAGCAGCAGCAGTCCGTAGTGCGATGCGAGACGCGAGGCTGTCTGCAGGCTGGCCAACTGGCAGAGACACAGGTCTGGCTTCCGCGCTCGATTCTCTGCTTACGGACTCGACAGAGCCTGCTGCGCCGGCTGTGGCAGCAGTGGTGGAGGCCGTTGTACTTGCTGTGTTGGATGCCGGATTCTAGGCAGATGAAAAGAGTTTCCGTTACCTACAGGTGCACAGTGGCTTACCAGCCAAGGTGCTGAGCACATCGTAGAAGAGCTTTGTAGCAAGTTCATGCCGTTAGTTTAAACTCTGAAGTATACAACGTAATGTAATCTGTATGAAAATTGCGAGACAGAGAATAATAAATTCTTTGAAATAATTAACAATACGTGATACATTGATATCTCAGGCTAACAGATCTGAAAAAGTCTTAGTTCCCGTAACGGAAATATTACTGAGACAGCTATCCACATGGAAAGCAGTTAATACTGAACTTAACTGTCTTACCTCACGAACATCGTTGAGTGACAGATATTCGGGAGCGAAGACATAGATGGAAGGCCGATTAAGCATAACTGCCTCTTGGGCAGTATTCATCACGTTGCCGAAGGAACCACCGTTGTCAGGTGAGACAAAAACAGTCTGCAGACCAGTAACTGGGTTTCTCATTGGGAAACCATATTGGGGATTCGTAACAAGGGAGCTCAGAGGAGCATACGTGTAGGGGACTGCGGTATCGGAAAGGAAACAGAGTACAGGTGTACCAAATGGGAAACATATGCCCTCATTGCTGATTGGAAGACTGCTAGGTGCAGCGTAAATAGCAGACTGGGAACTCTTGCCGATGTTAAACGGATAATAAGTGTTCGGAAAGAAAGGTAAGTGGCTGGATGGAACGCTGATGAGGGATCTGTCTTCAAGGCCTGCACTTCCGGATGTCTTCACGTTTGGCACGTGCGGAGTCGTACTGGGCACATCATGAAGGATGTTAGGTCTGGCTGCAGCAACAGCGAACACTGCCAGCAGGATCGTCTGTGAAACAAATTCAATTTTTTTGAAAAGTTGCGTTCAACTTCAGAATCTCTAAATGCACTACAATCACCCAATACTGCTGCCATCTAGCAGACAGTTAGTAATCCACTGCGTTCTTGGAAGCGCTTGCCGGTACTGTTCACCACATGGACACAAGAAATCCAGACCCACAGACACGTACAAACAAACCCATTCACCCAACCACACACAGACGCGCGCTCAAGCCCGCACACACACACACACACACACACACACACACACACACACACACACACACACACACGCGCGCGCGCGCGCACACACACACACCCGTACGCAAAATAAGAAGTATTCTGCTCTGTTTAAACTAATAACAGTTAGTTGAAACTGTACTAATGTTTTCCCCCTGACAACTTTACTACATCATTAAGTGCGCTCATCTGTATTTACTTTTTTTTTACCCATAACGCGTGCTTTATTTACTACTGAAGATACACGCAAACTTATTTTCTCATATAACCTGGTAACAATTTTCATCAAAACTTGACAACAGCATGCAGGAAACTTTAATGAATCATTTGAAATAGTTCACATTATTTGCCACACATTACTTCCACCAGTCTTTTTGTAATTATGTCAATGCAGTCGGACTGATGAAACGCTTGGATATTATTTCAGATGTTGTAATTAGAATCATGTAACAAAATTTAAAAGAGGAATTCTAATATACGAAAATAGTGTGAAAAAAAGGAGGCATGATAAGTACTTCGACTGTTGAAAAATGTTAATGAAACAGTTTATTGCTTCACTCACTCGTTTCTTGTACCACTTGGGTTTAGATGGTTCACACTATCGTGTTCCGGAATGTAATATCACAAATGACATAGTTATAAGATAGTTTTATCAAAATTTTCTGAATGATCCTTTACCTTCAGAGCTACGAAAGCAGCAGTATGTGTGATTGGCAATAAACGGTTACCTAACGACAGCAAAATTGAGAATAACCTGTACCGTCTCTTACCAATGTATAAAAATGAGGGAAAGCGTAAGTGAATTAAAGTAACAATTGTATCTGCTGGGTAGAGAAATTGCGGAAAATAATGAATCGTAAATGAACATGTTAGGAAAAAGTATTTACAGTAAGATTTACGATTTAACGAAGCAGCTCCAGGTATGAAAATATTACAGTGAAACCGATGGCGTCTTGAAAAACAAGTGTACCTCTGCGTTAAGAATAAACTAATATTTACAAAATCCTCGTGTCTTTTGAACACTGATGTTATTACGGACCAACATGCGCATAGGGAAATTAATTTTAATAACGAGATACATTGCAAATAAGACTTTACTTGATATGAAACTGGTAAGTTTGTAACAGTGATGCAGCCAAGTCAGAAAGAAACAAATACGCAGTTGAATCGCAAATATTCCACAGCTGCGGAAAATACTTACCAGAGTCCTCATGTCTGATAGCGAAGGGTACCGAAGGGATTCTGTGCAGCTGAGCCATTGACCGGGGGGCTTATATAGTCGTGGACGGGAATCACTTACCGGTGGGTTATTATCTCTCACGTTCTGTTGTCTCTTTATCACGTCCACAGTCAGGTCTACGCAGTCTGCAGTTTCGCACATGAAATGATAAGCTACGTTTTCGCACACTCCTATGACAGAAATCTGCACTTGTAAGTGATGCGCACCTGACCTTAGGGCTTCATTTCATCTGGTACATTTGTCACATAACTCTCCCTAACTCATCCGCTCATAGTTTTATGGATTATGAGTGCTTCCACACACCGGAGAGATAGCTAGCTAAATGTGTTCGTCGTTTCTTCGTAAATCCCCTATTGTCCGCCTGTCTCCTTTTTTCTGCAGTTCTTTGCTTTTATTAGTACAGACGTACACAAATATGGCACATCACTTTTTTGAGTGCGTATTTTCTGTACTTAACTTTGTTATTGAACGTGGGATCACGTAAGGTGGCATGAGCTACAAGTCTTGTTTCCGGGAGAATCAGATTTAAACATGCCGTTGAGTTACATCGATTTACGTCTACCATGATCTCCTAATTCACTCTCTTCAATTGAAAGGGATTTGTCATCTTCCACGACGAGAACTTTCTCTATTGTTATGAATTCGCAATCCTTGTCACTAGTTTCCTAAATTATCTGCAAATCGTGGTGGTTTGGATTGGTGGCTTTGAGTATTTACTCACTCTAGCCCAGTAACTACCATGGTCTAAAGACATAAGTATGATGAGCACAGACAGCCTAGGACTTCCATAATAAGAAAACGCACTCATTCCAATAGTGGCATATACAGTGAGTCCCAGAGCCTTTGCATCAAATAAAGACACAGCATCTGATCCAGTGCTGAGTTTTGCATTGTGTTACTCACGGTTCAAAACGAATATTTTTGGAGGCACAAGGTCTTGGCTGAGGTATGTACGTGAGTGAGCTTCACGGTTGCAAGCTGCTTACGCCTAATTAAAAACATGAGCTCCCGTTTCAATATAGACGTTCCATTGTTGAAAAGCTACACACACTGGTCTCTGAGGTGTCCACGATCAAGTTTAAGACTCTCAATTGTTAGTGACTGGTTTCCGAAGACTGAGCATTACGGTTTACATGAACTAACGGAAGTTCACATAACATCAGGAAAACGGAGAGTGTTGAGAGGAAAGTCTCGCATTGAACGTTATCCAAATTGCAAGAAGTTTACTTTCATGGACAAAAACATCCAGGAAACGGGACAGTTCTAGGAACAGTCATCTAGCGAAGGTCGTTATTTGACTAAATATGAACTACAATCTGATTCGCATATATATGACATGGGTTAGCGCCGGCACAAAGCAATGACTAAGGGTTGGATGCCGTTGAAGTCCCGTTACGCTGATGGCAAGACAAATGTTCGCACATCACCTCTATTGCTTCAAAAAACAATTGCATCTTAAATATCGAACGACCGACGTCCACACTGTCACAGCGCGTTGAAATACAGCTAAGACGGCAGATGAATATTTTCCACAGTGTTTAAGAATTCAGGCCCTGTCATAAATAAGTAATCTAGATTCAACCGTCCGATTAAGAATGTGGTTTACACAACCTATCAAGTGATGAGAGTCGTATTCGGATATCCACATTAAGCCTGACTGGCTGCATCCGATTAGAACGATCTGGTATCGAAATGAAATTACAGAAATCGGATAATTTGAACGTCTGTATTGCAACAATGCTGCGCACATAAATTCCTATGATGGAGTAACAGGTAGGAACTGCCTAAGAAAAAGTGAGAAATATGTCTACTAGCAGCAATGTCACGTAATTATAACCCATATTTATGTGACGGAAATACTGAATCGAACAATGCACATCTATTTCAGTGGTGGGAAGATGCACCATATCGGATTTGCTGATGACATAATGACAATAATAATAATAATAAAAATCCCGTGGGGCCGATAGGGGAAACCCTCCCCCATATGGGTGGTACCGAGGAAATCAAATACTTGGGGTGAACCTAATACTAACACAATCCTGAACGGCTACTCCATCCGTTGAACTCAAAATCCAGACACGTCTGAGTGAAAACTACCGCTACTCTGGTCACCGTCTGTTAGCTCAATGAGCTAGGCTGAAGATATTTGCTTCCAAAGGCTTCAACACCCTCTGGTCCTGTCCGGTCCTGGAATCACCCAGGCCAAACCAATGAAACACAAGCAAACATGAACTGTGCAAGCGAAGTCAACTTTACCCCAGGTGGTACACAACCCGGCTGTCGACAGGCGGCAGTTGGAATTTCGGATTCTGGGGCGTCCAGGTTAGCACGGCAGAGAATATTGAAGATCTCCTGTAAATTTCCCTACAAGCAGAAAACATGCATTTGAAAACTACACGCCGCGCGGAATTAGCCGAGCGGTCTTGGGCGCAGCAGTCATGGACTGTTCGGTTGGTCCCGGCGGAGGTTCGAGTCCTCCCTCGGGCATGGGTGTGTGTGTGTGTTTGTCCTTAGGATAATTTAGGTTAAGTAGTGTGTAAGCTTAGGGACTGATGACCTTCGCAGTTAAGTCCCATAAGATTTCACACACATAAGATTTTTTTTTTAAATTAAACATCGATACATTGATCCAAATACGAAAACTAAATAATCTCACATAATAAATCGACCGACAAAAAATTCTCATCATTGCTCTTCAAGAACCACAACTAACTGACAATGAAACCTTGCATTACGGAAACCATTTCATCTTTAAGAACAAAATACAACAAAAGGTAGCGAAAGGCGTACCAATCTTCGGCACTGCTTTTCTCGAACACAGATCTATCATCAACTGTCAAAGAAATCACAGCCATCAACAATCGACTTAGGACTATGCTCATTCAGAGCCCCAGTAAAAAATATACACTCATCAATGCACATGCCCCCACCAACATCGAAAATAAGAAAAACACCAAAAATGTCGAAAAATCCTGGAACACACTCGAAAATACTATGAGCAAAATTCACCAAGATGACGTGAAAATACTAATGGGAGACTTCAACTCTCTATTTGGGACAGAAAAAACCTGTAGAAAAATCATTGGTACAAATACAACACACCGAAACGCTTAGACCAACGGCACACGTCTGACTGATGTTTGCCAACAATTCAACCACAAAAGAATGTCTTCCCACTTTAGGAAAATACCATTTCTCAGGTAACATGCTTGGCTACCAGGTGCTAGCTGCTGTCGTTCGCCTTTCTAGGCTCGCTGAAAGCCAGAAGCCAGATTTTTAATTCTTTTGTAGTAGAGCTACAAGCAGGCAGATACAAACTCAATAAGGGAATCGTAAGATAACGCTCGAGCAAAATTCGTCTTGCTACTTACAGTGACCCTTAGTATCAGAGCGAAAACCTTACGGTACTGCCAATTTCATAATGCCACTTTTGTTTTCTGCCGACATATTTTTTGTTGTTGTTAATACATAATTTTATCTATGCAATGCCACATTTTCATCAGACTTGCGAATGATACAGGAAATGAAGTAAATACAGTTCTTTTCGAAGTCAAAAGTCGGTAATATCCTACTAATTCGTGTTAAAATAGGATCAATCGTCTTACAGACACTTAATGCATCGCTACAGTCTGGAACCGCTCGACCAATACGGTTGCAGGTTCGAATCCTGCCTCGGGCATGGACGTGTGTGATGTCTTTAGGTTAGTTAGGTTTAACTAGTTCTAAGTTCTAGGGGACTGATGACCTCAGAAGTTAAGTCCCATAGTGCTCAGAGCCCTTTGAGCCATTTTTGAACTTAATGCTTTATTACGGTAGACTGCTGTCGTGATGTTTCTGTAGTAAGCTGAATTTAATTTGTATTAGTAAAATGAATATTTTATTTGCATTTTCCATTAGTTTTCTAAACGCAACAGTAATCACAAAGAGAAATTAATCAGCAGCTGAATTTTCTTTCACGATCTCTAAAACAATCTGACAATGCTACAGTTGTTAACAAATTCTACGCCCGTAGAAACCTACTTGTTTTAACGAGTACCATAGACGTTTTAAGAGTATTTTCGCCTAGAAATGAATTGCCTTGACGGTTGATCGATCAAGAGCGGGAAAGGTAATAGTTTACGAATATATGACGAGAGGGACAAGTGCTTGAGAGAGGACTTCCCTAACAATACAAGTGTCTGAGAGACGACTTTCCTATCAATCAACAGAGTGAGTCATCATGCAGTAGAAAGGTGATGTAGTTTTGTTGTTCGACTTTCTCACACTGCGACCGAAAGGTGTCTCAGTTGTTGACAACAAATTCCAGCTGTGTTGCACACACCCCTTGGGGCAGAATTTGTAGTCCAAAACACACTTTTGGAGCTATCAAATGTAAAATATTATGTTCACACTACTCTTTGCTCTAGTCTACGTCTTTTGGTGCATTTCTTCTCAGGAAGTTAACGATAAAGGCATCATAACACGTCACCAGTAACAGTACTGCAAAGTAATGCTCAATGAGCGACCTGATGACGTTCAATAATAGTCACGCCGTTGTTTTTTGTTGTTTAGAATTAGAGCATGCAGTACTCCTACACCAGACTTCTGAACTTTGCCTGTTGAATGCAAATGTCACATGATGATAAAATGGTAATCTGTCACATATATCAGTAGTCGAGACTTCCTTAATGTGGAAAATCATTCATGCCAGAACGATCTTTGTTGAAACAAGAATATCTTTTTCTGGCGTATTTTTCCCACAAACACCCGCTCCAAACACAGTTCAAATCTTTCTAGCTGCCTCCTCTACATTCACCCCTCTGTTATGCCAAAGTAAATAGTGTGTTGCAGATGTTACACTTTTTTCCACTTGCGACTCAATTTTACAATGCTTAACCGTAGTTCATGATTTTCAGGTATGCAAAATCCAATGCTTAACTGCAAGATAGTAACTAGAACTTCAAATTCGAAAATGGCATTGATACATACACTGACAGCGTGGCGCCGTTTTCACATGGGCGGCGCCGGATTTCAGGAGACGGGTGGCGTCTGGCTGGTGGCCGGTAGCCGCTGCAGCGCGAGGAAACGCCCGAGCGTAAGCTGTTATGATCGCGACGCAGCCACGAGCTGTCCTGCGGAATTGTTTCTGGAATACTTGTTATTGCGGGTGGGTAGAACGTTAAGCGAATTGTCTCCGATGTGCAGTCAGACTCATAAGTTTACACCGAAATGTGGTTAAAAAAAAATCAGTTAGACGCGAACACGCGACTATACGTTTAGAATGCACGACGATTACCGCAAGTCCACGGGCTCACTTCAACCATATCATTTCCGAAGTAGATAACACTTCCTCCTAACACTTCCGCATCTTACAGTGTTGCCAGATTGTGCAGATGGTCGGACTTAGAGTTGGCAGTGGCGGTCAGTTTTTTCGGCCACCTTAAGTGAACGACTCGAACTTAGTCTCTGTGGCGGCCGGCCGGCGGTCAGTTTTTTTGTCTAAGACTGTACAAGAAGAAAAACAAGTAAGCTTATTACCTTACAGGCCAGCGACCAATTGACTCGTACTATATAACTGACTGATAATATGCCTGATATTTAAATAGCTGTAAGAAGTTACAAAGTTTTAATTCCTGCCACAGCTGTTAGGAGAGGGGAGATTTAAGTGGGTATTTACTGACAGTAATTAAATGTCGTAAACTTGAGCTAAAAATTATGTTGGGAAGATAAACCAGAGACTTATTTTTTACTGGAAGGACCCTTAGAGGGTGAAACAAACGTACTTAAGATGCTGCTTCACTACGCTTGTCCTACTTCTTAAGGAGTATCGTTGATCGAATGGTTCAAATGGCTCTGAGCACTATGGGACTTAACATCTGAGGTCATCAGTCCCCTAGAACTTAGAACTACTTAAACCTAACTAACCTAAGGAAAGCACACACATTCATGCCCGAGGCAGGATTCGAACCTGCGACCGTAGCGGTCGCGCGGTTCCAGACTGAAGCGCCTAGAACCGCTAGGCCACACCGGCCGGCTATCGTTGATCGGTTTGGACCGTTAACAGACAATATTGACGGAAGACCTGGAAAAATATTAATGAAGGGCATCTCTTTCTGTATTGTATGTTACTCAAATAGGTATGCATTCACTAAAACAAACTCGTTTTCCTTTGCACCGCGATGTTTTCACAAAATTTCAATCAGCAGCTTTCTTTCCTTAATGCGAAACTGTTTAGTTGACTTGCACCCAAATGGGGAGAAACGACCATTATAATAAAACAAAAGATATCAGACCTCACACAGAAGTTATGGGTCCTTTTTGCCACGTGCTATTCGAGAGTGAAAGGAATAGAAAAAACCGAAACTGTTTCTATGCAACATTTCCGAATTACTTGCGCGTGAATTGCAGAGTAGCCATGCAGATGCAGATGTAAAAGTGGGGTTAATACTCTGGACACATAATAACAGACAATTACGTATACAGACGACATTTCAACATATCATAATTTTAGTTGAAATGGGTTTCAGATCCGAAACAGGCCTTCTGTTCAAATGGCACACTTGTCTTTTAGCTACAGCGAAATCAATAAACATATTCTGGCAAAAATTCATCCGACTGAATTTCCACCAAGATTGGTTTCCACCTGTTTGTCGAATGATACAAACTGTGTGGATAGTACGCATATGCAAAAGCCTCTACCACTATGGGACTTAACATCTGAGGTCATCAGTCCCCTAGACTTAGAACTACTTAAACCTAACTAACCTCAGGACATCACACACCTCCATGCCCGAGGCAGGATTCGAGCCTGCGACCGTAGCAGCAGCTTGGTTCCAGACTGAGGCGTCTAGAACCCCTCGGCCACGGCGGCCGGCAGGCCTTCTGAATGACAACTTGTAACGGAACAGCGTTGCATTTCCATTTCCATAGTCGGTATCTGAGATTAATGAGGTAGCCAACTAGCAGTCATTGAGTGAAATCGTGGAATGATGTGTTCTTCAAAATTTTAATAGTTTATGGATGCAAGATATTTGCCAGCAGAATTATGTTGGTGTAAGAATACTATCATCTTAATTCAAGAACGGTTCCCAAAGTTAGACAATATGCTCTGTCTAAATAGTAAGAGATGTGATAGTACTGTGGAATCAATTTTGCACCACATTTTAAGCTGCATTATTCTTTTTCACTTGGTTGCGGAGTATGCGCGAATATTAAACTCCCTCGCAGATTAAAATTGTTAGCCGGATTGAGACTCGAACTCGGAAGCTTTGCCTTTCACAAGCAAGTGCTCTACTACAGGAGAATTTCTATGATATATGGAAGGGATGAGACGAGGTACTGGCAGAAGTAAAGGTGAGAGGACGAGTCGCAAGTTGTCCTTGAGTAGCCCAGTCGGTAGAGAACTTGCTCGCGAAAGGCAAAGGTGTCCAGTTCGAGTCTGCGTCCAGCACACAGTATCAATCTGCCAGGAAGTTTCAATCACCTAATAATATATGTAACAGGAAAGTCAGACTCTTGTGAATCGTGCCGCGTTTCTGAAGCTCGCTTCACGCTCGAAAGTGATTGTATTTGTCCACAGGGAGCGGGGCGTGAGGCATGATCAGTGAAGACGGCAGGATGCGACTTGGCCGCGGAGGTGCTTGGACTGATGACGGGGAAACTAGTGCGGCCCAAGGACGACGGACAGCGACGGTCGGCCCTCTCCGTGTTGCGGCCGCGTGGGCCACTACTGTGGATCCTGAGGTCCGTTGCCGGTGTGTAGCCCGAGCACGTGAGGCGTTCATCCGTGGAGGGTAGTGGAGGCAACTTAAACAGATCGTGATGGATCTTCCGGACTGGCAGGAAGACATTTATCGGCAGTGTCCGTGGGATTCTCGCGCCAGACGTTGCTTTGGGGAGCAGTTCAATTAGACGCGTGCAAGACGCTGGGGGCTGCAGGCTTCTTCATCCCCCCCCAGTGAACTATCTACATTAAGAATTTTTAACATCGTGCTTTCTGCTTTAAGTCCGGTGAGCAACTTTGAGAACTTAACTTTTTATACCTGGGATTCACAGTCATGTAGAAATTTATAAAAGACATAATGTTTACGCCAGTGACTCTAACACTTTCCTTATTTCACAATTGCAATTTCGGCCTTAGGACATTATCAAGTGCAGATTTTTGTGGCTTTACGCCATGTCACAAAAATCTGCACTTGATAATGGCCTAAGGGCGAAATTGTAATTGTGAAATAAAGAAAGTGTTACAGTCACTGGCGTAAATATCATGTCTTTTAGAGTGTTGAGAACTGTCCTCGCCTTTAAGGCTTCGTGCTCACCATGTAAAAGTCCGAGATAATGTGCTCGTGTGTTCCTGTGTCTTTTTCCAAGATGGTCACTCAACCCCATTTCTATTTATGCTCGGAGCGATTAATTATGCCCTACCGAGGAATTGGTAGTGAAATTATTAACGATCAGGTCGCAATTATCGCTCAGCCATCTTCGCTCGAAATGCAATTGATGTGTATGTGTGTGAAGAGTATTTAATTTTAGTGCCCGCCCCTGGTAGCTGAGTGTTAGTTCGGCGCTAGCGGCCGTGCGAAGCGGAGGTCCGATACTTCCGCCTGTGCGGCGTGTGCGAGTGTTTGTTTACTTGTGGACTTAGTCTGCACGCGGGCTAGTAACAACGATCATGGCGAACAAGTACAGGAAAACTACATTACGATTCAATTTCTGCAAAGACTACGAAGGACCAAAGGCTTTAGCAGTGGAACGATTCATTCGAGAGGACGTCAAGATACCGCCAAACGATATTATCGGAATTCACCTATCCATCGTTAGTTCCGCGGTGTATGTTAAGATGGTTAATGACGTGGCGTGTGAGTGAATTCTACAGGCGACAAAAACAGGTCTCCGATTTTGCCATAGTGACGGGAATGGCGGCACGGTAACTGTAGAACATGCTGGCCTGGGTATACGGATAATACGTGTTTTTGAGCTGCCATTTGAGCTCCCGGCTGACGAAGTTATCGAGGCTTTTAAGCCATACGGCACAGTACATGGTCACACAGCAGAACGCTGGACACAATTCGCCACATACCCCGTTCTTAACGGAGTGCGGCAGATCACTATTGATCTTCAGAAGCACAGCCCCGGTGGAAGATCAAGATGGCACTCTCCGAAACCTTGTAGCAGACGTCAGGATGACAGAGCATGCTGCTCCGTCGAGCATACAATCTACGGCGACAACATCAGATGAGACCGAACTCCCACCAAGCACACCGATAGTACAAGAAGCAGTTCCAGCCACTACGGATGCTGTTCCGTCTGAAACGCACTCTGAGACGACATCATTAGTTTCGACCGAACTCCCGCCAAGTTCAACGATGGGACTCGAAACACTTCCGGTTCCTACGGATGCTTTTCTGTCGGGCAGCCGTGATTCCCTGCAATCTGAGGACACGGACGGAAGATCACGCAAACAGCGTTCCCCGAAAAGGAGGAAACGGCGGCGTCGCACGACATCTCCTCGGGATGACTCCCCTTGCCCCGACGACGATGTGCATGTGGACCAAGACGACACAACAGCCTCTACGAAACAGGATGAGGCACTGGGAACTGTTCGATCCGACCCACAGCGGTCTGTCACATTGACGGTACCGAGACGTGGTGATGCTGAAGAGAAATCACAGCCAGTTGGCTCTCCAGAGGCAGATGCTGAGGCTATGGACACGAATATATCACTGCCTGCAAAGATGTGGTATGAGGATATTGAGGAGGCGCCGGACGACATACAGAGGCAGCCGGCACTCACGAAGACGGCCTAATAATTGCTGAAGGTGAAGGGAGAGGGGCGAGAGAACGTCTTCTAACTCAGCCCCTGGCGCCGATGCAGGGAGATGTTGTTGCGCCTCGACAGAGTGGGATTCAACGCCATGCGAACCGTATTGCGACATTAAATATCAATGACGTGCGTTCACCGGTCAAAATACACCTATTGAAGGAAACGGTTTGGGCATCTGATGTGGATATTGCTTTGCTGCAGGAAGTCCACATAGCTGCACTCCCATACACCGCAGGCTACCAATCCTATTCGTCACATGGAGATCACAATGGGAGTGGGGTGGCAGTTTACGTGCGAGATGGCTTCCCAGTGGAAAACGTGTGTTATCTTCCGTTGGCCAGGGGAATGGCTTTCACGACGTTTGGGACACGCATCATCAATCTTTATGCACCGTCGGGAAACGATCGGCGGCGGGAAAGGGCGCGATTTTATGCAGAAGACATTGCTCCACTATTCCATGGACGTTCTGAATGTGTAATAATTGGTGGAGATTTCAACTGTGTTCTCAGCCAGAAAGACCAATGGCCGCAAGCAAACATCAGCCAGGAGTTGCGAATCGTTGTCAACGACCTTGTACTTAGTGACACGTGGGAATTACGACATGGAGCTGCACCGGGATACACCTATGTGACAAGTCATTCGGCGAGCAGATTAGATCGCATTTATATCTCACGGGCTCATGCAAATGATGTCCAGGACGCGGAACGCTGGCCATTGGCATTTTCCGATCACAGCGCTTACATCTGTACGGTGCTTCTTCCCCGCAGAGAGGTGTGGAACAGTAAGGCCCCGTGGAAACTAAACATTCAACATCTACATGATCCTGAATGCCGTCAACGGATCCTTGAGACATGGACGATGTGCGAGCGAAGGGTTGGAAGGTATGCGACGATGCTTGATTGGTGGCTGACTTGTGCTAAACCGGCGCTTCGCCGTACGTTCATCTCATATAGCAGGGAAATGGCAGAATGGCGCCGCCGTACCACCGACTTTTATTTTGCAGCACTGCGCGACCTGGATGATGGCCCGCCGGGACAGGACGTCTGGATCGAACGCAAAAGGATAAAAGCTAAACTAGTTGCTTTAGCTCGGAAACATCTTCAGGGAACCATGGTGCGCGCCAGATGTCACGATATGATAAGGCACGAGATTCCTTCCACGCACCACGTCGTGAATGAACGAAAGCACCGACGACGCGTTTTGGTACGGGAGTTAATCACCCGCGAAGACCGAAGAGTGACGCGTCAAGCGAACATTGTCTCTGCATTCGTCGACCATTACCAACACATCTATCGGGAAGAAGCAGCCTCTTTCGATGACCTCGACCGTATAGCCACGTCCGTCTCCCGTACACTGACGGTGGAAGCCGCGGGAACCTTACTGGAAGCCATTAGCTGTGAGGAAGTACATGATGCGATCGCACAAGATGCGTTGAATCGGTCCCCAGGCATTGATGGGCTTCCTGCTGAATTCTATCGCGAATTTCGCAACGAAATGGCACCGCGATGGACGGAAATGTACAACGAGATGTTAAATTCCGATGCGCCTATTACACCGACTTTTATGGATGGCCTCTTGGTGCTAGTACATAAACCGAAGCCAGTAATTACGGTCACACATTATCGCCCCATCACCCTGCTTAATGCCGACTATAAGATCTTTGCACGGTTGCTAGCGTCCCGATGTCGTATGTTAATTCGTAGCGTTCTCTCTCCGGAACAGACGACACCGGGTGGATCGGTGAATGTGCAAACAGCTACTGGCGAATGCCGTGATGTGATAGCGCTGGCGGAGGAGTGCCGGCTTAAAGCGGCGATGGTGGCGGTTGATTTTGACAGTGCTTTTGATAAGGTGAGCCACAACTATCTGTATGCTGTACTGGAACAAATGGATTTTCCAGACCGTTTTACTGGTCTCATTAGAAGGATTTACGGGGGCGCACAATCCTTGGTACAGGTTAATGGGCGTATAGCAGGGCCCATTCAAATTCGACGATCCATTCGCCAGGGCTGCCCTCTTTCGATGCTGCTGTTCGCGGTAGCGTTGGAACCATTAATTGGGAGGCTCACCAATTCTCTTTCTGGGATGGAACTACGGGGCTACACCTTCAAATGTCGTGCCTATGCGAACGACCTCATGCTGCTCGTTCGTTCTGAGGAAGAGGCGAAGACGGTCCTTGAACTGTTGTTGGACCACAGTGTGACGGCGGGTAGTGCAGTGAACATGAACAAATCGGCGGCAATGCCGGTGGAAAGGGGCCTTACGCCGGAAGAAATCAGTCCGTTTCCTTATGTGCAACGATTCCGCTATCTCGGCATAGACTTTACCTCATCTGTGAAACATACTGCAGCAGTTAACTACCGACGTATTTCACAGACAACACGTACCATGGTCCGACAACATCTCCTACGGCGCCTTGATCCTTTGCAGCGAGTCGAGTACGTGAACACTTATGTGGTTTCTCGAATGGTGCATATTTCGCAGATCCTGCCCCTACCACTCACGCTCGGACGTCGACTTCAATCAGCACTAGGCTATTTCGTGATGATTGGGTCGCCCCTCAAGGTGCGATACGAAACGCTCACTCTCCCTACGGACAAGGGGGGACTCGGACTTACGAATGTTCACTGCCGTGCGACGGCGCTCCTTCTAGCCACAATGTATAAGCAATGGCGTAGCGGGCGTGATTCCATTACATCCCGCCTACTGGATCTCCTGGTTCCAGCGTCCCTCACACCTCCGGTGGCGGTGGGCAACATTACGCCACATTTTGCGCATGTCTCAACATTTATCGTGGAACTTAGTTATATCAGAGACGAGCTTCCGCGCACGAGACCGCCATGCGCGAAGGATTTTTATGTTTGGCTGGTACGACGGATAAGTTGTAATGTAATTGAACTGAAACACCCCAGGTTGCATTGGCCGAAGATTTGGAGACATGTGCACCAAAAATTCTTTCCTACCTTCGTTCGGGCACTGTGGTTCTCTGTCGCCTGTGGCAAGTTCAACACCCACCAACGGCTCCATGCAATTGGACTAGCGGACACTCCACTATGCCCGAAATGTCACCCAAGTGGATGACGACCATCACCGCTTAACTTGTATCGCGATGGAGGACGTCTGGCTCCTAGGAAGACAGATGGTGGCTTGCTACCTCCGTGTGACCCCGCAACATGTTACACCTGCTTCCTTCTTACATCCGGAGAGTGACTACTTTCCGGCGACTAAATCACAGTCGATCATCTGGATCAAAGGTTGGACGATCGCGTACCTCTATGGGGATACTGCCACGTCGCGACTTCAGGCAGTCTTCCTCGACCCCCCACGCAGTTGGGATGTGCCGGGTGCAGTCGGTGTGCACATTTGACAGCTGATGATGAACCTCACGCTTCTCTCACCACTCAATATGTAATGCCCATACTATACGATGAAATGGTCTATATGTTCCTTTTAACAGAGTGGTCTTTCTTTTTGGCAGAGGATGCATTTCATTTTTAAAAAAAATGGCAAAACAAAAAAAAATAAAAAAAAAAGTTGGCAGAGCACTTAAAAAAAAAGTGGTCAGCGCAAAGCAAAGAAAAAAAAAAGAAAAAAAGAAAGTGGTCAGCGCGACGGAATGTTAAACCTAACGGCCCCGGTTCGATTCTCTGCTGGGTCGGGGATTTTCTCCGCTCAGGTTCTGTGTGTTGTGTTGTCTTTATCATCATCATTTCATCCCCATCGACACGCAAGTCACCAAAGTGGCGTCAACTCGAAAGACTTGCGCCAGGAGAACGGTCTGCCCGACGGGAGGCCCAAGCCACACGGCATTTCCATTTAATTTTAGTGTTCCTTTCCTTTAAAGACCGTTGCCGTGCGTATTGTGTATTTTTCTATTTTAAGGTGTTTTTCCTTAACGCTTTAGGTCTTGGAGAAAATTCGCTGGCAGTTTATTCCTTTCCTAATGAGCTTAGTAAATACGCATGTACCATAACTGGGCACTGCGAGGGGCTGCACGAGTTGTATATCATCACCATGGAGTCCCAAATTATTGTCGTACCTTTTTGTTAGGTTTATTGCCTTTAGATGGTTCTGTATCAAGCATTTATTGGGCTGCCTCAAAGTATTCGAGTGAACTATTAGACCGTGTTGCCTTGACGGTTAGCAAGCTCTTATACCAGCATTAACGACTCTAGCTTCCATTACGAATTAATAATCCCCTCATTTCTCGAGAGTATTTCGAGGTGTTTTTAAGTTTGCAAAGAGCTCTGGACTACCCTTTTGTATAAATTAATCTTCTTTTGTTTGATCTAGTTATTTAGCTGCGTCTTGTGTTTTATGGGAGTGGCGTCACCCTCTGTTTAACAACCACCTTTCACTTAGTATGTTTTGTCTTGTTAAGCTTTGAAAAGGCTACTGAGTCTTCCTTGTGTTTTAAGGTGATTATTACGGTGTGTTGTCTTGTATGAGAGAGCATGATGCTAACGCTGTAATTGCAGGTTTCTGCAGTGATTTATGACTGTAGCTCCTTTGTCGTAAATTGTTATAGTACACTTAATTTGGTCATTGGTATAACTGCCGCTTTTACTGACCTACCAATGGGCTTATTGTGTCGCTGTGTAATACATGTGGAGGCGCGCCCGCCTAACTGTTCGTTCTGAACTGAAGCTTAAAGAAAGTTGCTCGCTCTTTAGTCATTTAAAGGTAAGTGGATATTGCGACCGAGCCTGCACTGTCAGTAAGTGTTCATGTGTGTGAGATATGTTTGTTGTATCCATATTCTAGAGAGTCGGAGCAAGTGTATAGAGGTGGCGGTGGCGGAGGGGTGGGGGGGGGGGGAGGGAGGGCATATTTGCGCGGCGTCCGAATTTTCTGGTGACTAGGGACATGTTATCAGCCACTGCAGGGTTTCCTTACGAGTAAAGTTTGTTGTGTTTTTGAATGCTTCACTTCCCGTTAAGCTGCTACTCTACAAGTTTTTTTTCAATCCCAAGCGCTGACGTTTAATAATTCGTTTGGACAGGGATTTATGTGTCTGACCAATTTGTTCCAAAACAGTGAATTAAGGTTTTCCAGTAACTTTCGTTAAAGCAAGTACCGAAATTTGATAATTTTCTCAGACAAGTATTCACCTCTTTAAATAATTTCTTTTAAATCACGGATTAATATCGTTGGGATTTACCGTAAAGCAAGTATTTCTGTGCCCTGTTAATATTTGATCCCAAAACAGATTAATGTCTTTTATATTTGCTTCAAAGGAAAGATCAATATTTTGTATTAACTAGCCTGAAGACAATGTGCTATAAATGCGATTATGGTTTGGTAGAATCACTAATGATATTCTGTACCGTGTTCACGCAGACCTTCCGATAACAAGGCAACAAGGCATGGTAGCCGTGTACCACTTTTTCAACAAAAACTGTGGTGATTGTCCTCTTGTATTATACAGTAATAGTGAATGCTCAAATTGTTACGTTCTTATTTCAGATTCGTATATTTACTTTGATTGAATCTTATCTAGAGATTATTATTTGTGAAGTTGAAAAGTAATTGCATTTAAAGCTACAGGGTGAGGCAGTGAAACGGCACGATTTCGATAGTGGTTGTCGGGCGCGGAGGGGGGTTGCGAGAGTGGGAGAGGTGACCTTGGGCGTCTAGAGTGGTGGAAGTTTCAGTAGCCATGGAGCGTTGGTCGAGTGCGCAACGTGCATATGCCGTAAAGGCATATTACAAAAACGCGGATAGTGTGGTTGGTGCTCAACGCGCCTTTCGTCGTGAATTCAACCTGCCGCCACGGCCTCCCGTGCCATCAAGGAAAGCCATTCTCCTTTGGGTTAAAACCTTTGAAGCTACTGCTAGCACAACAAAGAAAAGAGGCGGCAGCACAAAAACAATCGGGACACCCGAGAACATTAATCGTGTGCGCGAAGCGTTGGGACGAAGTCTGCGAAAATCCGCGAGACGGCACAGCGCAGAACTTGGTCTCAGCAATCGATCAGTAAGACGGATTTCGAAGAGTGACCTTCACTATCATCCATACAAAATTCAGGTAGTGCAAGCCCTTAAACCTAATGACTACAATAACCGTATACGCTTTTGCCAGTCAATGCTTAACGTTATTGAACGAAATGAAGAAAGAGTGCATAACTTATGGATGAGTGATGAAGCCCACTTTCATCTTAGTGGGTACGTAAAGAAGCAAAACTTCAGATATTGGTCCTCAGATAACCCGCACGAACTTCATGAAAAACCTCTCCATTCTGAAAAAGTAACAGTCTGGTGCGCAATGTCATCTCGTGGAATCGTGGGGCCCTATTTTTTTGAAGATGAAGATGGCAACACAGTGACGGTAAACTCTGGACGTTATGCTGACATGTTGACCATTTTTGGTCTGCCTGGAATTGATCGACATGATCCAAATGCTGAAACACTCTTCCAGCAAGATGGTGCAACAAGCCATACTGCTAATGTCTCAATGGAATTGCTCAGACTTGCATTTCCACGACGTCTAATCAGCAGGAATGGCGATTTCCCCTGGCCTGCCCGTTCACCAGATCTGACGGCACCAGACTTTTTTCTTTGGGGCTACCTCAAGTGCAAAGTCTTCCAGGAAAATCCACCAAGAACAAAAGAAGACCTGAAGGAGCGAATTCGACAGGAAATTAACAACATTCCAGTACAGATGCTACGAAACGTCATGGGACAATTTCATCTCAGGCTTAGACAATGTGTGCATAACCAAGGACGACACCTCACTGACACCATATTTAAAAAATGTTTGTTTTTAAGTTAAATCTTTAATTTCCACTCTTGTACTTGAGATCCATGTTCAACTATTATGATTTTACTTGTAAATAAATCTTTGGTGGTTTTACAAAATCGTGCCGTTTCACTGCCTCGCCCAGAACGACACTGCAGTTTTCATCAAATGCTCGAAAATAAATACCGTAGCCTAAACAATATTGAAACAGGTTTATACGTGATTAGCAGTTATCTGACAGTTCAGTTCCAATTTAAACAGTCACAAAATGTAAAATGCGAGTAAGGCAATTTCGACCGGGAGACGCCTTCTGCGTATTTTCGGCCAATTAATGCAGGTCTTTTTATTTGACAGCAATTCGGCGATTTGTTGAAATGATGAAGACAACATACAAGCACCCAGTCCCAAGCAGAAGAAAATCACCAACCAGACGGGGAACGCTACCCAGAACACCACAGCTAGCTATCACGATGTGAAGTTTATTATTCTTTACGATTCCGTAGTTAGACGATGCAAAATCCATTCAACATTGCTGCAACATATCGCAGTTTTGAGGGTACGACCAGCGACTCGTAATAAATGGCGATTAAAGTACACTAAACTTACGAACACAGCAGAATTGGGTGTAGCTGGGTACGGTCGTCGTAAACTTTCTGCAGCAGTGCCTGACGTTAGTTGGATAAAAAGACGACTTCACGTAGGATTCTGCACTAACGTACTTTTTACTTGGATTTTCTGCAGGAAATTTTACTTTAATTTCTGTTTTGTTATAGGAGTCGGAAGCCTCAGTCCTTTGCTTATACCATGCCCCAGGCGAGTCACCTGCATGAGGTGACAGTATGGTAGTGAGAGTATGGTGGTTCCTTTTGGAGGAGCCATGGCAAAGCTTGGTGGCCTTTGTTTGAGCCTGGCTGGCAGGAAAAAGCCTTAACGGCATAAGCCAGCGACTCGCCTTTTTTGAAACCGCGTTCATTGATTGGCCCTGTAGAATCTCGCATCGATTTTTCTAGAACTTCCAGCAACTTCTTATTGTTCAGAGAAAGCCTGAGAGTAACTGATGGCCGCGCTTCTGGAACTGTTCTGGTTAGCTCATCGGCCCGCATTTTTAAGAGATGCTGGGCGTTGGCTAGTTGCTGGCCTTCCATAAACAACGGATCCAGAACATTCACACGGGCGGAAGGGGGGGGGGGGGTGGATTTAAGGGGGGCGGAAGTAGTGAAACTTTTGCGGGCGACGCTTGGAGACAGCAGCAGCCAGTGAGTATACATGTTTCTGATGGATAGTGTTAGCATATAAATTGGAATGTACACATGCTGTACAGTGGGGCGATCAGTATGGTAGAAAATGAACACACTTGCGATCACAGTTTAGACACTTTTATTGTTCCAAGGTCACCGGTTTCAACAGTCTTACGTTCCCATCATCTGATCTTATGCAACTTGCTATAAAGCTGTCATATTACATTCCATTATGTCAAAGAATAACAGGCTCTCCCCCGTATACATGTCTTGATAAAATTCCAGATGATAAAAGACACACAGCTGGTAAAACGCACACAGGTGCAAAATGCAGACAGTTGAAATTTCGTATCACACAAGCATGCCGGTGGCGAACATGATATAATCCAGCGACACAGCACTACGCTCATATCTGAGTCCTACGCTCAGTGTAGTGCTGTTCGCCAAGTTATTGACGCGTGAAATTGTTGCGGCAAGTGAGGCCGTTGGCTC
This sequence comes from Schistocerca piceifrons, assembly GCF_021461385.2. Taxonomy (NCBI): domain Eukaryota; kingdom Metazoa; phylum Arthropoda; class Insecta; order Orthoptera; family Acrididae; genus Schistocerca; species Schistocerca piceifrons. The sequence continues at coordinate 913,922,033 of NC_060140.1, read as the reverse complement.
GCTAAGTGATAAAGCTGCTGCATCAACCTCCGACAGGGACAGAAACCGGAAATCTTGTGCGACTTTTTGAACATGAAAAATATTGTCACTCCTGAGTTCTTCAACAACTGACAGCCTTTCAAAAACTCCGCCAAACCGAGGCAGCAGATGAATTGTTGCAGCTATATCAGGTCAAAGTGTTTTCCTTAGCTTTCCAAACACCATGGTCGAGTGCTCGATGTATCGCTATGACCTCAAGACAAAGGAGAAATACAAGCAATTGAATCAGCTGCATTCACCATCGCAGAAAGAGACGAAGACTTAACATAATCGGAAAAGGAAGAGACGATGTCTTTCGGTACTGTCTAGATTAATACGTTATGTGACTGCTGGTCTTGGCCCGAATGGTACGTAATTGCATAAAATCAAGAGACAAGTAAATGATAGCTGGGCCTGCAGAAGTGTGAGCACTCTGAACACACGCTGTGGGTTTGTGCGCTATTTGAAGGTGAGACACGTATTATGTGTCAGTCGTTAAGGACGCTGAGTCCAAAATAGCGCTTAGAAACGCATAGACATGGTGCATGTTGGGATATACTGCAGCACCAATATCCAAGGAACACTATACAAATAAAAAAAAATACTTACATAAGTAAGTACTACTGGAAACTATTCGAATTATTCCAGGTACTTCTATTTTCATACCGTCTAAGGTGCATTGCGCTGTGTTGCCAAATAAGGAAAAAAATGCGTACTCATCTGTGATAGTACCCGTTCTTCCAACAAAAAATTCCAGGTAGTCTTCATTGCAGCAATCCTAAATTGTACTACCGCCACTGAGCTGGCTTCTCATACGGCAGTCACGACACAGTACTCAGTAGACGATTGGAGGCAGCAGAACTGCAACTTCCTTATAGCAAAGATACCAATACCGATACATCTGTGATGCCCTAAACTTTTTATCTTGGACAATGCTTTGAAATATCTGGAACAACAGCGCAAGTGAAAGGCAAGAATTCTTGTCGTTCTGTTGTGTGTCAGTATTAGCCTGACTGTATCATCTGCTCCTCTTACACTTCATACAGTCTTCCTCTACTTCAGCAACACATTACTGGCCGGAGAATCCAGAACCACATTGATGTCATAGAAGACATTTGCATATTAAGCTCTCCACATGAGATCAATCCTTGATTGCATTCACTGAAATTGCAAATTTATCAATCTGTATGAATCAGTTTTTGGATTTTCATCTCGAAATAATTAATTATTACTCTTTTTATTGGTAAGTGCTGTCGCAGCAACCGCATCGTATTTATAAGGTCGGCGCGTACGTTGGTAGCGTTTTTGTTTGGCCTGTTGGTTTCCTGGTTGCTGTGGATTTATTTATCGAATTCCTATTCATTTGTAGTTCACCAAATTGGTTCAAACGGCTCTAAGCACTATGGGACTTAACATCTAAAGTCATCAACCCATAGACTTAGAACTACTTAAACCTAACTAACCTACGGACATCACACACATCCATGCCCGAGGCAGTATTCGAACCTGCGACCGGACTGAAGCGCCTAGAACCACTCGGCTACAAAGGCCGGCCTGTAGTTCGCCATTGCCACTAATGTTTACATATTGAAATAGTCAATGTAGCTGTGGACGTTAGAAAATGGAAGGCCAAATTGAGAAATCGGAACGTTTCCGACATATTCTTCTGTTTGAGTTGAGTGGAGCGGTGACAACAGCATAGACAGCCAGAAACGTATGCGCCTTGAATGGACATGCCATTGGGCAGAGCACGGCAAGTATATGATTTTTTCATTTTGACGTTGGTGTCTCTCCACGTTTAGGAAGAATTTCGCGGTTTCATGAAGATCGCTTAAATGCATTAATCCACAATGGTCTACGTCACCGTACTCGAGAACTTGGAAATGCGGTGAACTGTCATCATGCCACCCTGTTGGTACATTTGCATGCAATGGAGAAGGTTCGAAATTCGGGTGTGTGGGCACCGCATGTTCTAAGCCAAAATCACAAAAATCAGCAGGTGGGCGTATGTGCATCTCTGCTTGCTAGTCATCAATTCGCTCGTAAACTATACCGACCATTCCTCTCCCATCTCGTTACTGGTGACAAGAAATTGTGTCTCTATGTGCCCAAACAGAGTAGCAACTCCATATACAAAACCCTGCGCGCATCCACAATAGAGATTGTTGGGCATGTGGTGTAACAGCGACAGTCTGGTGTACTACGAATTGCTTCCTCGAGGTTTAATTATCACTGCTGACAATTATTGTCAACAACTGAGACGTTTGCAGACAACGACCAGGAAGACTCCATTAAGTGATGCTACTCTACGATGACGCCCCCCTGCACTCTGCTAGACTGACAGAAACCAGTACACAGATGTTGGGTTGGGAAGTTATTTCACGCCCACCTCATTCACCTGATCTTGCCCCCACAGATTTTCACCTTTTTCTGTCTCTATCGGACAACCTTCAACATACTTACTTTCTGGATGAAAACGCGCTCTGAACATGACTCGACTAGTTCCTTGCCTCAAAATCACGTGATTCCTACAGTCGCGGAATCGAAAAGTTAGCACACTGTGTTAAATAAGTAAGCAGTACATATTATTGATAACTAGAATCTATGTTCGCCTTGGTTTGTGTTTATTAAACGCAACGAACTTATGCAGCAATCCCATATTTTGTATCCGACCTGGAAGGCGGGGCGTTGGTCTACTCCTGAAAACTTAGGGTAGGCCGAATGTAGGAAGCTAGGAGGAGCAGGTGAGGTAGAACACTTGGTACGGCTAATAAAAATAGTTTTACTATGTACTTAACTTTGCCTGACTTGAGCACGTAGGTGCAAAGCCGTACAGCAAATCTAACAGCTACTACACTTCTGGCCATTAAAATTGCTACACCAAGAAGAAATGCAGATGATAAAAGAGTATTCACTGGACAAATATATTATACTAGAACTGACATGTGATTACATTTTCACGCAATTTGGGTGCATAGATCCTGAGAAATCAGTACCCAGAACAACCGCCTCTGGCCGTAATAACAGCCTTGATACGCCTGGGCATTGAGTGAAACAGAGCTTGGATGGCGTGTACAGGTACAGCTGCCCATGCAGCTTCAACACGATACCACAGTTCATCAAGAGTAGTGACTGGCGTATTGTGACGAGCCAGTTGCCGGCCACCATTGACCAGACGTTTTTAATTGGTGAGAGATATGGAGAATGTGTTGTATCCAGAAAGGCCCGTACAGGACCTGCAACATGCGGTCGTGCATTATTCAGCTGAAATGTAGGGTTTCGCAGGGATCGAATGAAAGGTAGAGCCACGGTTCGTAACACATATAAAACATAGCGTCCACTGTTCAAAGTGCCGTCAATGCGAACAAGATTTGACCGACACGTGTAACCAATGGCACCCCATACCATCACGCCGGGTGATACGCCAGTATGGCGATGACGAATGCACACTTCCAATGTGCGTTCACCGCGAAGCTGCCAAACACAGATGCGCCATCATGATGCTGTAAACAGAACCTGGATTCATCCGAAAAAATGACGTTTTGCCATTCGTGCACCCAGGTTCGTCAGGTACACCATCGCAGGCGCTCCTGTCAGTGATGCAGCGTCAAGGGTAACTGCAGCCATGGTCCCCGAGCTGATAGTCCATGCTGCTGCAGACGTCGTTGAACTGTAAGTGCAAGTGGTTGTTGTCCTGCAAACGTCCCCATTTGTGACTCAGGAATCGAGAAGTGGCTGCACGATCCGTTACAGCCATGCGGATAAGATGCCTCTCATCTCGACTTCTAGTGATACGAGGCCGTTGTGATCCAACACGGCGTTCCGTATTGCCCTCCTGAACCCACCGATTCCATATTGTACTAACAGTCATTGGATCTAGACCAACCCGAGCAGCAATGTCGCGATACGATAAACCGCAATCGCGATAGGCTTCAATCCGACCTTTATCAAAGTCGGAAACGAGATGGTACGTATTTCTCCTCCTTAAACGAGGCATCGCAACAACGTTTCACCAGGCAACGCCAGTCAACTGTTTTTTGTGTATGAGAAATAGGTTGGAAACGTCAGCATATTGTAGGTGTCGCCACCGGCGCCAACCGTATGTGAATGCTCTGAAAAGCTAATGTTTTGCATATCACAGCATCTTTTTTCCGTTGGTTAAATTTCCCGTCTGTTGCACGTGATCTTCGTGGTGTAGTAATTTTAATGTCCAGTAGTGTAGTAGTAGGACAAACTGTCGTTGAGGTAACAAAGTCAGTGATGCTAGCCCCCTATGAAGTAGAAACAATGTTGCTTGGTCGTCTGCTCGGAATAAAATCTGCTGAATCCGGCGAGACGCTCGTAGAGCTGGACAGCGCCGGCTAGAGGACGCTGTCGTCGGTGTCTCGTAGTGCCAACTTATGAACATGCACCTACGCCGTGGCGTCGTTGCTATCGATACCACACAATATGTAACCGCTAACGTACCCTTTCACAAATCATTTTATCGTGTTTACAATGCAGATAATTATTTCTTCGAAAGTTATTGTTTTCTAGAAAATAAATCGAAAGGTAAAACAATTATTTAGAAGTAGAAAACCACTTGCGAGGATAGTTAATACATATTTCATTGAGAAATAAGAAAATACTTTTATTTGTAACAATACGAACAAGGGATATAGACAAAATGACCATTATCTATTTTCGGTTATTTCAGCTTCTTGGTAAAGGGGAGAAAGGACTGACTTTACATCAAGGAGCTCCCAGAACACGAACAGGAACACCGCCAAAGTAGATCATGTTTAGTGAAGGGCGGCTTGGTGCTGCGTCTTGTTGGATTCTAGCGCCGACGGGAACACCACCGAAAGCCATGGTGTTCGGATACAGGCTGTAAGGAGCAGAAGCAGTCCGTAGTGCGATGCGAGACGCGAGGCTGACTGCAGGCTGGCCGAGTGACAGAGGCACAGGTCTGGCCTCGGGGTTCGATTCTCTGCTTACGGACTCGGCGGCGTCTGCGGCGGCGTGTGTGGCAGCGGTGGTGGAGGAGGCGGCGCCGACTTGGGCCGTGTTACTCGCTGTGTTGGATGCCGGAGCCTGTGCAGATAATACGAGTTTCCGTTAGCAACTGGTGTATTGGGGCTTACCAGCCGAGGTACTGAGTGAGCACTTTGTAGAAGAGCTTTGCTGCATATTGATGGTGTTGCTTTAAAATCCGTTGTAAACAATATAATTGGGACCAACACTCATATAATCTATGAAAACCCTCCTCCCACGCCTGCCTCTGTCGGATTTCAACAGTGCTGATGCGAAGTTAGCAACTTATTACATTAGTAATTAACTATTTTTCCCTGAGACATTTAAGTCTCTTCATTATCTACGATCGAAGCAGAAGAAATGAATTAAAACTTGTGCTGTGACCGGGACTCGAACCCGGGCCTTCTAGCTTGCTAAACATAAATGCTGACCAATACACCACCGCAGTAGAATGGTCAACATTCCTGCGCCAACTACCCAAGTTGATTGCCCTCCCCAACACAAACTTCAATTCATCTACTTATTTCCCTTTACATTGTCAGTAGTGGCAGTAGTGACAACGTACGGGGAAATAAGCAGAAGAAATGAACTGAAGTTTGTGTTGAGGGCAATCAACTTGGGTAGTTCGTGCTGCAGCATTGGCCATTGTACTGCGGTGGTGTAATGGTTAGCATTTCTACCTAGCAAGCCAAAAGACTCGCTCTCTGTAATAAAAAAAACTGAGTAAAGGATCAACGATCAACTTGAACGGATGTCTTGTGAGGTCCGCCCTGACCAAACGGAACGAACTATACCGAACAAAAAAAGTCCCGGCCGTAGAATAAATTTTAATTCATTTCTTCTGTTTCGATCATTATTACATTACGTTTGATTCAGCGTGGGTGCTCATACTATTCTTCTTATTTGACGTAGAAATCACATCAAAGCCCATACATCCGTGTCACTTCAGTTGCGATAAATACATTGCCCAGTTTCATACGTTTATTTTTACATATAAGTGGTACATGTGACATTTTTATACCACTTTGCAGCTTAAGTTCTAAGCAAAATAAGTCTACTATGTATTTTGCAGGATATCGACAATTTCATCCACAAGGAATTCGAACCTATATGTGCTTATTGTCGTAAGGACTGGCGATTAATCCACATTCATAATAAAAAAAACATAGAAAGTTGGTAACGACGGCAAACATATTAATTACTCACAGGTAGAAAACAGCAATACCATCTTTGGAGCAACGGAAATGTTTTCGTAATAGAAAGAAGAGGGTTATACAGTACTTGATCGCGTCGTTCCTTTCGGAGATTCGAACTAAATGCCACAGACTTGTGACACAGCTGCGTGTAACATACAAGATTTAGAGAAGGAAACCGTCCTTCTTACTATCAAGCGAACCATGCTAGCAATTAACATTTATGATTTTATAAAAAACAAGGAACGTCCTTTCCGGATGACCCGACGGGTATTTGGCCCTCCGCACTCTACAATTCTGGTCCCGCGTGTAAACAATTCCCCACCTCATTCCCTTTTAGCTCACCGGATCTTCTTCAAGAGAGAGAGCCAAGCAAAATCAAGTATGAATTTTAAAATTACTATTGGTTATTCCTATGATTGATCACTGGCATAAATTTAAGCCTAATTTACTCATTTGAGTGACATGACTATGCCTAGACACCTTTGTTCACCGCATTTTCTGAAGCCATCATATAATTACAAGCTGCACCCGAACTCTAATTGAGAATGACACTTTTCGTATTCATGGCTGATATCAACAGAGAACGTGTCACAAATCGGTTGAACCTCTGTCTCTTCTGAGTTTTTTCTTTCTAAAACGCTACCAAATCCATCCAGTCGCAGGCCAGCCACAGGCAATTTTCGAGATACACAAATTTCTACAAATAAATTGAGAAAAAAATCAGTTTTCAGAGTATAACGTAATCTACGTAAAAAGGGCGAGGCAGAGAAATTAAATTCTTTGCAATAATTAATAATACGCGATACATCGATATCCCAGGTTAATAGATCTGTAAAATATCTTAGTTCCTATAACGGAGGTGATTCTGAGACAGCACTCCATATGGAAGGCAGTTCATACTAGTTTTAAATATCATACCTCACCAAGATCGTTGAGTGACAGATAATCGGGAGCGAAGACATAAATGGAAGGCCGATTAACCATAACTGCCTCTTGGGCAGTATTCATCACGTTGCCGAAGGAACCGCTGTTGTCAGGTGAGACAAAAACAGTCTGCAAACCAGTAACTGGGTTTCTCATTGGGAAACCGTACTGGGGACTCGTTACAACGGAGCTCAGAAAAGGATACGTGTATGGGACGCCGACATCGGAAAGGAAACAGAGTGCAGATGTACCAAATGGGAAAGTTGTGTCCCCACTGCTAATGGGAAGGCTGCTAGGTGCAGTGTAAATAGGTAACTGGGTAGTCTTGACGATGTTGAACGGGTAATAAGGATCCGGAAAGACAGGTAGGTTGCTAGATGGAACGCCGATGAGGGATCTGTCCTGAAGGTCTGCACCTCCGGATGTCTTCACATTTGTCTCGTGCGGCGTCGCACTGGACAAATCATCAAGGATGTTAGGTCTCGCTGCAGCTACTGCAAACGCTGCCAGCAGGATCGTCTGTGAAAAAAAAAGAAAAATACACTTCTTTTATAATTCGCATTGAACTTAAAAAGTGTCCAAGTACACTGCCATCACCCATACTGTTGCCATCTCTCCTGACTGTAAAAAAGGGAGGCAACTAGTACGCACCACATTCTTTGAACTTGTCGTCATACTGTTCCAACCCTTCTATGGATTCAAGCACACAGACACAAACAGACACGCAGAAACCAACCCATTCAGCCAACGCACGTGCATGCACGCTCACACACACACACACACACACACACACACACACACACACACACACACAGGATAAGATATATGCGGCACTGTCTAAACTAATAACAGTTGATGTAAAACTTCAGCAACGTTTTCCTACTGACATCATTACTACATTAAGAATTCCGCTCACCTCTGTTTACATTTTCACCTACAACATCTGCTTTATTTACTATCAAGACACTCGGCAAGTTATTTTCTCATTTATCCTGATTGTAGTTTTCATCACATCTTGATTGCAACATGCTGGAACTTTAATGAAATATTTAAAACAGCGTAACAGTTACCGTATTCTCGCGAATCTAGCGCAGACTTTTTTTTACTATACGAAGTACTCAAAATTGGGATGCGCATGAGATTCGATGGCGCATTAGATTCGAGTACAAGACTGAATCGTTCACGGTATTTCTTACCATCTGTGATCTGAAGCAGCAAAACACTTATTAAACTCTAGCAAGAAATTATAGGTTCGGCATCTGTGAATTAAATACAGGCAGACGTAATTTGGGTAAGAGGTTATCGAGTTATAGGAGCTGGTATAATTCTGTTTGCAGGTGTCAGAACAAAATCCGTTACTGCCATGAGAGGAAATATTCTTTAGTCGTTGGTTCAAAAAGAACTCGTCTTTTGTTTGTTTGTTTGTTTTTTTGTTTTTGCTCGTTGAAATTTTGGTAGTGTCTCGTACATTATAACGCATTGTTGTACTTCTCAGCCTCGTTTCATTATTGTTGGCCTACTACAGTACCTCGCATTGTTCGCATTAGGTAGTCACGAAATGGAATGCAGGCAGAGATGAACATTGATAAAGCTACTTTCAAACGTAAAATAATTGTTTTTCCTGAAAAATATGCTGACAGAAGGGCAGGAAGAGAGTTCAATGTAGATTAGAGTAACATTCGCTTATGGAAGATACAGAAATTTTGATTATTTGCAACTATAGCTAGTAGAAAGAAATTCACTGGAGCTCGCAAAGGAAGACATCCTGAAGTTGAAGTAAATGATTTGGAATTCGTCCGAGAAAGGAGGAATAATGGGCAACGTGTGACCAATTAAATCACAATAAAAAAAGCAAAAGAGGTGGCGTTAACTTTTAATATGCCGAAGCAAGTGTTTAAGGCCGTCCGTGTTTGGGTTGAGCGCTTTATGAAACGAGCGGGCTTATCTCTGCAACGCCGTACAACAATATGTCAAAAGCTACCACAGGATTTCGAGAAGAAACTTCAAGAATTACAGCGGTATGTTATTACCGGAAAGACAAGAATTTATCGATGGGTCAAATAGGCAACGCTGATGAGATTCCAATTTCGTTTGATATGCCACGTAATTACGCGACTGACGAGAAGAGTACAAAAGAAGTTACCATCGCTGGCTGGAGTAGCCGTGCGGTTCTAGGCGCTACAGTCTGGAGCCGAGCGACCGCTACGATCGCAGGTTCGAATCCTGCCTCGGGCATGGATGTGTGTGATGTCCTTAGGTTAGTTAGGTTTAATTAGTTCTAAGTTCTAGGCGACTGATGGCCTCAGAAGTTAAGTCGCATAGTGCTCAGAGCCATTTGAACCATTTTAAGTTACCATCAAAACATCTGGGTGTGGAAAACAGTAATTCTGGCAATCACAGCAGATGGAAACAAACCTCCCCCTTTTTTAATCTTCAAGCGAAAAACTTACTCCAAGACTACAAACACTGAAAAGCTATTCCCTGACGACGTCATTTTTCGGAATCAAGAGAAGGGATGGATGACTGAAACTTTGATGCTTGACTGGCTCCGAAACGTGTGGGACCTCCGTCCTGGTGGGCTTTACAAACAATCATCAATGGTATGTCTTGATGTATTCGTGGTCATCTCACTGACGACGTAAAAAAGAAGACGCACAGCCTACCCAGTGACCTTGTTATTATTCGTAGAGGAATGACTTCCGTATTACAATCCCTGGACGTTAGTATAAATAAACCTTTCAAAGGCTACGTTCTGGAACAGTACGAAAACTAATTTTGCGAATCAAATCGTGCAATGACTCCGGCAGGAAAAATTAACGTGCTGCACCCCTCATTACATGGCACTGGGTTTTGGCTGCCTGGAAACGCATCAAAGTACCAATGATTGTAAAATCATTCAAGAAATGCTCTATTTCAAATACTCTGGATGTCAATGAAAATGATGTGCTCTGGAATGACACCGAGGATGGTGGGAAAGAAAGAAATGAATCTATTTCTGATGTACACTCTTCCGAGTGTTCCAGTAATTATGACATTAGTGAAAAATTATGAGTAACGCTTGTAATTTACAGTATGTTTCTTCGTATGTCACATAGATAATCAAGTTAGAGGTTCTCTTTTAATAATTAAAATGTCTCTTATTACCGTATTGAGTAACATAAAAATAAATTATTGTTGTTTTTTGTAGTTCATGTATACATTCCTATTGTTTGAAATAAAGTTTACATTGTAAAATCAATTTCAACAATACAGAAATATCCTACCAGCTATGCGCAAAAATTCCGTCTTTTTATTAATTTAATTTTTAAAATTGGGGTGCGCATTACATTTGATGACGCATTAGATTCGGGTAAAACGGTATTTGCCGTACATTCTTTCCATCGGTCTTTTTATAATTATGTAAATGTAGTCGGACTGTGGAAAAGTTTCGATTTTTTTCCAAATGTTATAATTAGATATCAGTAAGACAAATTACAGAGAGGAATACTAACGTATAAAGATATGGTCAATAAAGGACGGCATCATGAGCAGTGCGACTGTTGATAAATGTAAATAGAACAGTTTACTGCTTCAGTCACTCGATTTTATCGCTGGCGATTCGATGGTTGGCAGTATTGTTCAAATGGCTCTGAGCACTATGGGACTTAACTTCTGAGGTCATCAGTCCCCTAGAACTTAGAACTACTTAAACCTCACTAACCTAAGCACATCATACACATCCATGCCCGAGGCAGAATTCGAATATGCGATCGTAGCGTTCGCGCGGTTCCAGACCGTAGCGCCTAGAACCGCTCAGCCGCCCCGGCCGGCTGACAGTATCGTCTTCATGAATATAACATCACATTATTTATACGTCTAAGTGAGGGAAAGAATAAGTGAATAACAGTGGCGGTTGCACCTCCTGGGTAGTGAAATCACGGAAAACAATCAGTCGTAGAAATGAACGTTTTAGGAAAAAGTGCGTTCAGTAAGATACTATGCCTTCATGAAACTGCTCCAGGTGTAATAATACTACAGAGGTGCCGATAGTGTCGTCAGAAGCAAGCGTACCTCTACGTTAAAAATAAATTGACTTCTTCAGATATCTTCGTCTGTTCTGTACGCTGATGATATTGCTGACCAAATGCACATACGAAAGTTTATTTTAATGCGAGATACGTTGGAAATAAGACATTGCTCAAAAAGAAACTGGTAATTTTGTGACTTACTGAGGCAGCCAAACAAGAAAGAAACAAATAAGCAACTGAAATTGAGATACTGCTCAACAGTAGAAGTTACTCGCCAGTCCCCTCATTTCTGCTGCTGAAGTGTACCGAATGGGTTCTGTGCCGCTGAGACGCTGACCGGAGGACTTAAATATTAGTGGACAGGGATGGCGTATTGACCAGTGGGTTATTATCTCTCACATTCCGGCTCCTCTTTATCACGGTCACAACCAGGGCTAAGCAGTCTTCAGTTCCGCATACGAACTGATAAGCTACGTTCCCCCAAGCTCGTATGACAGAAATCTGCACGTGTAAGTGATAGGCATCTGACTTCAGTGTTCCATTCATCTGTTTACTTCGTCACACAACTCTGCCTGTGTCATTCTCTCTTAGCTTTACGGACTACGAGTGCTTCCACTCACCGAAGAAATAACCAGCTAAATGTGATCGTCGTTTCTACATTGATCACGTAACGTCCGCCTGTCTCCTTTACTCTACAGCTCTTTACTTTTATAGTCCAGATATACACTAATATTATATGTCACTTTATTTAGCTAGTATTTTCTGGTCTTAACTTTCTTGTGGAGTATCGGACCGCGTGAGGCGGCGTTAGTTACAAGTCTCATTTCCGGGAGAATCACATTTAAACACACCGGCGAGTCATCTTGATTTACGTCTTCCCGTAAATCAAACTCGTCAATTGAAAGCTATGCTCTCTGTCGTCTTTCCCGTTCGGAACTTCCTCTGTTGCTATGAAATTGCAATTCCTTTCACTAGTTTCCTAAACTAGCTACAAATCGTAATATTTCTTCGAAAAGGTCACTCAAACCCTGTGCTTACTATGTTCTAAAGAGAAGAAGTATGACGTGTCCTGACGGCCTAAGACTTCCATTACAAGAGGACGCACACGTTCGACTAACGGCTGCGTCAGTACATTAGAGAACGAAATATATAGAAAGTCGAAGTTGAACTCACGAGGGCTTAAGTCAGGGGAGTGGAGTAGGTGGTATATCACTTAGCAGCTCCATCAGTCAAAGAAATGACTAACAGCTTGTACTGTATGTGCTTGAGCATTGTCCTGAAAAATGATGGTCAGGTCCTTTCAGAAAGTCTCACACTTCTGTCTCTAAGCTGGTAGTAGGTTGTGTTCCAAAAAATGAACAGCGTAGAGACAGAAGTGATGACACTTTTTACAGTATCTGACCATCATTTTTCAGGACAATGCTCAAATACATACAGTTCTAGCTGTTACTGATTTCTTTGACTGAAGGGCCTGCTAAGTGCTATACCACCTACTGCACTCCCCTGACTTGAGCCCTCCTAAGCTCAACTCTCTTTCTAAACTGAGCGAAACACTTCACGGCATTCGCTTCAGAACTGCTACAAATTCCTCGGGCAATACACCGCCCCGCTAGAACTGTTAACACACTGGCACTGCTAAGAGTATCCTACGACTTCAACATCGCTGGCAACGGGTTATACACAATGCTGGTGACTACTTTGAAGGTCAGTGAAACTTTGAAACACGTATCTATTTTGTACGAGCTGTAAATAAATAGTTGCCACTATTAATGTACCAGCTCTCGTATTTGATCCCAAATACGATTTATGTTCATAAATGGCTCTGACCACTATGCGACTTAACATCTGAGGTCATCAGTCCCCTAGAACTTAGAACTACTAAACCTAACTAACCTAAGAACATCACACACATCCATGCCCGAGGCAGGATTCGAATCTGCGACCGTAGCAGCCGCGTTGGTCCGGACTGAAGGGCCTAGAATCGCTCGGCACAGCAGCCGGCTCCTTTTCAGTACCAAGTCTCAATGGAGTCTCCTGTATGAGGTGACAGTATGGTGGTGATAGTCTGGTGGCTTTCTTTGCAGAGCCAGGGCAAAGATCGTTGGCCTTCCTGTGTTCCTGACTAACAAGAAAAATTGTTAACGGCGTAAGCCAACTTTCTATCCGTTTTTAAAACCGCGTCCATTTAATGGCCCTGCAGAATCCCGCAACGAATGTTTTACGATTTATTATACAAATTATTATTATACAATTTTATATTATAATGTTATTATATATCGTTATACAAATTACAATTGTTCAGAGAAAGACTGAGAGCAACTGCTGCTCGTGCGTTTTCCTCAGTCCTGGTTAGCCCAGCGGCCCGTATTTTGTAACAGATGCTAGGCATTGTCTAGCTGCTGCCCCTGCAAATAGAATTGATCCTGAACACTGCATGCGAGGAAAGGGGGGTGAAATTTTTGCTAGCTACGCTTGGAGGTGCGCAGCAGCGAGAAGGTTCAAATGGTTCTGATTAAACACTGTGTTAGCTTTTAAGCTGGAAAGTACACATGCTGTGCTGTGCTTTCATTGTTCCGAGACAACCAGTTTCAATAGTCTTACGCGGTCACCATCTGATCTAGAACTTGTCGTAAAACTACCATGTTACAGTACGTGAAGTCACAGCATAAAAGACACTGCACTGTATACGTGTCTCGATAAAAGTTCAATTGATAATATGCACAATGATGATGAAAAGCTCACAGTTCAAATTCTCATATCGTCCATATCTGCCGGTGGTGAACATGATTCTCAGAAGCTGGGCGTACAGCAATATGCTCACATCTGAGGCCTACGCTAAGTATAGTGCTGTATGGCAACCTTGTCCAATGTGGCAGTGTTGGCTGTGGGCGTCGTCGATGGCTGATTACATATGCCAACTTCACCAGCTGACTCAGACGTCGCACAAATGGGGGCCCCCAGTACACGGGCTCCGCCTCTCTAGAACACAGACACAAACAGATCCCACACACATGGACATTTACTGACAGTGCAGGCTTGGTCGCAATATCCTGTTAGCTTTAAATGGCTAAAGAGCGAACAAAGCCAGAACTCGGGAAACTTTGTTTAAGTTTCAGTTCAGAACAAACAGTGCACGTGTTGGGAGAGATGCGCTGCATCAACCATCGGACTGGGTCAGAACCGGCAATTTTTGCATCTTGTGCAACATTTTCAACATGGAAAATGTTGACTCCCCTTCGTTCCTCGAAGCCCCGCCAAACGGAGAAGGCAGATGAAGAGTTGTCAGGCGAATAAAGTTAGTTCCTTGGCTTCCGAACCACCATGGCTGATTGCTGGATGTTTCACTATGACCCAAAACAAAGGAGAAGTCCAAGCAATGGAAACAAGTGTGTTCTCCATCGCCGAAAAAGACGAAGACCCGACACAATCGGAAAAGGAAGGAATGATGTCTTTTGCGACTGTCATGATGAATAGATTAACACTTTATCACTTTATGTGACTGGTCTTGACCCATATGCTATATAACTGTACAAAATCAAAACGTAAGCAAATGAAAGTTGCACCTGCAGCAGTGTGAACATTCAGGAGCACACGCTGTGCGTTCTTCGTAAATTCAACGGGTACTGGGTGACAGGCGTGAAGGACGCTGAATCCCAAAATGGCGCTGAGAAACGAACAGACAAGGTGCATGTGGGACGATACTGCAGCCCCAATAACCATGACTGCCAAGGAACACTACAAGAGACATTCAAACGCACGATAGCATGTTGCCATCCCTGCAAGTGAACATTCCGAACAGATGGAGGGTAGGAAACTGAGGTCTTCAACACTGTTCATTGTGTTACTGAAAGTAATTACGGAAATGTGCATCCCAAGAAATTACAATCAATAGTGAAATCGATTGTCACAATGGAAATGCTACTGCTCTCCACCCAGGGAATTAAAGCATACAGATGTGACATAAGCAGTTTGTGAAAGGAACCAATTGCAGAAGCAACCTTCTGTAGTTTGGATGTATTAATTTTGGAAGAAACGACGGCCGTAATGAATAAACAAAAAGGGAAGTGAAGGAATTTTAGTTTTACAAGAAGTAATATCAACAATACTATTAGTAGTCGTGTAGCTTGTTAAGGGATTGAGAGGAATGTGCCGGCCGGAGTGGCAGAGCGGTTCTAGGCGCTTCAGTCAGGAACTGCGCGACCGCTACGGTCGCAGGTTCGAATCCTGCCTCGGGCATGGATGTGTGTGATGTCCTTAGGTTAGTTATTCAGTTAGTTGGTTCTAAGTTCTAGGGGACTGATGACCTCAGATGTTATGTCCCGTAGTGCTCAGAGCCATTTGAACCATTTTCCTGAACATGGAGAATCACCATTGTCAAAACGATCCTCCTTAGAACGAGAAAGCCATATCGTTGCCGTGCTGTGCAATGGCAATGTCCCCACACATAACATATATGTATCTTGCTGCCTCATCTGCTGTCACCCCACTATTGAACGCAACCAGAAGAATATGATAGAACTGTTCCTGTTTCTCTATTTGGCACTCCATTTTCTAGCGTCCACAGCTGCGTTCACAATCTCCAGATAACAAAATTGCAATTTTTATATTTAAACAAAAATATTTCGCTAAATATGAAGAGGGACATTTGATAAATAACCAATAGCAAAGAGAATACCAACAAGCAAAACAGAAGCGATACGAACCTATTACGATAAGCTGCTACAACAGAAGCAATAATCTTATTATGCAGAAGGGATTTGGAGTGTCCATCAATTACCCAAAAATTTAATAAATAGTTCCATTTATATGAAATGCAAATATATATTCATACAGAATGATAAATTACGAATCCAATGAAACAAATCTATAATCGATTTCGTGTGTATTAAAACAGTAGGAAAACTTAGCATGCAATTCTCTTTTGTAAAATCGATGTGGTTCGGGATTCTTCACCCAGTGACGTGTTTCTGAAGCAAAGGAGCACTGTACGGTGTGTAAGACGATCAGATGATCAGGTCACAATAATACTGACACACAACAGAATGACCATAGTTCGAGCATCGTATCTAGAATTTTCGACAAATTGGCTGAGATAATACAATACTGGCCATTAAAATTGCTAAACCACGAAGATCACGTGCTACAGACGCGAATTTTAACCGACAGGAAGAGGATGCTGTGATGTGCAAATGATTAGCTTTTCAGAGCATTCACACAAGGTTGGCACCTGTGGATACACCTACAACGTGCTGGCAAGGGGAAAGTTTCCAACCGATTTCTCATGCACAAACAGCAGTTGACCGGCATTACCTGGTGAAACGTTGTTGTGATGCCTCGTGTAAGGAGGAGAAATGCGTACCATCACGTTTCCGACTTTGATAAAGGTCGGATTGTAGCCTATCGCGATTGCAGTTTATCGTATTGCGACATTACTGCTCGCGTTCGTCAAGATCCAATGAGTGATAGCAGAATATGGAATCGGTGGGTTCAGGAGGGTAATACGGAACGCCGTGCTGGATCCCAACGGCCTCGTATCACTAGCAGTCGAGATGACAGGCATCTTATCCGCATGACTGTAACGGATCGTGCAGCCACGTCACCATCGCTGAGTCAACTGATGGGGACGGTTGCAAGACAACAACCATCTGCACGAACGGTTCGACGACGTTTGCAGCAGCATCAAGTCGGAGACTATGGCTGCGGTTACCCTTGTCGCTGCATCAGAGACAGGAGCGCCTGCGATGGTGTACTCAACGACGAACCTAGGTGCATGAATGGCAAAACGTCATTTATTCCGATGAATCCGGGTTCTGTTTACAGCATCATGATGGTCGCATCCGTGTTTGGCGACATCGTCGTGAACGCTTTGGAAGCGTGTATTCGTCATCGCCGTACTGGCCAGGCGTGATGGTATGGTGTGCCATTGGTTACACGTCCGGGTCACCTCTCGTTCGCATTGACGGCACTTTGAACAGTGGACGTTACATATCAAATATGTTACGACCCGTGGCTCTACCCTTCATTCGATCCCTGCGAAACCCTACATTTCAGCAGGATAATGCACGACCGCATGTTGCATCTCCTGTACGGGCCTTTCTGGATACAGAAAATGTTTGACTGCTGCCCTGCCCAACACATTCTCCAGATGTCTCACCAACTGAAAACGTCTGGTCGATGGTGGCCGAGCAACTGGCTCGTCACAATACGCCAGTCACTACTCTTGATGAACTGTGGTATCGTGTTGAAGCTGCATGGGCAGCTGTACCTGTACACGCCATCCAAGCTGTGTTTGACTCAATGCCCAGGCGTATCAAGGCCGTTATTACGGCCGGACGAGGTTGTTCTGGGTACTGATTTCTCAGGATCTGTTGTTGTTGTTGTTGTGGTCTTCAGTCCTGAGACTGGTTTGATGCAGCTCTCCATGCTACTCTATCCTGTGCAAGCTTTTTCATCTCCCAGTACCTACTGCAACCTACATCCTTCTGAATCTGCTTAGTGTATTCATCTCTTGGTCTCCCTCTACGATTTTTACCCTCCACGCTGCCCTCCAATACTAAATTGGTGATCCCTTGATGCCTCAGAACATGTCCTACTAGCCGATCCCTTCTTCTCGTCAGGTTGTGCCACAAACTTCTCTTCTCCCCAATCCTATTCAATTCTTCCACATTAGTTATGTGATCTACCCATCTAATCTTCAGCATTCTTCTGTAGCACCACATTTCGAAAGCTTCTATTCTCTTCTTGTCCAAACTATTTATCGTCCATGTTTCACTTCCATACATGGCTACACTCCATACGAATACTTTCAGAAATGACTTCCTGACACTTAAATCTATACTCGATGTTAACAAATTTTTCATCTTCAGAAACATTTTCCTTGCTATTGCCAGCCTACATTTTATATCCTCTCTACTTCGACCATCATCAGTTAATGTGCTCCCCAAATAGCAAAACTCCTTTACTATTTTTAGTGCCTCGTTTCCCAATCTAACTCCCTCAGCATCAACCGACTTAATTAGACTACATTCCATTATCCTTGTTTTGCTTTTGTTGATGTTCATCTTATATCCTTCTTTCAAGACTCTGTCCATTCCATTCAACTGCTCTTCCAAGTCCTTTGCTGTCTCTGACAGAATTACAATGTCATCGGCGAACCTCAAAGTTTTTATTTCTTCTCCATGAATTTTAATACCTACTCCGAATTTTTCTTGTGTTTCCTTTACTGCTTGCTCAATATACAGATTGAACAACATCGGGGAGAGGCTACAGCCCTGTCTTACTCCCTTCCCAACCACTGCTTCCCTTTCATGTCCCTCGACTCTTATAACTGCCATCTGGTTTCTGTACAAATTGTAAATAGCCTTTCGCTCCCTGTATTTTACCCCTGCCACCTTTAGAATTTGAAATAGAGCATTCCAGTCAACATTGTCAAAAGCTTTCTCTAAGTCTACAAATGCTAGAAACGTAGGTTTGCCTTTCCTTAATCTTTCTTCTAATATAAGTCGTAAGGTCAGTATTGCCTCACGTGTTCCAGTGTTTCTACGGAATCCAAAGTGATCTTCCCCGAGGTCGGCTTCTACTAGTTTTTCCATTCGTCTGTAAAGAATTCGTGTTAGTATTTTGCATCTGTGACTTATTAAACTGATAGTTCGGTAATTTTCACATCTGTCAACACCTGCTTTCTTTGGGATTGGAATTATTATATTCTTCTTGAAGTCTGAGGGTATTTCGCCTGTTTCATACATCTTGCTCACCAGATGGTAGAGTTTTGTCAGGACTGGCTCTCCCAAGGCCATCAGTAGTTCCAATGGAACGTTGTCTACTCCGGGGGCTTTGTTTCGACTCAGGTCTTTCAGTGCTCTGTCAAACTCTTCACGCAGTATCACATGTCCCATTTCATCTTCATCTACATCCTCTTCCATTTCCATAATATTGTCCTCAAGTACATCGCCCTTGTATAGACCCTCTATATACTCCTTCCACCTTTCTGCTTTCCCTTCTTTGCATAGAACTGGGTTTCCATCTGAGCTCTTGATATTCATACAAGTCGTTCTCTTATCTCCAAAGGTCTCTTTAATTTTCCTGTAGGCAGTATCTATCTTACCCCTAGTTAGATAGGCCTCTACATCCTTACATTTGTCCTCTAGCCATCCCTGCTTAGCCATTTTGCACTTCCTGTCGATCTCATTTTTGAGACGTTTGTATTCCTTTTTGCCTGCTTCACTTACTGCATTTTTATATTTTCTCCTTTCAGCAATTAAATTCAATATTTCTTCTGTTACCCAAGGATTTCTACTAGCCCTCGTCTTTTTACCTACTTGATCCTCTGCTGCCTTCGCTACTTCATCCCTCAAAGCTACCCATTCTTCTTCTACTGTATTTCTTTCCCCCATTCCTGTCAATTGTTCCCTTATGCTCTCCGTGAGACTCTGTACAACCTCTGGTTCTTTCAGTTTATCCAGGTCCCATCTCCTTAAATTCCCACCTTTTTGCAGTTTCTTCAGTTTTAATCTACAGGTCATAACCAATAGATTCTGGTCAGAGTCCACATCTGCCCCTGGAAATGTCTTACAATTTAAAACCTGGTTCCTAAATCTCTGTCTTACCATTATATAATCTATCTGATACCTTTTAGTATCTCCAGGGTTCTTCCATGTATACAACCTTCTTTCATGATTCTTGAACCAAGTGTTAGCTATGATTAAGTTATGCTCTGCGCAAAATTCTACCAGACGGCTTCCTCTTTCATTTCTTAGCCCCAATCCATATTCACCTACTATGTTACCTTCTCTCCCTTTTCCTACACTCGAATTCCTGTCACCCATGACTATTAAATTTTCGTCTCCCTTCACAATCTGAATAATTTCTTTTATTTCATCATACATTTCTTCAATTTCTTCGTCATCTGCAGAGCTAGTTGGCATATAAACTTGTACTACTGTAGTAGGTGTGGGCTTCGTATCTATGTTGGCCACAATAATGCGTTCACTATGCTGTTTGTAGTAGCTTACCCGCATTCCTATTTTCCTATTCATTATTAAACCTACTCCTGCATTACCCCTCTTTGATTTTGTGTTAATAACCCTGTAGTCACCTGACCAGAAGTTTTGTTCCTCCTGCCACCGAACGTCACTAATTCCCACTATATCTAACTTTAACTTATCTATTTCCCTTTTTAAATTTTCTAACCTACCTGCCCGATTAAGGGATCTGACATTCCACGCTCCGATCCGTAGAACGCCAGTTTTCTTTCTCCTGATAACGAAATCCTCTTGAGTAGTCCCCTCCCAGAGATCCAAATGGGGGACTATTTTACCTCCGGAATATTTTACCCAAGAGGACGCCATCATCATTTAATCATACAGTAAAGCTGCATGCCCTCGGGAAAAATTACGGCTGTCGTTACCCCTTGCTTTCAGCCGTTCGCAGTACCAGCATAGCAAGGCCGTTTTGGTTAATGTTACAAGGCCAGATCAGTCAATCATCCAGACTGTTGCCTTTGCAACTACTGAAAAGGCTGCTGCCCCTCTTCAGGAACCACACGTTTGTCTGGCCTCTCAACAGATACCCCTCCGTTGTGGTTGCACCTACGGTACGGCTATCTGTATCGCTGAGGCACGCATGCCTCCCCACCAACGGCAAGGTCCATGGTTCATGGGGGGGAATCTATGCACCCAAATTACGTGAAAATGTAATCACGTGTCAATTCTAGTATAATATATTTGTGGGATGAATACTCGTTTATCATCTGCATTTCTTCTTTGTGTAGTAGTTTTAATGGCCAGAAGTGTAAAAGTAAGGCATGGGCGGTGTATCGGTATTGGTACCAGGCTTGTAACAATGCGTTCGCCTGGTGGCTCCGGTCCTCTGTTGAACTCAGAATGGTGGTTGGACAGCCACATCAGAAGTGCAGCTAGCGCAGCAGGCGCCGGCTGCAGGCCATCACTACATGGATATTTTTGTCGGAGCGCTGGGAACCATCACATTCGGCACGCATCTCTGCAACAGAGCTCAATGCACCTGAGACGGTACGTCAATAGAATTATCTGGAATGATTCCAATAAAGTTTAACAGTGCTTATATATTAAGTACTTTTTCCATTCTTCAAAATTACAGGCTTCCATCTGGCAAGCTAGAAATGTTGTGGGTAATAAGAAGCTTGTATGATAATTATTATAACTAGGTTTTAGAAACACTACGAAAAAAAGACTGCAACACCAGAAATACTTCAAAGAAAAAAGAGGAATATCTCAACCAAAGACAGAAAAAGTAAAAATACTAGTTTCCACTACTCTAGAAAGTTCTGTTAACGCCTTAAAAAATAGCCGACTGCTAATAATGTTGTTGATACTACGCCTTTTAAGATCACACTTCTCTCTTTGTTTATTCATTAGGTCCCTCGTTCCTTGCAGAAATTATGCGTCTAAGCTGCAGAAGGTTGCTTCTGCAGCTGTATCCTCTCACAAACTGCTCCTGTCACAACATCTATATGCTGAACTCCCTGGGCATATGGCACATGTCGGTAGTGTTTCCATTTTGGTAACAGATTTCGTGATTCATTGTAATTTCTTGGAAGCCACATTTCCCTATTCACTTTCAGTAAAACAATTAACAGTACTGAAGACCGTTTCATTCCGTCGTCGCCGACTTCACTTTGCCACCCATGACCTCCATCTGTAGAGAATGTTCGCTCATATCTATCGTTTACCTGTCGGTTGCTTCTTTACAAAGCATACAGACCAAGAGCGGTCAGAGAATGTACTAATCTACAGGTCACGACAGTCCCAAAAGACATATTTTCTGTCTTTTCCGATCAAGTTAGTTCTTCGTCTTTTTCGGCGATGGCGAACGCACTCGTTTCCAGCGGCTGGATTTCTGCTTTGTCTTGGGCTCATAGTGGTACATGAAGCAGTCATCCATGGTGGTTGGGAAGCTAAGAAAGTGACTTTGATTGGCCTGACGTAGTTGCAACTCTTCATCTGCTGTCTCGATTTGGCGGGGATTTTGAATAGCTGTCAAGTTTCGAGGAACTCAGGGGAGTCAACATTTTTCATGAAACTTCCTGGCAGATTAAAACTGTGTGCCAGACCGAGAGCCGTGCATAGTTGCCGAGCGGTTCTAGGCGCTTCAGTCTGGAACCGCGCAACCGCTACGGTCGCAGGTTCGAATCCTGCCTCGTGCATGGATATGTGTGATCTTCTTAGGTTAGTTATGTTTAAGTAGTTCTAAGTTCTAGGGGACTAATGACCTCAGATGTTAAGTCCCATAGTGCTCAGAGCCAGACCGAGACTCGAACTCCGGATCTTTGCCTTTCGGGGGAAAGTGCTCCACCATCTGAGCTACCCAAGCACGACTTACGCCCCGTCCTCACAGCTTTACTTCCTCCAGTACCTCGTCTCCTATCTTCCAAACTTTACAGAAGCTCTCCTGCGAACCGTGCAGGACTAGCACTCCTGAAAGAAAGGATATTCCGGAGACATAGCTTAGCCACAGCCCGGGGGATGTTTCCAAGCTCAGACGGTAGAGCACTTGCCCGAGAAAGGCAAAGGTCCCGAGTTCGAGTCTCGGTCCGGAACACAGTTTTTAAGTGCCATGAAGTTTCTTATCAGCGCACACTCCGCTGTAGCGTAAAAATCTCATTCTGGAAACACTTTTCATGTTCAAAATGTCGCGAAAATGATGCGAAAATGTCCTGATTGTCTTGTTGACAATCAGATAGTTATTTCCTTTAATATTCTTGTTTTCCAGAAAATAAATCGAGGGCTAAAATAATTAATTAGGAGTAAAAACACATACAAGGGTAAAAAATTTATTTCGTTGAGAAATAAGAAAATACTTTTATTCTGAACAGTATGAACAGGAGATATAGACAAAAAACCAGTGTCTTTTTCTGTTTAAAAAAAAACAGTACAAGACTGACTTTACAACATAGCATCAAGGAGCTCCCAGAACACGAATAGGAACACCGCCAAAGTAGATCAAGTTTGGTGAATGGCTGCTTGATGCTGCGTCTTGTTGGATTCTAGCGCCGACGGGGACACCACCGAAAGCCATGGTGTTGGGATACAGGCTGAAAGGAGCAGCAGAAGTCCGTAGTGCGATGCGAGACGCGAGGCTGTCTGCAGGCTGGCCGAGTGGCAGAGACACAGGTCTGGCCTCGGCGTTCGATTCTCTGCTTACGGACTCGACGGCGTCTGCTGCGGCGTGTGTGGCAGCAGTGGTGGAGGCCGTTGTACTTTCTGTGTTGGATGCCGGATTCTAGGCAGATGCAAAGAGTTTCCGTTAGCTAACGGTACACGGTGCCTTATCAGCCAAAGTACTGAGCACATCGTAGAAGAGCTTTGTAGCCAAATCATGGTCTTAATTTAATGTCTGAAATAAACAACATAATGTAATTTGTATAAAAACTGCGAGACCGAGAAATTAAATTCTTTGCAATAATTAACAATACATGATACATTGATATCTCAGGCTAATAGATCAGAAAAAATCTTAGTTCCTGTATCGGAGATATTTCTGAGACAGCATTCCACATGGAAAGCAGTTAATACTGAACTTAACTGGCTTACCTCACGAACATCGTTGAGTGACAGATATTCGGGAGAGAAGACATAGATGGAAGGCCGATTAACCATAACTGCCTCTTGGGCAGTATTCATCACGTTGCTGAAGGAACCGCCGTTGTCAGGTGAGACAAAAACTGTCTGCAAACCAGTAACCGGGTTTATCATCGGGAAACCATATTGGGAACTCGTAACAATGGAGCTCAGAGGAGGATACGTGGTGGGGACGCCCGTATCAGAAAGGAAACAGGGTACAGGTGAACCAAATGGGAAACTTATTCCCTCACTGCTGATTGGAAGAGTACTAGGTGCAGCGTAAATAGCAGTCTGGGAACGCTTGCCGATGTTAAGCGGGTAATAAGTGTTTGGAAAGAAAGGTAAGTGGCTAGACGGAACGCTGATGAGGGATCTGTCGTCAAGGTCTGGACTTCCGGATGTCTTCACGTTTGGCACGTACGGCGTCGTACTGGGCACATCATCAAGCATTTGAGGTCTGGCTACAGCAACTGCGAACACTGCCAGCAGAATCGTCTGTGAAAAACAAACGAAGTTTGTTTCAAAAGTCGCGTTCAACTTCAAAATCTCGAAATGCACTACCATCACCCAATACTGCTGCCATCTAGCAGACAGTTAGTAATCCACTGCGTTCTTGGAAGCGCTTGCCGGTACTGTTCACCCAATACAGCCCAACCACACACACGCGCACGCTTAAGCCCGCACGCACACACACACACACACACACACAGACACACACACACACACACACACACACAAGCACTTCCGCAAAATAAGACGTATGCTGCTCTGTTTAAACTAATAACAGTTAATTAAAAGTGTACCAGCCCCCGTAGTGGCCGAGCGCTTGTAGGCGCTACAGTCTGGAACCGAGCGACCGCTACGGTCGCAGGTTCGAATCCTGCCTCAGGCATGGGTGTGTGTGATGTTCTTAGGTTAGTTAAGTTTAAGTAGGTCTAAGTTCTAGTTGACTGATGACCACAGCAGTTAAGTCCCATAGCGCTCAGAGCCATTTGAAGCCATTTAAAAGTGTACTAATGTTTTCCCCCTGACAACTTTACTACATCATTAAGTGCACTCATCTGTATTTACTTTTTTTACCTATAACGAGTGCTTTATTTGCTACTGAACATACACGCATACTTATTTTCTCATTTAATCTGAATACAGTTTTCATCAAAACTTGATAACAGCATGCAGGAAACTTTAATGAATTATTTGAAACAGTTCACATTATTTGCCATACATTACTTCCACCGGTCTTTTTGCAATTATATCAATGTATTCGGAATGATGATACCCTTAAATATTTTTTCAAATGTTGTAATCACATACATGTAACAAAATTTAAAAGAGGAAAACTAATATATGAAAACATTGTCAAAAAAAGGCGCCATGATGAGCTCTTCCACTGTTGAAAAGTGTAAATGAAACAGTTTATTGCTTCACTCACTCGTTTGCTGTACCACTCGGGTTTCGAGAGTCACATTATCGTCTTCCGGAATGTAATATCACAAATGACTTAGTTATAAGTCTAAGATAGTTTTCTCAAAATTTTCTGAATGATCCTTTACCTTCAGAGCTACGAGTGCAGCAGTATGTGTGATTGGCAATAAACAGCTACTTAACGACAGCAAAATTGAGAATATCCTGCACCGTCTCTCACCAATGTATAAAAATGAGGGAAAGCGTAAGTGAATTAAAGTAACAGTTGTATCTGCTGGGTAGTGAAATTACGGAAAATAATGAATCATATAAATGAACATGTTAGGAAAAAGTATTTACAGTAAGATTTACGATTTAACGAAGCAGCTCCAGGTATGAAAATATTACAGTGAAACCGATGGCGTCTTGAAAAACGAGTGTACCTCTGCGTTAAGAATAAACTAATATTTACAAAATCCTCGTGTTTTTTGAACACTGATGATATTACGGACCAACATGCGCATAGGGAAATTAATTTTTTAATTTTAATAACGAGATACATTGGAAATAAGACTTTACTCGATATGAAACTGGTAAGTTTGTGACAGTGATGCAGCCAAGTCAGAAAGAAACAAATACGCTGTTGAATCGCAAATATTCCACAGCTGCGGAAAACACTCACCAGAGTCCTCATGTCTGCTACCGAAGAGTACCGAAGGGTATCTGTGCAGCTGAGCACCGACCGGAGGGCTTAAATAGTCGTGGACGGAGATGGCGCGCTGACCCGTGGGTTATTATCTCTCACGTTCTGTCGTCTCTTTATCACGTCCACAGTCAGGTCTACGCAGTCAGCAGTATCGCAAGTGAAATGATAAGCTACGTTTTCGCACACTCCTATGACAGAAATCTGCACTTGTAAGTGATACGCGCCTGACCTTAGGGTTTCATTTCATCTGGTACATTTGTGACATAACTCTCCCTAACTCATCCGCTCATAGTTTTATGGATTATGAGTGCTTCCACACACCGGAGAGATTGCTAGCTTAATGTGTTCGTCGTTTCTTCGTAAATCACCTATTGTCCGCCTGTCTCCTTTTTTCTGCAGTTCTTTGCTTTTATTAGTATAGACGTACAAAAATATGGCACATCACTTTTTTGAGTGCGTATTTTCTGTACTTAACTTTGTTATTGAACATAGGATCACGTAAGATGGCATGAGCTACAAGTCTTGTTTCCGGGAGAATCATATTTAAACATGCCGTTGAGTTACATCGATTTACGTCTACTATGTTCTCTTAATTCGCTCTCTTCAATTGAAAGGGATCCTATTTGTCATCTTCCACGACGAGAACTTTCTCTATTGTTATGAATTCGGAATCCTTGTCACTAGTTTCCTAAACTATCTGCAAATCGTGGTGGTTTGGAGATTGGTGGCTTTGAGTATTTACTCACTCTAGCCCAGTAGCTACCATGGTCTAAAGAAATAAGTATGATGAGGACTTCCATAATAAGAAAACGCACACATTCCTCTAGTGGCATATACAGTGAGTCCCAGAGCCTTTGCATCAAATAAAGACACAGTATCTGATCTAGGGCTGAGTTTTGCTTTGTGTTACTCACGGTTCAAAACGAATATTTGTGGAGGCACAAGGTCTTGGCTGAGGTATGTGCGTGAGTGAGCTTCACGGTTGCAAGCTGCTTACGCTTCATTACAAACATGAGCTCCCATTTCAATATAAACGTCGCATTTTTGAAAAGCTACACACACTGGTCTCTGAGGTGTCCACGATCAAGTTTAAGACTCTCAATTGTTAGTGGCTGGTTTCCGAAGACTGAGCATTACGGTTTACATGAACTAACGGAAGTTCACATAACATTAGGAAAACGGAGAGTGTTGAGAGGAAAGTCTCGCATTGAACGTTATCCAAATTGCTAGAAGTTTATTTTCATGGACTAAAACTTCCAGCACACGGGACACTTCTGGGAACAGTCATCTAGCGAAGGTCTTAAGCAAATAATTTTTTGCATTGTGAAATTTAAAAATGCTTTGTAAGAACATGTGAGATCAATAAGCACAAAGTAACTTGTTCACGAAATGCACACGTGGACAAATTTATTACGATGAGTTTTGGCGGAGTAGTAATTACACTCCTGTTATGAAATGAAGACGCGCTGTTCAGTGAAGGAAATCTCGGTATCTAAAGAAATTGTAGAGTTCTCAGTCCTGGTAATGTTGTATACTATCTGAATAGGTAAACGATATCGGGCACACAGCGCACAGATATGCAAGGAGGAAAAAATGGCATAACCGAATTTGTAAAACATGAACATCAAATTCATACATATAAGAGGAAAAACAAGTAAGCTTATTACTTCACAGGTCAGCGACAAATTGAATCGTACTATATAACTAATTGATAATATGCCTCATAGTTAAACACCCGTAAAAAGTTACACATTTTTAACTCTTACCGCAGCTGTTAGGAGTGGGGAGATTTAAGTGAATATTTACTGACAGTAATTAAAAGTCTCGAAATGTGGTGCTACAGAAGAATGCTGAAGATTAGATGGGTAGATCACATAACTAATGAGGAGGTGTTGAATAGGATTGGGGAGAAGAGAAGTTTGTGGCACAACTTGACTAGAAGAAGAGATCGGTTGGTAGAATATGTTCTGAGGCATCAAGGGATCACCAATTTAATATTGGAGGGCAGCGTGGAGGGTAAAAATCGTAGAGGGAGACCAAGAGATGAATACACCAAGCAGATTCAGAAGGATATAGGTTGCAGTAGGTACTGGGAGATGAAGAAGCTTGCACAGGATAGAGTAGCATGGAGAGCTGCATCAAACCAGTCTCAGGACTGAAGACCACCACAACAAAAACAATTAAATGTCGTAAACTGGAGCTAAAAAGATGAACCAGAGACTTATTTTTTATTAGTAGGACTCTTAAAAGGTGAAACAAATCTGCTTAAGATGCTGCTTTACTACGCTTGTCCTACTTCTTAAGGAGTATCGTTGTGCGGTATGGATCCTTAACAGATAGGATTGACGGAAGACCTCGAAAAATATTAACGAAGGGCACCTCGTACTCTTTTGTATGATACTCAAATTGGGGTGTCAGTCACTAAAACAAAGTAGTTTTCGTTCGCACCACGATGTTTCAGCAGTTATCTTTTCTAAATGTGAAACTATTTTGTTGACATCCACCATAATAAAACAAAAGATATCAGAGCTCACACAGAAATACTGTGTTCCTTTTGCCATGTGCTATTCGAGAGTGGAACGAAAAGAAATAACCCGAAAGTGGTTCTACACAACCTTTGCTAATTACTTAAGTGTGAATTGCAGAGTAGCAATGCAGAGGCAGATGTAAAAGTGGAGTTAATACTTTGGCTTACTATGGGGAACAAAAGTTCAATAAAATAAGACAACGTACTGGAACTAGCGTTTCTGGATTACACATAATAACAGACAATTGCGTGTACAAACGACATTTCAACATATCAGAATTTTAGTTGCAATGGGTTTCACATCAGAAACAGGTCTTCTGTATGACAACTAGTAACAGAACAGCGTTTCATTTCCATTGCCATTGTGTGTTGTCGGTCTCTGAGACTAAAGATTATTTCGATATGATTATGGCAAGAGAGCTGAAATGGAATCATTGTAGAAGTAAACAGCGAACAGCGATCGAAGATATTATTTCGTTGTTATAGCCTTACGTATGTAAAACAACGAAATTTATGGAACGTGTTCTCTTCCAGAGGAAGTAATAATTTACTAAACTGATGAGAGTTGTATTTAGATAACGATATTGGCACGCTGTTAGGCCTATGAACTGACAAACCTTTTCCCTGAGCGTTCGCATTTGTGGGAAGCCTTTTCTATGTTAGAAATGCCCAGTAAGCTGACCCATACGACAGCGACGTTATAGGGTTAGCAGGTGTTGTAGTTGTTTTCGTTTCCGGCACACCTTTCCTTTGGAATGAGGGGTCCGGCAAGCAGGGTGAAGTGGGAGAGGTAGCCACCTAGCGGTGATTGAGTGAAATCGTGGAATGATGTGTTTTTCGATATTTTAATAGCTACCACTGGTGAAATTTATGGAGGAAGGTGATAGTTAAGATTTCTTAAGTAATAACTCTTCTCACGTGCAAGATATTTGCAAGCAAAATTACGGTGGTGTAAGAATCCTATCATATTATTTCAAGAACGGTTCGCAAAGTTAGACAATATGCTCTGTCTAAGGTACTGTGGAATCATTTTTGCACCACATTTTCAGCTGCATTGTTCTTGACAAGAGCTAATGACAATCTCGTTACACAGAACGAAATATTCACTCCGTAGCGGAGTATACGCTGATATTCAACTCCCTGGCAGATTAAAATTGTAAGCCGCATTGAGACTCGAACTCGGAACCTTTGCCTTTCGCGGGCCAATGCTCTACTACTTCAGAGTTTCTGTTACTTGGAACGCATTAGAAGAGGTACTGGTGGAAATAAAGGTGAGAGGACGAGTCGCAAGTTGTCCTTGAGTGACCTAGTCGATAGAAAACTTGACCGCGAAAGGCAAAGGCGTCCAGTTCGAGTCTGCGTCCAGCACACAGTATCAATCTGCCAGGAACTTTTAGTCTCGTAATAATTTATGTAGCAAGAAAGTCATACTTTTGTGAATCGTGCCGCGTTTGGAAAGCTCGATTCACGCTCGGAAGTGGTTATATTTGGCCACAGGGAGTGGGGCGTGAGGCGTGGTCTGTGAAGACGGCGGGAAGCGACTTGGACGCGGACGGGGAAACAAGTGCGGTCTAAGGAAGGCGGAGAGCGACAGTCCCATCTGTGAATCCTGAGGACCGTTGCTGGTGTGTAGCCCGAGTCCGTGAGGTGTGCTTCTGTGGTGGTTAGTGGAGGCAACGTAAACTGATTAAGATGGAATTTCCCGACTGGCAGGGAGACATTGGTCGTTCGTGTCCGTGGGATTCCCGCTCCAGACGTTGCTTTGAAGAGCAGTTCAATTAGACGCAAGCAAGACGCTGGGGGCTGCAGGCTTCTTCATCCCCCTAGTGACCTTTCTGCATTAAGAATGTTTAACATCGTGCTTTCTGCATTAAGTCCGGTGAGCAACTTTGAGAACTTAACTTTTTATACCTGGGATTCACAGTCATGTAGAACTTTATAAAAGACAATATTTACGCCAGTGACTGTAACACTTCCCTTATTTCACAATTGCAATTTCGGCCTTAGGACATTATCAAGTGCAGATATTTGTGGCTTTACGCCATGTCACAAAAATCTGCACTTGATAATGCCCTAAGGCTAAAATTGTAATTGTGACATAAAGAAAGTGTTACAGTTACTGGCGTAAATATGATGTCTTTTATAGCTTTGAGAACTATCCTCGCCTTTAACACTTCGTGCTCACCTTGTAAAAGTCTGTGATAATAAAGTTGTGCACGTGTGTGCCTGTGTCTTTTCACAAGATTATCAGTCCACCCCATTTTGATTTATGCTCAGAGCTGTTAATTACGTCCCACCGAGGATTTGGTAGTGAAAGTTAACGATCAGATCGCAATTATCGCTCACCCATTTTAGCTCGAAGTGCAGTTGATGTGTATGTGTGTGAAGAGTATTTAAGTTTAGTGTCTGCCCCTGGTAGCTAAGTGGTCAGGGCGACAGAATGTTAAACCGATCGGCCACGGTTCGATTCCCGGCTGCATCGGAGATTTTCTCCGCACAGGGACTGGATGTTGTGTTGTCCATATCATCATCATTTGATCCCCATCGACACGCAAGTCACCGAAGTGGCGTCCACTCGAAAGACTTGCACCAGCTGAACGGTCTACCAAACGGGAGGCCCTAGCCACACGACATTTCCATTTAACTTTAGTGTTCCTTTCCTTTAAAGACTGTTGCTGTGCGGATTGTGTATTTTTCTAACAATTTTAAGGTGTGTTTCCTTAACGCTTTAGGTCTTGAAGACATTTTTCTGGTACTTTATTCATTTGGTAATGAGCTTAGTAGACGCGCTTGTACCCTAACTGGGCACTGCGTGGAGCTGCACGAGTTGTACGTATATCATCACCATGGATTCACAAATTATTGTCGTACCTTTTTGTTAGGTTTACCGCCTTTAGATGGTTCTGTATCATGCATTTATTGGGCTGCCTCAAAGTATTCGAGTGAACTATTAGACTGTATTGCCTTGACGGTTAACAAGCTCTTATACGAGCATTAACGACTCTAACTTTCATTATGAATTAATAATCCTCTCATTTATCGAGAGTATTTCGAGATGTTCTTAAGTTTGCAAAGAGCTCTCGATTACCCTTTTCTATACATTAATCTTCTTCTGTTTGATCTAGTTATTTGGCCGCGTCTTGTGCCTATCTTTTATGGGAGGGGCGTCACCCTGTGTTTAACAACCACTTTTCACTTAGTATGTTTTGTCTTGTTAAGCTTTGAAAAGGCTATTGAGCCTTCCTTGTGTTTTAAAATGGTTATTACGGTACGTTGTCTTGCTGTATGAGAGAGCATGATGCTGACGCTGTAATTACCCATTTTTGCAGTGATTTATCACTGTAGGTCCTTTGTCGTAAATTATTATAGTACACTTAATTTGGTCATTGGTATAACTGCCGCTTTCCCTGTCCCACCAATGGGCTTGTTGTGTGGCTCTGTAATACATGTGGATGCGCACCAGCCTAACTGTTCGTCCTCAACTGAAACTTAAAGAAAGTTGCCAGATTACTGCCCTTGCTCGCTCTTTAGTCATTTAAAGGTAAGTGGATATTGCGACCGAGCCTGCACTGTCAGTAAATGTTCATGTGTGTGAGATATGTTTTTTGTGTATGTTCTAGAGAGACGGAGTCCGTGTAAGGGGGAGGGGTGCCCATTTGCGCGGCATCCGAATTTTCTGGTGACGTTGGGACATGTTATCAGCCACTGCGTGATTTCTTTACGAGCAAAGGATGTTGTATTTGTGAATGCTTCACTTCCCGTCAGGTGCTTTTTTAAAGGTAAATTTTACTATCTCAAGCACTGACATTTAATACTTCGTTTGGACCGGGGTTGATGTGTCTGACCAATTTGTTCTAAAACAAGAATTAAAGTTTTCCAGTAACTTTCGTTAAAGCAAGCAATAAAATTTGATAATTCGCTCAGACAATTATTAACCGCTTTAAAGAATTTGTTTTAAATCAAGGATTAATATTGTTGTGATTTACCGTAAAGCAAGTATTTCTGTGAGTTTTTAATACTTCATCCCAAAACAGATTAATGTCTTTTAGATTTGCTTCAAAGGGAAGATCAGTATTTTGTATCAACTAGCCTGAAGACAATGTGTAATAAATGCGATTAAGATTTGGTAGAATCACTAATGATGTTCAGTACCCTGTTCACGGAGCCCTCTAGATAACAAGGCAACCAGGCATGGTAGCCGTGTACCACTGTGTCAACAAAAACTGTCGTGATTGTCCTCTTGTGTTAGTTCAGTAACAATTAATGCTCAAACTGCTACGTTCTTATTTCAAGTTCGTATATTAACTTTGATTGAATCCCAAATGGAGATTATTATTTGTGAAGTTGGAAAGTAACGTAATTGCATTTAACTCTATGTTCGTGTGGTTCATTTATCTGAGAAAGTGGGAACACAGAAATTTTATGTTACACATTGTAACAGCACTTGTTTAAATTTATTTGCTTAGTTTGTTAGACTGCACTAAAGTCGTCCTGAATGAAATAACTAACTTCATTTTTATATTAAAACTTTCTCTTAATGGGATTGTTTAAAACCAACTTAAATTTTTCCTTTGAGAACTTACACCTGGTATTAATAGGCATAATTATTTATGTTGAAAAGAAAGTTCTGTTGGTAAGTTGGTACTCGTTCCTGACTCTATGGTAGCTACTGGCATCGTGTTTTAGTGCGGAACATTACATGAAGAAACAATAGCTAGAGGTGAGGAACGATGAGACGTGTTAAACGTCGTTTGTGGATAGAACGACACTGCAGTTTTTCATTAAATGCTCCTAAATAAATATCGTAGCCTAAACAAAATTCAAACAGGTTTACACGTGATTAGCAGTTAGTTCACAGTTCGAGTTTAAACAGTCACAATATGTACAATTTGGGTATGCCACTTTCGACCGGGAGACGCCTTCTGCGTATTTTCGGCCAATTAATGCAGGTCTTTTTATTTGACAGCACTTCGGCGATTTGCGCGTCGGTGGTGATGAACTGGTGATGGCAACATACAAGCACCCAGTCCCAAGCAGAAGAAAATCACCAACCCGGCTGGGAACGATAACCACAAGACCATGGCTAGCTGACTGTCACAATGTACAGTTTATTTTTCTTTACGATTCCGTAGTTATACGCTGCAAAATCCATTCAACATTGCTACAAGATCTAGCAGCTTTGAGGGTGCGACCAGCGACTCATAATAAATGACGAATAAAGTACACTAAAATTACGAACACAGCAGAATTGGGTGTAGCTGGGTACGGTCGTCGTAAAGTTTCTGCAGCAGTGACTGACGTTAGTTGGATAAAAAGACGACTTCACTTAGGATTCTGCACTAACGTATTTTTTACTTGGATTTTCTGCTGGAAATTTGATTTTACTTTAATTTCTGTTTTGTTATAGGAGTCGGAAGCCTCAGTCCTTTGCATATACCAAGCCCCAGGCGAGTCACCTGCGTGAGGTGGCAGCATGGTAGTGAGAGTATAGTGGTTTCTTTTGGAGGAGCCGGCCGCAGTGGCAGAGCGGTTCTAGGCGCTACAGTCTGGAACCGTGCGACCGCTACGGTTCCAGGTTCGAATCCTGCCAGGGGCATGGATGTGTGTGTGATGTCCTTAGGTTAGTTACGTTTAAGTGGTTCTAAGTTCTAGGGGACTGTTGGCCTCAGCAGTTAAGTCCCATAGTGCTCAGAGCCATTTTTCTTTTGGAGGAGCCATGGCAAAGCTCGGTGGCCTTTCTTTGTGCATGGCTGGCAGGAAAAAGTCTTCACGGCATAAGTCTGCCTTCTTGCCATTTTTGAAACCGCGTTCATTGATTGGCCCTGTAGAATCTCGCATCGATTTTTCTAGAACTTCCAGCAACTTCTTATTGTTCAGAGAAAGCCTCAGAGCAACTGCTGCCCACCTCAGTGGCACACATATTTTAACAGATGATAGGCGTTGGTTCGTTGCTGTCTCTACATGAAGAATTGACCCAGAACACTATATGCAGGGATGGGGTGGGGGGAGTGTGGTGAGGGGGTAAGGGCGGTAATGATATTTTTCCGAGCGACAGTAGGACAGTAGGAGGTGGGCAGCAGCCACTGGCTACGCGCAATTACGGTGGAGCGGTGTGTTGGCTCTTGAGTTGGAAGGGACACGCGCTGCGCTTGGGGTGTACAGTATGGTTGAAAATGAACATACTTTTTTACGCTGCCATCATCTGATCTTATGGAACTTGCTGTAAAACTACAACGGTACATTAAAGGAGGTCAAAGCGTAAAATGCGCTCCACCATATACATGTCCAGATCAAAATCAAGCTCATAAAATACACAGAGATGATAAAAAGTACACAATTAAAATCTCGTATCGCCCATGCATGCCGGTGGTGAACACGAGGCGCACAAACTTGCCACACGGCACTGAGCCCAGATCTGTGGCCTACACTCTGCGTCGTCCTGTGCGGCTGGCTTGTGAAGTGTGAAAGTGTTGGCTGCGAGTGATGCCGATGGCTCGCCAAGTGCACGTGTTAGGCCGCACGTCAACCTCGGAAGGAGTGTGAAACAGAATGTTTTAACATATTCTACGACAATTGGCACATGAAATACTTTGTCACCTCTGGGTTCCTCGACAGCAGACACACATTCAAAAACCCCGCGAAACCGAGAAAGCAGATGAAGAGTTGCAGCTATGTAACGCGTATCAAGGTGACTTCCTTAGCTTCCCAGGCATTATGGACGAGTTCTGGATGTAACGCTATGACCTTCAGACAAAGAAGAAACCCAAGCATTGGAAAAAGATGTATTCGTCACCGCCGAAAAAGACGAATACTTAACATCATCGGATAATGGAGTGATGGTGTATGTTTGCATTGTCATGATATGTGGATTGATACATTATCTGACTGCTCTTGGCCCGTATGCTACATAAGTCTGCAAAAACAAAAGACAGATAAATGATTGTTGCATCTGCAGCACTGTGAGCACGTTATGAGACTGTGCGCTCTTTCCAGCGGGCCATTAAGGACGCTGAATCGCAAAATAGCGCTGAGAAACGAATAGACGTGGTGCATGTTAGATGATACTGAGGCCGCAGTATTCACGGCGGCCATGGAACTACACGAGACATTCAACCTCACTAATGCCATCCATACAAGTGAACATTCCGTGCACGTGGAGGGTAGGGAAGAAAGGCTGTCGACCACTGAATGAAACGGTCTTCAGAAGTATTCATTGTGTTACTGAAAGTGATCAGGGAAATGTAGATTCCACAAAATTCTAATGACTCATGGATAGGTTGTCACAGTGTAAGCGCTACTGACATGTTGCCTTATGCCCAGAGAATTTAGCATATAGATGTTGTGACAGGAACAGCCGGGAGAAGGATCCAGTTGCTGAAGCAGTCTTCTGTGGTTTAGATTGTAATGCATATGTGCATTCCCTTCACGTGGTCAGGCCAAGTATTATGCATATTTATGCGATCGGGAATGCTCAGTAGCAGCCAGGCTACATGTACATTTAACAATTAAGCATCAACAAGGAACATTAGTGATGATATCATAGGGGGCAATGTTGTGCAAGCTCAGTAGGGACAAGATCCGAGTATTCGGGAGTAGGATCTTACAATCTGAGACAGTGTTGCGATACAAACTTCCGTCACAATGTCCGCAAACGTGACGTCAGATCCACCTAGCAACAGAGATCTGAACGCCCATTGGCTGAAAGTTTGGATATATATATATATATATATATATATATATATATATATATATATATATATATATATATATATAGGAAACGAGAGAAGTGTCCTTATTGGCTGAGGGAGAAAGGTGGGGTGGTCTCTCTTGTCCTTCGGCTTCGGGAAGACAGGGCGACTGAGTCGCGAAGAGCCACGCAAAACGCACGGTCGAGTAACCGAAGCGGCTCTAAAAGAACGGTCGAGAGTGCATATTTCAGATGTTAAACAAGATATAAAGTGAAGTTATTAGTTATCAGAACACCACGTGTCGTGGGCAGTGTCTATTGTTATGTAAAGTCAGAAAACTGTGTTAATGTGTTGCAAAGGGTCGAATGTAACGGCGTAGCCCGGAGCCGCCGTATTGAAAATTCTAATTCTGTGGCGTGTGTGACAAAGCAATTTCTTTATTAAAACAAGTATAGTACAAATGTTGTTGACAATTAGCATCTGACACCCCTAAGCACTCCACTTCTGCTGGATCGCCACCTAAGTGGAACCTGGCGACAGAGCGCTACCGCAGTGCTACGAGGGACTTACAAAAGCAGCAAGACACCAGGTTGGAGATATCGCCCAGAGAAGCAGTTCCTTCTCGCTTCAATGCCAATGAGGGTGTTGTAACTTATATTAATATTGCAAGGAACGAAGGTCCTAAAGAATAAACAGAAAGAGGAGGGAAATATGGATTCCACAAAATTCTAATGAATCTTGAGATCGGCTGACACATTACAAACGGTACCGACAGGGAATTCAGCACATAGATGTTGTGACAGGAGCGGCCGGGGAAAAGATCCAGTTACAGAAGCAATCTTCTGTGGTTCAGATGCGTTAATATTGCAAGGAGCGAAGGTCCTAAGGAATAAACAGAAGAGAAGTGTACCAATTGTAGTCTTAGAAGAAGTAATGCCAACAATAGTATTAGTAGTCGAGAAGTTTATTAAGGGGTTAACATATGTATTAATAGTATTGCAAAGCAGTACTTTTCCTTTCTCTGTTTTTTTGTTGAGGTATACTTCTTTCTTTGAAGTATTTGTACTTTTTCCTTATAGTATTTTTAAAACCAAGCAATAATAATTGACATACATGCTTTTTAGTACATACAAAAATTTTTGTTTTCCTAATACTAGCCTGTAATTCTAAAAACTAAAAAAAATAATTAAATACATTAGCACAGTTCAGCACTATTCGAATCATTCCAGGTACTTCCATTGACGTACTGCATAAAGGTGTGTGGCGCTGTGTTGCCACTTGAGAAAAAGACGAGTCGAACTGTGATGTAGCCGACGCTCCAGCAAAAAAGTATCCAGGTGGTCGTGTGGTCGTGATCCGCAGCCTGGTTGCAGTGGACCCGGTTACTGTGCTGCGACCGCCGTGCCGGCTGCTCTTGATATGGCTGCCCAGCAACTTCTCTCTATACAGCATATGATCGGAGCCAGCAGACAAATGCCCTCCTTACAGCATCGGTACCGATATTGATACGCTGCTGACACCTTACATTCATTATCTCCGACAACTTCCCGAAAACTTTAGAACAACAATCCCAGTACAACGCAACTGTGGTCATTCTGTTGAGTGCCTGTTTTATTCTGACTTTATCATCTGCTGTTCTTACACTTCATACCTTGTTCCTGTACCGCAGCAACACATCATTGGGCATAGTCTCCTGAACCAATTTGAATTTCTTGGAAGACAAATGGCTCTGAGCCCTATGGTACTTAACATCTATGGTCATCAGTCCCCTAGAACTTAGAACTACTTAAACCTAACTAACCTAATTACAGCACACAACACCCAGTCATCACGAGGCAGAGAAATCTTGGAAGACAATTGCATACTAACTTCTCCAACTCTTTTAATACGCTCACAAACGGTCTTTGGTTGGTATCGTTCCATTTGTAATTTACCAGTCCGTATCAGTACTACGGCTGGATTTTTTACCAATTGAATTATTTATTACTCTCTTTTTTGGGAAGTGCTGGAGTAGACAGAAGACTTTCGGGGTTCGATGAAGAGCGCTTAAACGCATTAATCCACAACCGTCCATGCCAGTGTACTCGAAAACTGGCAAATGAGGTGAACTGTAATAATTCCATCATCGTGCTACATTTGCATGCAGTGAGGAATGTTGAAAAATCGTGTGTATGGGTATCGCACGCTCTAAGCCAAAATCACAAAAATCAACAGGTGGCCATGTGTTCATCTCTGCTTGCTTGTCACGAAATTCCTCGTGCTCAGCACCTCTCCTGTATCGTTACTGGTGACGTCACTGTCTCTACGCTAATATGGAAAACAATGGAACGGATGAGGGCAGAGTAGCAACTCGCAAGACCTGAGCGCATCTGGAGCAACGGATACGGTCTACTATGAATTGCTCCCCGAGGTCTAACAATCGCTGCTAACAGTTATTGCCAACAAATGGGAAAATTTGCAGACACAACCCCAGAACAACGACCATAAGGCTGCATGAAGTGATGCTAATCCACGATAACGCCCTCCTGTATTCTGATACACTGACAGAAACCACTATACAAAAGTTGGGTAGAGAAGTCATCCCTCACTCACATTATTCACCTTATGGGACTTAACATCTGAGGTCATCGGTCACCTAGACCTTAGAACTACTTAAACCTAACTAACCTAAGGACATCACACACATCCATGCCCGAGGCAGGACTCGAACCTGCGACAGTAGCGGTCGCGGGGTTCCAGACTGAAGCGCCTAGAACCACTCGGCCACACCGGTCGGCCTATGTTTTGTAAAAACAGTGGTGGTTTCGTAGCGGCGCAAAGGGAGTTTCGACGTTTTTACAATTTAGGACTTCATGATGCCTTTCCGTCGAAACACACGATAAAATGTAGGATTGATAACTTTGAAGAGACTGGATCTGCCCTCAAGAAGAAATCAACAGGAAGACCAAGAATTGTACGTTCTCCAGCGAACATTGATGTTGTACGGGAGTCTGTCTTACGGAGCCCGTGGCGTTCAGTTCGTAAACAAGCAGCAGTGGTTGGAATGTCCAGGAAGAGCGTTCGCAGAATTCTCATCATGATTACAAATTTCATCCGTACAAACTAAAGATGGCGCGGCAATTGAAGGACAACGATTACAGGTTACGATTGGGATTCTGTCAACAAATGATAAAAAATAAACAATGGCGGTGAATTTCTAAACAGGTTGTGAATGTCAGATAAGGCACATTTGCATCCAACAGTTTATGTGAATAAACAGAACTACCGTTACTGGGCAAACGCAAATCCTAATGACGTTCATGAGCGCCATTTACAGCCTAGTAAAGAGACAGTATGGCGTGGTGTTTCATCACATGTGATTATCGTACCGTATTTTTTGCACAAATGAACAGGGAAACACAATAACTGTCAGTGCCGATCGTTACGTGGAGATGTTACTAACTTTCTTTACACCTGCATTGAACAACTTTCTAAACGTTCAAGAAGCCTGCTTTCAACAGGACGGAGCGACATCATACACTGCACGGCAATCAGTGGCATATGCGGAGAATTGTTGGGCAACCGTGTGATCTCACGATTCGGTAACATTCCCTCGTCCGCTAAATCGCCAGATTTATCCGTTTGTGATTATTTCTTGTGGGGCTATCCCAAGAGCAAAGTCTACACGATTCGACCAAGAACCTGAATCAGTTATAACAGAGATTGCGGGATGCAATTCACAGTATCCCAGCTGATATGCTGCAGCGGTCAATGAGGAATCTCAACAGCAGATTTCACGACTGTATTGGTACAGCAGAACGTCATCTAGAGGGGTAATTTTTTTTAATTGATAAATGCCATGGATGTTTCGTAAGTGGCAAAGTTGTAAGTTTCTAATTACTATGAATGCAATTTCTTTCCCTCATCACCTCCAGTTTTATTGGGTTGTGGAAATATTTCCGTTTTTCTGTGTCATCCTGCAATATAGACGACTAAAGTCTGTGTTCGTCTATTTCTTGTGTTTATGAATCTTGTGAAAAGAACGCTAGGAACTGACAGCTTCTCACATACAATTTCCTAAACAGCTTTGTATTGTTTACAACTCAGATAATTATTTTCTTTAATGCTCTTGTTTTCAAAAAATAAATCGAAAGCTAAAATAATTATTTAGGAGTGGAAAAGCACACAGAAGGTAAATAATATATATTTCATTGTGAAATAGGAAAATATTTTTATTCGGAAAGATATGAACAAGAGATATAGAAAAAAAGTTGAGTGACTTTTTTCGGTTATTTCAGCTTCATGGTAAACGAGGGAAAGCTCTGACGTTACAATCTAGTATCGAGGAGCTCCCAGAACACGAACAGGAACACCGCCAAAGTAGATCAAGTTTGGTGAAGGGCTGCTTGGAGCTGCGTCTTGTTGGATTCTAGCGCCGACGGGGACACCTCCGAAATCCATGGTGTTGGGATACAGGCTGAAAGGAGCAGCAGAAGTCCGTAGTGCGATGCGAGACGCGAGGCTGTCTGCAGGCTGGCCGAGTGGCAGAGACACAGGTCTGGCTTCCGCGCTCGATTCTCTGCTTACGGACTCGACGGCGTCTGCTGCGGCGTGTGTGGCAGCGGTGGTGGAAGCCGTTGTAGTTGCTGTGTTGGATGCCGGATTCTAGGCAGATGAAAAGAGTTTCCGTTACCTACAGGTGCACGGTGCGTTATGAGTCAAAGTACTGAGCACATTGTAGAAAAGCTTTGCAGCAAGTTCATGCCGTTAGTGTAACCTCTGAAGTAAACAACGTAATGTAATCTGTATGAAAATTGCGAGACACAGAAAAATAAATTCTTTGCAATAATTAACAATACGTGATACACTGATATCTCAGGCTAATAGATCTGAAAAAGTCTTAGTTCCTGTAACGGAAATATTACTGAGACAGCATTCCACATGGAAAGCAGTTAATACTGAACTTAACTGTCTTACCTCACGAACATCGTTGAGTGACAGATATTCGGGAGCGAAGACATAGATGGAAGGCCGATTAAGCATAACTGCCTCTTGGGCAGTATTCATCACGTTGCCGAAGGAACCGCCGTTGTCAGGTGAGACAAAAACAGTCTGCAGACCAGTAACTGGGTTTCTCATTGGGAAACCATATTGGGGATTCCTAACAAGGAAGCTCAGAGGAGCATACGTGGAGGGGACTGCGGTATCGGAAAGGAAACAGAGTACAGGTGTACCAAATGGGAAACTAATGCCCTCATTGCTGATTGGAAGGCTGCTAGGTGCAGCGTAAGTAGCAGACTGGGAACTCTTGCCGATGTTAAACGGATAATAAGTGTTCGGAAAGAAAGGTAAGTGGCTGGATGGAACGCTGATGAGGGATCTGTCTTCAAGGCCTGCACTTTCGGATGTCTTCACGTTTGGCACGTGCGGAGTCGTACTGGGCACATCATCAAGGATGTTAGGTCTGGCTGCAGCAACAGCGAACACTGCCAGCAGGATCGTCTGTAAAAAAAATTCAATTTTTTTTTAAAAGTCGCGTTCAACTTCAGAATCTCTAAATGCACTACCATCACCCAATACTGCTGCCATCTAGCAGACAGTTAATAATCCACTGAGTTCTTGGAAGCGCTTGCCGGTACTGTTCACCACATGGACACAAGAAATCCAGACCCACAGACCCAACCACACACAGACGCGCGATTAAGCCCGCACACACACACACACACACACACACACACACACACACACACACGTACGCAAAATAAGAAGTATTCTGCTCTGTTTAAACTAATAACAATTAATTAAAACTGTTTTCCCCCTGCCAACTTCACTACATCATTAAGTGCGCTCATCTGTATTTACTTTTTTTTACCTATAACGTGTGCTTTATTTACTACTGAAGATACACGCAAACTTATTTTCTCATCTAACCTGGTAACAATTTTCATCAAAACATGACAACAGCATGCAGGAAACATTAATGAATCTTATGAAATAGTTCACATTATTTGCCACACATTACTTCCACCAGTCTTTTTGTAATTATATCAATGCAGTCGCACTGATGAAACGCTTGGATATTTTTTCAAATGTTGTAATTAGATACATGTAACAAAATTTAAAAGAGGAATACTAATATATGAAAACATTGTGAAAAAAGGAGGCATGATTACTTTGACTGTTGAAAAATGTAAATGAAACAGTTTATTGCTTCACTCACTCGTTTTTTGTACCACTTGGGTTTCGATGGTTCACACTATCGTGTTCCGGAAAGTAATATCACAAATGACTTAGTTATAAGATAGTTTTCTCAAAATTTTCTGAATGATGCTTTACCTTCAGAGCTACGAATGCAGCAGTATGTGTGATTGGCAATAAACGGCTACCTAACGACAGCGAAATTGAGAATATCCTGCGCCGTCTCTTACCAATGTATAAAAATGAGGGAAAGCATAAGTAAATTAAAGTAACAGTTATATCTGCTGGGTAGTGAAATTACGGAAAATAATGAATCATGTAAATGAACATGTTAGCAAAAAGTATTTACAGTAAGATTTACGACTTTACGATGCAGCTCCAGGTATGAAAATATTACAGTGAAACCAATGGCGTCTTGAAAATCAAGTGTACCTCTACGTTAAGAATAAACTAATATTTACAAAATCCTCGTGTTTTTTGAACACTGATGATATTACGGACCAACATGCGCATAGGGAAATTAATTTTAATAACGAGATACATTGGAAATAAGACTTTACTTGATATGAAACTGGTAAGTTTGTGACAGTGATGCAGCCAAGTCAGAAAGAAACAAATACGCAGTTGAATCGCAAATATTCCACAGCTGCGGAAAATACACACCAGTGTCCTCATGTCTGCTACGGGAGTGTACCGAAGGGTTTCTGTGCAGCTGAGCCACTGACCGGGGGGCTTATATAGTCGTGGACGGGAATCACTGATCGGTGGGTTATTATCTCTCACGTTCTGTCGTCTCTTTATCACGTCCACAGTCAGGTCTACGCAGTCTGCAGTTTCGCACGTGAAATGATAAGCTACGTTTTCGCACACTCCTATGACAGAAATCTGCACTTGTAAGTGATACGCGCCTGACCTTAGAGTTTCATTTCATCTGGTACATTTGTCACATAACTCTCCCTAACTCATCCGCTCATAGTTTTATTATGAGTGCTTCCACACACCGGAGAGATAGCTAGCTAAATGTGTTCGTCGTTTCTTCGTAAATCCCCTATTGTCCGCTTGTCTCCTTTTTTCTGCAGTTCTTTGCTTTTATAAGTACACACGTACACAAATATGACACATCACTTTTTTGAGTGCGTAGTTTCTGTTCTTTGTTACAGAACATGGGATCGCGTAAGGCGGCAAGAACTACGAGTCTCGTTTCCGCGAGAATCAGATTTAAACATGCCGCTGAGTTACTTTGATTTACGTCTACCATATTCTCTTAGTTCACTCTTGTCA
Organism: Schistocerca piceifrons; assembly: GCF_021461385.2. NCBI lineage: Eukaryota > Metazoa > Arthropoda > Insecta > Orthoptera > Acrididae > Schistocerca > Schistocerca piceifrons. Next base: position 913,878,493 of record NC_060140.1, on the reverse strand, counting down.
ATTGAAAGGGATGCTCTTTGTCTTCTTTCCCGATGGGAACTTTCTCTATTGTTATGAATTCGGAATCCTTGTCACAAGTTTCCTAAACTATCTGCAAATCGTGGTGGTTCTGAGGTTGGTGGCTTTGAGTATTCACTCAAAACGAAGGCTCTAGCCCAGTAACTACTATGGTCGGTCTAACGAAAGAAGTAGGATGAGCACAGCCATTATGAGAAATCGCACACATTCCAGTAATGGCATATACAGTGAGTTCCAGAGCCTTTGCATCAAAGAAAGACACAGTATCTGATCCAGTGCTGAGTTTTATTGTGTGTTACGAACTGTTCAGAACGAATATTTGTGGAGGCACAAGATCTTGGCTGAGGAATGTGGGTGAACTTCACGGCTGCAAACTGCTTACGCTTCATTACAAACAGGAGCTCCCATTTCAGTATAGACGGTGCATTGTTGACCCGCTACACGTACTGGTCTCTGAGGTGTCCACGATCGATTTTAAGACTCTCAATTGTTTCCGAAAACTCAGCATTACGGTTTACAGGAACTACCGGAAGTTCACATAACATTAGGAAAACGGAAAGTGTAGATTGGAAAGTCTCGGACTGAACGTTATCCAAATTGCAAGAAGTTTATTTTCATGGACTAAAACTTCCAGCATATGGGACAGTTCGAGGAACAGTCATCTAGCGAAGGTCCTAACCGAATAATTTTTTCCATTGTGAAATTTAAAAATACTCTGTAAGAACATGCGAGATCAATAAGCACAAGATAACTTGTTCACGAAATGCACACCTGGACAAACATATGAAATTTGGCGCAGTTGTAATTACACTCCTGTTATGAAATGAGGGCGCGCTGCTCAGTGAAGGAAACCTCGGTATCTAAAGAAATTGTAGGGTTCTCAGTCTTGGTAATGATTTATGTTATCTGAATATGTAAATGGTACGGGGCATACAGCTCGCACAAGGACGAAAAAATGGCATTATGAAATTGTGAAACATAAACATCAAATTCATACGTACAAGAGGAAAATCAAGTAAGCTTATTAACTTACAGGTCAGTGACAAACTGAATCGTACTATATATCTGAATGATAATATACCTGATAGTTAAATAGCCGTAAGAAGTTACAAAGTTTTAACTCCTACCGCAGCTGTTAGGAGTGGGGAGATTTAAGTGAATATTTACTGACAGTAATTAAATGTCGTAAACTGAAGTTAAAATTAAGTGGGGAAGATGAACCGGAGACTTATTTTTTAGTGGAAGGACCCTTAGAATGTGAAACAAACGTACTTAAGATGCTGCTTCACTACTCTTGTCCTACTTCTTAAGGAGTATCCTTGTGAGGTTTGGACCGGTAACAGATAGGATTGACGGAAGACCTCGAAAAATATTAATGAAAGGCACCTCGTTCTGTGTTGTATATTACTCAAATAGGGGTGTCAGTCACTAAAATGAAGTCGTTTTCCTTTCCACCGCGATGTTTTCACAAAATTTCAATCAGCAGATTCTCTTCTTAATGCGAAACTATTTTTTTGACTTCCACCCAGATAAGGACAAACGACCATTATAATAAAACAAAAGATATAAGAGCTCACACAGAAGTAATGTGTTCTTTTTGCCACGTGCTATTCGAGAGTGAAGGGAAGAGAAATAACCCGAAACTGGTTCTACGCAACATTTCCCAATTACTTACGTGTGAATTGCAGAGTAGCCATGCAGAGGCAGATGTAAAAATGGGATAAATACATTGGCTTACTGTAAGGAACAAAAGTTCAATAATATAAGACCATGTACTGGAACTAGCGTTTCTGAATTACACATAATAACAGACAATTTCGTATTCAGACAACATTTCAACATATAATTTTAGTTGAAATGGGTTTCAGATCCGAAACAGACTTTCTGTTCAAATGGCTTTGAGCACTAAGCGACTTACATCTAAGCTCATCAGTCCCCTAGACTTGGAACTACTTAAACCTAACTAAGCTAAGGACATCACACACGTCCATGCCGGAGGCAGGATTTGAGCCTGCGACCGTAGCAGCAGCTTGGTTCCAGACTGAGGCGTCTAGAACCCCTCGGCCACAACGGCCGGCAGGCCTTCTGTATGACAACTTGTAAAGGAACAGCGTTGCATTTCCATTTCCATAGTCGGTATCTGAGATTAATGATTATTGCGGTATGATTATGGCAAGAGAGCTGTATTGAGATCATTGCATCAGTATACTGTGAACAGCAATTGAAAATATTATTTCGTTGTTATACACTTATGTATGTAAAAGAAACAAATTTGTGGAAAGTGTTCTCTTTCCGAGGAATCAATGAGAGTGGTATTCAGATAACGGTAGTGGCACGCTGTTAGGTCTACTAACTGACAAACCTTTTCCGTGAGCATTTCCACTTGTGGGACGCCTTTTCGACGTTAGAATTGCTCAGTAAGCTGACCCAGATTACAGCGAAGTTATAGGTTTAGCAGGTGGTCTAGCTGTTTTCGTTTCCGGCACGCCTTTCCTTTGGAATGAGGGGTGCGGCAAGCAGACTGAAGTGAGAGAGGTAGCCAACTAGCAGTGATTGAGTGAAATCGTGGAATGATGCGTTCTTCAAAATTTTTATGGTTTATGGATGCAAGATATTTGCCAGCAGAATTATGGTGGTGTAAGGATACTATCATCTTACTTCAAGAACGGTTCCCAAAGTTAGACAATATGCTCTGTCTAAATAGTAAGAGATGTGATAGTACTGTGGAATCATTTTTGCACCACATTTTTAGCTGCATTGTTCTTAGCAGGAGCTAATGTCAATCTCGTAACAAAGAATGAAATTTTCACTTGTTTACGGAGTATGCGCGGATATCAAACTCCCTCGCAGATTAAAATTGTCAGCCGGATTGAGACTCGAACTCGGAACCTTTGCCTTTCACGAGCAAGTGCTCAACTACAGGAGAATTTCTATGATATTTGGAAGGGATGAGACGAGGTACTGGCGGAAGTAAAGGTGAGAGGACGAGTCGCAAGTTGTCCTTGAGTAGCCCAGTCGGTAGAGAACTTGCTCGCGAAAGCAAAGGTGTCCAGTTCGAGTCTGCGTCCAGCACACAGTATCAATCTGACAGGAACTTTCAATCTCCTAATAATATATGTAACAGGAAAGTCAGACTTTTGTGAATCGTGCCGCGTTTCTAAAGCTCGCTTCACGATCGGAAGTGATTATATTTGTCCACAGGGAGCGGGGCGTGAGGCGTGGTCTGTGAAGACGGCGGGAAGCGACTTGGACGCGCAGGTGCTTGGACTGAGGACGGGGAAAGTATAGTTCAATCTTTTATCTTGGCGGCTCGCGCATGCCCGCCCAGATGCGGGAGATTGCTGCGTTGCCAGTTGCACGCGCCAAGTGAAGCAGTGCCATATTATAGTATAGTTCACAAACTTACGTTTAGGGTTGAGCGCGCAGTTTATGCAGTAAAGCTACCACGGCCGCATTAACCCTTTAGCTGCTACAGAGACGTGCTCCCCGCATTCCGCGCTGTGCGCGATTTGGTCATCACTGCACTGCTCGCCTGTGCTGACACATTGTGTTCCGACTGCTTTGACACACTTATCATTCGATTTCACAAAAACTATTTGGCCCAAAAATTAGATTTTTACACATCTTCTTGACTGGTACCTTCTCCCCCCACAAATGAGTTAATTTTGTTTCATGTTCAACGCAGTTATTGTGCAGCATTAAATGTAGTAAACCATTGCACGAAATTTTGGTAAGTTTGCAGTGGTGAAAGCCCACAGCGTATACTTTCCGTATGGTCGATTTTGGTTGCCACTAGAAATTTCAAAAAATTACAGTCAAACGAATAAAATTCATGAAGTAAGACACTCTGATATTGTTTTTAAATAAAGGAAATATGAAGCACCGAAAAAGATTTGAGCTCAGAATCTTTTGCTTACAAGGGAACCTCCCCATTGCACCCCCCTCAGATTTAGTTATAAGTTGGCACAGTGGATAGGCCTTGAAAAAGTGAACACAGATCAATCAAGAAAACAGGAAGAAGTTGTGTGGAACTATGAAAAAATAAGCAAAATATACAAACTGATTAGTCCATGTGGAAGATATGCAACATCAAGGACTATATCAGCTCAGCAGAAGCGTGGTACCATGGTTAGCGTGAGCAATTGAGAACCGAGAGGTCCTTGGTTCAAAGCATCTCTCGAGTAAAAAAGGTAATTTTTTATTTTCAGTTTATGTCACAAACTCTTACGTTGTCATCACTTTTTTGGGAGTGATTATCACATCCACAAGAAAACCTAAATAGGGCAAGGTAGAAGAATCTTTTTACCCATTCGCCAAGTGTACAAGTTAGGTGGGTCGACAACATATTCCTATCATGTGACGCACATGCCGTCACCAGTGTCGTATAGAATATATCAGACGTATTTTCCTGCGGAGGAATCGCTTGACCTATGACCTTGTGATCAAATGCTTTCAGTTCCCATTGGAGAGGCACGTCCTCTCGTCTACTAATCGCACGGTTTTGCGGTGTGGTCGCAAAACACAGACGCTAAACTTATTACAGTGAACAGAGACGTCAATGAAAAAACTGACAGATCATAACTTTGCGAAAATAAAGAACAAAAAAATTTTCACTCGAGGGAAGACTTGAACCAAGGACCTCTCATTCCGCAGCTGCTCACGATTACCACGGGACCACGGCACTCATGAGTTTGTACTGTCCTTGAAGTTGCTTATCTTACACATGGACTACTCAGTTTGTATATTTTGCTTATTTTTTCATAGTTCCACACAACTTCTTCCTGTTTTCTCGATTGATCTGTGTTCAGTTTTTCAAGGCCTATCCACTGTGCCAACTTATAACTAAATCTGAGGGGGGTGCGATGGGGAGGTTCCCTTGTTAGTAGCCAAACACCTTAACCATTAGACTAACACAGCTCGTCATTCATTACAGTTCCCGGAATACTTTAAACAATGAAGCAAAATACCGACAAACACTGTTGGTATGACTATGAGCTATTCACGTTTCGTCGAAGTACAATAGGAAATAAACAATTACCACTGTTCTTTATTACGAAAAGGCGGTTAGTGAGAATGAATTTCCTTGCTATCGCCTGAATTAGGAGGCTTATTGCTCATTTGATTTAATTAATTAATAGAATTTGAAACAGTTGGTGTAAAGAATCCTTTTTCCAAACTTTCTTTTTTAGAAAGTCTGCAATCAAGACATTGCTTTTGTTCAATTACTTTATTTATGACTGAGCGTTTCCAAAACTGAAGACACTCGTCCATGCTCTGTACTGCAGTCGAACTCTGGCAACGTCGTTCTCTGTTCATTGGCTGACTGTGTTTTGTGACGTAAGATGCGCAGAACGAACCTAAACTCGGCCGCCGTCATAAATGGCGCGCACTTTGGTGCGGCCCAAGGCCGACGGACAGCGACGATCGGGTCGGTCTGTGTTGCAGCCGCGTGGGCCACATCTGTGGATCCTCAGGTCCGTTGCTGGTGTGTAGCCCGAGCACGTGAGGCGTGCATCTGTGGTGGTTAGTGGAGGCAACGTAAACGGATCAAGATGGAACCTCCCGACTGGCAGGAAGACATTGGTCGTTAGTGTCCGTGGGATTCTCACGCCAGACGTTGCTTTGGGGAGCAGTTCAATTAGACGCATGCAAGACGCTGGGGGCTGCAGGCTTCTTCCTCCCCCCCATCCCCCCAGTGAACTTTCTACATTAAAAATGTTTAACATCGTGCTTTCTGCATTAAGTCTGGTGAGCCACTTTGAGAACTTAACTTTTTATACCTGGGATTCACAGTCATGTAGAAATTTATAAAACACATAATATTTACGCCAGTGACTGTAACACTTTCCTTATTTCACAATTGCAATTTCGGCCTTAGGACATTATCAAGTGCAGATTTTTGTGGCTTTACGCCATGTCACAAAAATCTACACTTGATAATGGCCTAAGGCCGAAATTGTAATTGTGAAATAAAGAAAGTGTTACAGTCACTGGCGTAAATATGATGTCTTTTAGAGTGTTGAGAACTGTCCTCGCCGGCCGCGGTGGCCGTGCGGTTCTAGGCGCTACAGCCCGGAACTGCGGGACTCCTACGGTCGCAGGTTCGAATCCTGCCTCGGGCGTGGATGTGCGTGGTGTCCTTAGGTTAGTTAGGTTTAAGTAGTTCTAAGTTCTAGTGGACTGATGACCTAAGATGTTGAGTCCCATAGTGCTCAGAGCCATTTGAACCATTTTTTGAACTGTCCTCGACTTTAAGGCTTCGTGCTCACCTTGTAAAAGTCCGAGATAATATAGATGTGCTCGTGTGTGCCTGTGTCTTTTTCCAAGATGGTCACTCAACCCCATTTCGATTTATGCTCGGAGCGGTTAATTATGCCCTACCGAGGATTTGGTAGTGAAATTATTGACGATCAGGTCGCTGTTATCGCTCAGCTATCTTAGCTCCAAGTGCAATTGATGTGCATGTGTGTGAAGAGTATTTAATTTTAGTGCCCGCCCCTGGTAGCTGAGTGGTCAGCGCGACGGAATGTTAAACCTAACGACCCTGTTCGATTCTCTGCTGGCTCGGGGATTTTCTCCGCTCGGGTTCTGTGTGTTGTGTTGTCTTTATCATCATCACATCATCCCCATCGACACGCAAGTCACCAAAGTGGCGTCAACTCCAAAGACTTGCGCCAGGAGAACGGTCTACCCGACGGGAGGCCCTATCCACACGGCATTTCCATTTAATTTTAGTGTTCCTTTCCTGTAAAGACCGTTGCTGTGCGGATTGTGCATTTTTCTATTTTAAGGTGTTTTTCCTTAACGCTTTAGGTCTTGAAGAAAATTCGCTGGCAGTTTATTCCTTTCCTAATGAGCTTAGTAAATACGCCTGTACAATAACTGGGCACTGCGTGGGGCTGCACGAGTTGTATATCATCACCGTGGGGTCCCAAATTATTGTCGTACTTTTTTGTTAGGTTTATTGCCTTTAGATGGTTCTGTATCAAGCATTTATTGGGCTGCCTCAAAGTATTCGAGTGAACCATTAGACCGTGTTGCCTTGACTGTTAGTAATCTCTTATACCAGCATTAACGACTCTAGCTTCCATTACGAATTAATAATCTCCTCATTTCTCGAGAGTATTTCGAGGTGTTTTTAAGTCTGCAAAGAGCTCTGGACTACCCTTTTGTATAAATTAATCTTCTTTTGTTTGATCTAGTTATTTGGCCGCGTCTTGTGTTTTATGGGAGGGGCGTCACCCTCTGTTTAACAACCACCTTTCACTTAGTTTGTTCTGTCTTGTTAAGCTTTGAAAAGGCTACTGAGCCTTCCTTGTGTTTTAAGATGGTTATTACGATGTGTTGTCTTGTTGTATGAGAGAGCATGATGCTAACGCTGTAATTGCGGGTTCCTGCAGTGATTTATCACTGTAGCTCCTTTGTCATAAATTGTTATAGTACACTTAATTTGGTCAATGGCATAACTGCCGCTTTTCCTGGCCCACCAATGGGCTTATTGTGTCGCTGTGTAATACATGTGGATGCACACCAGCCTAACAGTTCCTTCTGAACTGAAGCTTAAAGAAAGTTGCCACATTTCTGCCTTTGCTCGCTCTTTAGTCATTTAAAGGTAAGTGAATATTGCGACCGAGCCTGCACTGTCAGTAAGTGTTCATGTGTGTGAGATATGTTTGTTGTATCAATATTCTAGAGAGTCGGAGCAAGTGTAAAGGTGGTGGTAGTGGGGGGGGGGGGGGGGGGCATATTTGCGCGGCGTCCGAATTTTCTAGTGACGTTGGGACATGTTATCAGCCACTGCATGGTTTCCTTACGAGTAAAGTTTGTTGTGTTTTTGAATGATTCACTTCCTGTTAAGCTGCTTCTTTACAAGTATTTTTTTCAATCCCAAGCACTGACGTTTAATAATTCGTTTGGACCGGGATTTATGTGTCTGACCAATTTGTTCTAAAACAGCGAATTAAGGTTTTCCAGTAACTTTCGTTAAAGCAAGTACTGAAATTTGATAATTTTCTCAGACAAGTATTCACCTCTTTAAATAATTTGTTTTAAATCACGGATTAATATCGTTGGGATTTTCTGTAAAGCAAGTATTTCTGTGCCCTGTTAATATTTGATCCCAAAACAGATTAATGTCTTTTATATTTGCTTCAAAGGAAAGATCAATATTTTGTATTAACTAGCCTGAAGACAATGTGCTATAAATGCGATTATGGTTTGGTAGAATCACTAATGATGTTCTGTACCGTGTTCATGCAGACCTTCCGATAACAAGGCAACAAGGCAAGGTAGCCGTGTACCATTTTTTCAACAAAAACTGTGGTGATTGTCCTCTTGTATTATACAGTAATAGTGAATGCTCAAACTGTTACGTTCTTATTTCAGATTCGTATATTTACTTTGATTGAATCTTATCTAGAGATTATTATTTGTGAAGTTGAAAAGTAATTGCATTTAAAGCTATGTTCATATGGTTCAATTACCCGAGAAAGTGGGGACACAGAAATTTGATGCTTCACATTATAACAGCACTTGATTAAATTTGTTTACTTAGTTTGTTAGACTGCAGTAAATTTGTCCTGGATGAAATAACTAACTTCATTTTTATCTTAAAACTTTGTTAACGGGATTGTTTAAAAATAATTTAAATTTTTCCTTTGAGGATTTGCACCAGGTATTAGTAGGCATAATTATTTATCTTCAAAGGAAAGTTGTGTTGGTAAGTTGGTACTCGTTTATGACTCTATGGTAACTACTAGCATCGTGTTTTAGTGCGGAACATTACATGTAGAAACTATAGTTACAGGTGAGGAATGATGAGACGTGGTAAACGTCGTTTGTGGATAGAACGACACTGGAGTTTTTTATCAAATGCTCGAAAATAAATACCGTAGCCTAAACAATATTGAAACAGGTTTATACGTGATTAGCAGTTATCTGACAGTTCAGTTCTAATTTAATCAGTCACAAAATGTAAAATGCGAGTACGGCAATTTCGACCGGGAGACGCCTTCTGCGTATTTTCGGCCAATTAATGCAAGACTTTTTATTTGACAGCAATTCGGCGATTTGTTGAAATGATGAAGACAACATACAAGCACCCAACCCCAAGAAGAAGAAAATCACCAACCAGACTGGGAACGCTACCCAGAAGACCACAGCTAGCTGACTATCACGATGCGAAGTTTATTATTCTTTACCATTCCGTAGTTAGACGATGGAAAATCCATTCAACATTGCTACAAGATCTCGCAGTTTTGAGGGCGCGACCAGCGACTCGTAATAAATGGCGATTAAAGTACACTGAACTTACGAACACAGCAGAATTGGGTGTAGCTGGGTACGGTCGTCGTAAAGTTTCTGCAGCAGTGACTGACGTTAGTTGGATAAAAAGACGACTTCACTTAGGATTCTGCACTAACGTACTTTTTACTTGGATTTTCTGCTGGAAATTTGATTTTACTTTAATTTCTGTTTTGTTATAAGAGTAGGAAGCCTCAGTCCTTTGCATATACCAAGCCCCAGGCGAGTCACCTGCGTGAGGTCGCAGCATGGTAGTGAGATTATAGTGGTTTCTTTTGGAGGAGCCGGCCGGAGTGGTAGAGCAGTTCTAGGCGCTGCAGTCTGGAACCGTGCGACCGCTACGGTTGCAGGTTCGAATCTTGCTAGGGGCATGGATGTGTGTGTGATGTCCTTAGGTTAGTTAGGTTTAAGTAGTTCTAAGTTGTAGGGGACTGTTGACCTCAGCAGTTAAGTCCCATAGTGCTCAGAGCCATTTTTATTTTGGAGGAGCCATGGCAAAGCTCGGTGGCCTTTCTTTGTGCATGGCTGGCAGGAAAAAGTCTTAATGGCATAAATCTGCCTTCTTGCCATTTTTGAAACCGCGTTCAATGATTGGCCCTGTAGAATCTCGCACAGATTTTTCTAGAACTTCCAGCAACATCTTATTGTTCAGAGAAAGCCTCAGAGCAACTGCTGCCCACCTCAGTGGCCCACATTTTTTAACAGATGATAGGCGTTGGTTGATTGCTGTGCCTACATGAAGAATTGACCCAGAGCACTATATGCATGGCGGAGGGGGGGGTGTTGCGGTGAGGGGGTAAGGGCGGTAATGATATTTTTCCGAGCAACGATAGGAGATGGGCAGCAGCCACAGGCTACGCGCGTTTCCGGTGGAACGTTGTGTTGGCTTAGGAGTTGGAAGGGGCACGCGCTGTGCTTGGGGTGTACAGTGTGGTTGAAAATGAACATACTTTTTTACTCTGCAGTCGCAGTGTAGACACTTTAGTGTTTTTACGCTGCCATCATCTGATCTCACGGAACTTGCTGTAAAACTACAACGGTACATTAAATAAGGTCAAAGCGTAAAAGGCGCTCCACCATATACACGTACTGATAAAAACCAAGCTTATAAAATAGACAGAGATGATAAAAAGTGCACAATTAAAATCTCGTATCGCCTATGCATGCCGGTGGTGCACATGAGTCGCACAAACTTGCCACACGGCACTGAGGCCAGATCTGTAGCCTACACTCTGCGTTGTCCTGTGCGGCTGGCTTGTGAAGTGTGAAAGTGTTGGCTGCGAGTGATGCCGATGGCTCGCCAAGTGCACACGTCAACCTCGGAAGGAGTGTGAACCAGAATCTTTTAACGTATTCTACGACAATTGGCACATGAAAAACTTTGTCACCTCTGGGTTCCTCGACAGCAGACACACATTCAAAAACCCCGCCAAACCGAGAAAGCAGATGAAGAGCTGCAGCTATGTAACGCGTATCAAGGTGACTTCCTTAGCTTCCCAGGCATTATGGACGAGTTCTGGATGTAACGCTATGACCCTCAGACAGAGAAGAAATCTAAGCAATGGAAAAAGATGTATTCGTCACCGCCGAAAAAGACGAATACTTAACATCATCGGAAAATGAAGTGATGGTGTATGTTTGGATTGTCGTGATATGTGGATTGATACATTATCTGACTGCTCTTGGCCCGTATGCTACATATGTCCGCAAAATCAAAAGACAGGTAAATGATTGTTGCGCCTGCAGCAGTGTGAGCACGTTATGAGACTTTGCGCTCTTTGAAGATCCAGCGGGCCATTAAGGACGCTGAATCGCAAAATAGCGCTGAGAAACGAATAGACGTGGTGCATGTTAGATGATACTGCCGCCGCAATTTCACGGCGGCCAAGGAACTACACGAGACATTCAACCTCACTAATGCCATCCATATAAGTGAACATTCCGTGCACGTGGAGGTAGGGAAGAAAGGCTGTTGACCACTGATGAAACGGTCTTCAGAAGTATTCATTGTGTTACTGAAAGTGATTAGGGAAATGCGGATTCCACAAAATTCTAATGAATCATGGATCGGTTGTCACAGTATAAACGCTACTGACATGTTGCCTTACGCCCAGAGAATTTAGCATATAGATGTTGTGACAGGAGCAGCCGGGAGTAGGATCCAGTTGCAGAAGCAATCTTCTGTGGTTCAGATTGTAATGCATATGTGCATTCCCTTCACGTGGTCAAGCCAAGTATTATGCATATTTGTGCGATCGGGAATGCTCAGTAGCAGCCAGGCTACATGTACATTGAACAATTAAGCGTCAACAAGGAGCATTAGTGATGAAATCATAGGGGGCAATGTTGTGCAACCTTAGTAGGGACAAGATGCGAGTATTCGGGAGTAGGATCTTACAATCTGAGACAGTGTTCCGATACAAACTTCCGTCACAATGTCCGCAAACGTGACGTCAGATCCACCTAGCAACAGAGATCTGAACGCCCATTGGCTGAAAGTTTGGATATATATATATATGTATATGTATATATATATATATATATATATATATATATATATATATATATATATATACGTAGGAAACGAGAGAAGTGTCCTTATTGGCTGAGGGAGAAAGGTGGGGTGGTCTCTCTTGTCCTTCGGCTTCGGGAAGACAGGGCGAGTGAGTCGCGAGGAGCCAGGAGCCACGCAAAACGCACGGTCGAGTAACCGGGGCGGCTCTAAAAGAACGGTCGAGAGTGCATATTTCAGATGTTAAACAAGATATAAAGTGAAGTTATTAGTTATCAGAACACCACGTGTCGTGGGCAGTGTCTATTGTTATGTAAAGTCAGAAAACTGTGTTAATGTGTTGCAAAGGGTCGAATGTAACGGCGTAGCCCAGAGCCGCCGTATTGCAAATTCTAATTCTGTGGCGTGTGTGACAAAGCAATTTCTTTATTAAAACAAGTACAGTACAAACGTTGTTGACAATTAACATCTGACACCCCTAAGCACTCCACTTCTGCTGGATCGCCACCTAAGTGGAACCTGGCGACTGAGCGCTACCGCAGTGCTACGAGGGACTTTCAAAAGCAGCAAGACACCAGGTGAGAGATATCGCCCAGAGAAGCACTTCCTTCTCGCTACAATGCCAATGAGGGTGTTGTGAGATGTATTAATGTTGCAAGGAACGAAGATGCTAAGGAATAAACAGAAAGAGGAGGGAAATATGGATTCCACAAAATTCTAATGAATCTTGAGATCGGCTGTCACGTTACAAACGGTACCGACAGGGAATTCAGCATATAGATGTTGTGACAGGAGCGGCCGGGGAAAAGATCCAGTTACAGAAGCAATCTTCTGTGGTTCAGATGCGTTAATATTGCAAGGAGCGGAGGTCCTAAGGAATAAACAGGAGAGAAGTGTACCAATTGTAATCTTAGAAGAAGTAATGCCAACAATAGTATTAGTAGTCGGGAAGTTTATTAAGGGGTTAACATACGTATTAATAGTATTGCAAAGCAGTACTTTTCCTTTCTCTGTTTTTTGGTTGAGGTATACTTCTTTATTTGAAGTGTTTGTACTTTTTCCTTATAGTGTTTTTAAAACCAAGCAATAATAATTGACATACATGCTTTTTAGTACATACAAAAATTTTTGCTTTCCTGATACTAGCCTGTAATTCTAAAAACTAAAAAAATAATTAAATACATTAGCACCGTTCAACACTATTCGAATCATTCCAGGTACTTCCATTGACGCACTGCATAAAGGTGTGTGGCGCTGTGTTGCCACTTAAGGAAAAGATGAGTCGAACTGTGATGTAGCCGACGCTCCAGCAAAAAAATATCCAGGTGGTCGTGTGGTCGTGATCGGCAGGCTGGTTGCGGTGGACCCGGTTACTGTGCTGCGACCGCCGTGCCGGCTGCTCTTCTGATACGGCTCTCCAGCAACTTCTCTCTATACAGCATATGATCGGAGCCAGCAGACAAATGTCCTCCTTACAGCATCGGTACCGATATTGATACGCTGCTGACACCTTACATTCATTATCTCCGACAACTTCCCGAAAATTTTAGAACAACAATCCCAGTACAACGCAACTGTGGTCATTCTGTTGGGTGTCTGTATTATTCTGACTTTATCATCTGTTGTTCTTACACTTCATACAATGTTCCTGTACCGCAGCAACACATCATTGGGCATAGACTCCTGAACCAATTTGAATTTCTTGGAATACAAATGGCTCTGAGCACTGTGGGACTTATCATCTATGGTCGTCAGTCCCCTATAACTTAGAACTACTTAAACCTAACTAACCTAAGGACAGCACACAACACCCAGTCATCACGAGGCAGAGAAATCTTGGAAGACAATTGCATACTAACTTTTCCAACTCTTTTAATACGCTCACAAACGGTCTTTGGTTGGTATCGTTTCATTTGTAATTTACCAGTCCGTACCAGTACTACGTCTGGATTTTTTACCAATTGAATTATTTATTACTCTCTTTTTTGGGAAGTGCTGGAGTAGACAGAAAACTTTCGGGGTTCGATGAAGAGCGCTTAAACGCATTAATCCACAACCGTCCACGCCAGTGTACTCGAGAACTGCAAATGAGGTGAACTGTAATCATTCCACCATCGTGCTACAGTTGCATGCAGTGAGGAATGTTAAAAAATCGGGTGTATGGGTATCGCACGCTCTAAGCCAAAATCACAAAAATCAGCAAGTGGCCATATGTCCATCTCTGCTTGCTTGTCACGACATTCCTTGTGATCAGCACCGACCATTCCTATCCTGTATCCTGTGACGTCACTGTCTCTACGCTAACATAAGGAAAAGAATGGAACGGATGAGGGCAGAGTAGCAACTCGCAAGACCTGAGCGCATCTGGAGCAACAACTACGGTCTACTATGAATTGCTTTCCCGAGGTCTAACAATCGCTGCTAACAGTTATTGTCAAAAAATGGGAAAATTTGCAGACACAACCCCAGAACAACGACCATAAGGCTGCATGAAGTGATGCTAATCCACGATAACGCCCTCCTGTATTCTGATACACTGACAGGTACCACTATACAGAAGTTTGGTAGAGAAGTCATCCCTCACTCACATTATTCACCTGATCTTACGCCCTCAGATGTTCGCCTTTATCGCTCTCCATCGAATTAGCCATCAAGAAATTTACTTTCCGGATGAAAATGCGCTCCGAACATGGCTCGAAGAGATGTTACCCTCAAAACCCTGTGTGTGAGGAAACGAAAAATTATCCTACCGTTAGCAGACTGTTTTAAACACGGAAGCAGTATATAGAGGGTGACACAGAATAACGGGAATGTTTTGAAATTAGTAGTGGCAGTCATGGGCAGGTGGCAGCACTGCGGTTTCGTGACAGCGAGTAAACAGTCCGCCATTTCAGTAATCATGGATCAGTGGAACGGGCAACAGCGTGCGTTAGCCGTAAAAATGATTTATAAATGGTTCAAATGGCTCTGAGCCCTATGGGACTTAACATCTGAGGTCATCGGTCACCTAGACCTTAGAACCTACTTAAACCTAACTAATCTAAGGACATCACACACATCCATGCCCGAGGCAGGATTCGAATCTGCGACAGTAGCGGTCGCGGGGTTCCAGACTGAAGCGCCTAGAACCACTCGGCCACACTGGCCGGCCAATGTTTTGTAAAAACAGTGGTGGTTTGGTAGCGGCGCAAAGGGAGTTTCGACGTTTTTACAATTTAGGACGTCATGATGCCTTTCCGTCGAAACACACGACAAAATGTAGGATTGATAACTTTGAAGAGACTGGATCTGCCCTCAAGAAGAAACCAACAGGACGACCAAGAAGTGTGCGTTCTCCAGCGAACAGTGATGTTGTACGCGAGTCTGTCTTACGGAACACACGGCGTTCAATTCGTAAACAAGCAGCAGTGGTCTGAATGTCCCGGGAGAGTGTTCGCAGAATTGTTCACCTTGATTTGAAATTTCATCGGTACGAACTGCAGATGGCTCAGCAATTGAAGGACAACGATTACCGGTTACTATTAGGATTCTGTAAACAAATTATAAAAATAAACAATGACTATGAATTTCTAGACAAGTTGTGAATATCAGACAAGACATATTTTCATCTCACAGGTTATGTGAATAAACAAAACTACCTTCACTGGACAAACGCAAATTCTAATGACGTTCATGAGAGCCCTTTACACGCTAGTGAAGTGACAGTATGGTGTGGTGTTTCATCACATGGAATTATCGGACCGCATTTTTTCGCAAATGAACATGGACACAATGCCAATCGTTGTATGGAGATGTTACGAACTTTCATCACACCGTCATTGAACAACTTTTCAAACGTTCAAGAAGCCTGCTTTCAATAGGACGAAGCGACATCACACACTGCATGACAATCAGTGGCATATGTCGAGAACTGTTTGGAAACCGTGTGATCTCACGATTCGGTAACATTCCCTGGTCCCCTAAATCTCCAGATTTGTCCGTTTGTGATTTTTTCATGTGGGGCTACCTCAAGAGCAAAGTCTACACGACTCGACCAAGAACCCAGGATGAGATAAAACTGAGAGTTCGGGATGCAATTCACAGTACCCCAGCTGAGATGCTGCAGCGGTCAATGAGGAATCTCAACAGCAGATTTCACGAATGTATTCGTATAGGCGAACTCCATCTAAAGGATGTAATTTTTAAAAATGTTAAATGCCATGAATGTTTCGTAAGTGCCGAAGTTGTTAGGTTTTAATTACTATGAATGCAATTTCTTTCCTTTATCACCTCCAGTTTTATTGGATAGTGGAAATTTTCCCGTTTTTCTGTGCCACCCTTGTACTACAGACGACTAATGTCTGTGTTCGTCTATTTGTTGTGGTTATGAAACTTGTGAAGAGAACGCTACAAACTTACGAGCCAATGCATACAGCTTCTCACATACCATTTCCTAAATAGCTTTGCCTCGTTTAAAACTCAGATAATTATTTCCTTTAATGTTCTTGTTTTCTAGAAATAAATCGAATGCTAAAATAATTATTTAGGAGTAGAAAAACACACGGGAGATAAATAATATATATTTCATTGTGAAATAGGAAAATGCTTTCATTCGGAACGATATGAAAAAGGGATATAGACAAAAAGTTCAGTGACCTTTTCCGGTTATTTCAGCTTCATGGTAAACGAGAGAAAGCACTGACGTTACAGTATAGTATCAAGGAGCTCCCAGAACACGAACAGGAACACCGCCAAAGTAGATCATGTTTGGTGAAGGGCTGCTTGGTGCCGCATCTTGTTGCATTCTAGCGCCGACGGGGACACCACCGAAAGCCATGGTGTTGGGATACAGGCTGTAAGGAGCAGCAGCAGTCCGTAGTGCGATGCGAGACGCGAGGCTGTCTGCAGGCTGGCCGAGTGACAGAGACACAGGTCTGGCCTCGGCGTTCGATTCTCTGCTTACGGACTCGACGGCGTCTGAGGCGGCGTGTGTGGCAGCGGCGGTGGAGGCGGCGGCGCCGACTTTGGCCGTGGTGCTCGCTGTGTTGGATGCCAGATCCTATGCAGATGAAAAGAGTTTCCGTTACCTACAGGTGCATGCTGACTTACCAGCCAAGATACTGAGCACATCGTAGAAGAGCTTTGTAGAAGGTTTATGGTGTTACTTTAAAATTAGAAGTTAACAACGTAATTGTGTCACGTACTCATATCACCTACAAAAGCCTTCGTCCTCCCATGGCTGGCGTCTGTCCTATTTCAACAGTGCTGATATGACGATAGCAGCTTATTACATTAATTTGTTTCGATATAGGATGTCATAGTATTCTCCTGATCTGACGCGGAAATCACTTCAAAGCAAGTATATCTGTGGCATTTCCGTTCTGAAAATTACCTTGCCCATTTCCATATATTTCTGCCAAGATATAAGCGGTACATGTGGTATTCTTATACCACTTTGCGGCTTAAGATCTCATCTAAATATCCCAGGTATGTATTTTACCGGATATCGAAATCTATGAAACTTCCTGGCAGATTAAAACTGTGTGCCGGACCCAGACTCGAACTCGGGACCTTTGCCTTTCGCGGGCAAGTGCTCTATCATTGGTAGGAAGTTTCATATCACCGCACACTCCACTGCAGAGTGAAAATCTCATTCGGGAATCATCGACATCTTTGTCCGCAAGTCGAACCTATACATGCGTACAGACACAAGGACGGGCGATTAATGCACACTGACATTATTAAACAAATTAACTTAGTAGGCAACATGCCGACTTGGTCAAAATGCATTATTTAAAATTTACTGATCAAAACAAATACATCGACGACAAATTATTAATTACCCGTAAGTATCAAAACTACGACAAATAAAATAGTTACATCGTCTCTGGAGCCACGGAAACGTTTTCGTGGAAGAAAGAAGAGGGTTACACAAAATTTGACAGAGAGTCGAACGAAATGCCACAACTTTGTGACACAGATGTGTGCAACAAGCAAGTTTTGTGGAAGGAAATAGTTCTCGTTATTATCAAGTGCACAGTGCTATCAACTACCTACTGCGATGTTGGAAAAACCAGGAAAGCCTAATCTGGATGACCGGACAGGTTTTTGAGACGCCACACTCAGGAATTCTGGGTCAGTGCGTCACCAATTCCCCACATCATTCGCTGTTAGCTCACCTGGTGTTGCTCAATAAAGAAATCAAGATAGAATCAAGTAAATCTGAAACTGACGTGCTTTATAGTTAACGCTAAATCGTCGACTGAATGTACTATTGATTATGTCTATCTCTCATCACTGGAATATATTTGAGCCTAATTTGAGTGTCATTAGACAGGGTTGTAGCCTCTCCCCGATGTTATTCAATCTGTATATTGAGCAAGCGGTGAAGAAAACAAAAGAAAAATTCGGAGTAGGTATTAAAACCCATGGAGAAGAAATAAAAACTTCGAGGTTCGCCGATGACATTGTAATTCTGTCAGAGACATCAAAGGACTTGGAAGAGAAGTTTAACGGAATGGATGGTGTCTTGAAACGAGGATATAAGATGAACATCAACAAAAGCAAAACGAGGAAAATGGAATGTAGTCGAATTAAGTCCGGTGATGCTGAGGGTATTATACGTCATGTATATATGTCATGTATTGGAAAATTTGACACGTTCCACATCATTACGAAATATCGTATTCATGATCCATGGAACTAGTATTAATCTAATCTAATCTAATCTTAATCTAATTATGGAATGAGACACTTATAGTAGTAAAGGAGTTTTGCTATTTGGGAAGCAAAATAACTGATGATGGTCGAAGTAGAGCGGATATAAAATGTAGACTGGCAATGGCAAGAAAAACGTTTCTGAAGAAGAGAAATTTGTTAACATCGAGTATTGATTTAAGTGTCAGGAAGTCGTTTCTGAAAGTATTTGTACGGAGTGTAGCCATGTATGGAAGTGAAGCACGGACGATAAATAGTTTAGACAAGAAGAGAATAGAAGCTTTCGAAATGTGGTCCTACAGAAGAATGCTGAAGATTAGATGGGTAGATCACATAACTAATGAGGAGGTGTTGAACAGGATTGTGGAGAAGAGAAGTTTGTGGCAGTACTTGACTAGGAGAAGGGATCGGTTGGTAGGACATGTTCTGAGGCATCAAGGGATGACCAAGTTAGTATTAGAGGGCAGCGTGGAGGGAAAAAATCATAGAGGAAGACCAAGAGATGAATGCACCAAGCAGATTCAGAAGGATGTAGGTTTCAGTAGGTACTGGGAGATGAAGAAGCTTGCACAGGATAGAGTAGAATCGAGAGCTGCATCA
Source organism: Schistocerca piceifrons (assembly GCF_021461385.2). Classification (NCBI taxonomy): domain Eukaryota; kingdom Metazoa; phylum Arthropoda; class Insecta; order Orthoptera; family Acrididae; genus Schistocerca; species Schistocerca piceifrons. Next base: position 913,859,364 of record NC_060140.1, on the reverse strand, counting down.
AACCAGTCTCAGAACTGAAGACCACAACAACAACTACAACAACAACAACGACTATTCCTAGATGCTTTTGTTTACTGTATTTTCTGAAGCCGTCAATTAACTATGTGCTGCACCAGAACTCATATTAATAATGATATTTTGGTAGGAATGGCTGATATCAACCGAGCACTTCTCACAGCTTTAGTCTATTGTGAATTCTCTCTGTCTAAAACAATACGAAACCCGGTTCGTCGCAGGCCAACCACACGTAATTATAACAACCAAACACATATTCAAGATACACTTTTTTCCAACGGTAAATTGAGAACGAAATCAGAGTTCTGAGTATAATGTAATCTATTGAAATAGGGTGAGACAGAGGAATTAAATTCTTTGCAATAATTAACAATACATGATACATTGATATCTCAGGCTAATAGATCTGAAAAAGTCTTAGTTCCTGTAACGGAGATATTACTGAGAGCATTCCACATGGAAAGAAGTTAATACTGGACTCAACTGTCTTACCTCACGAACATCGTTGAATGACAGATACTCGGGAGCGAAGACATAGATGGAAGGCCGATTAACCATAACTGCCTCTTGTGCAGTATTCATGACGTTGCCGAAGGAACCGCCGTTGTCAGATGAGAAGTCAATAGCGTACAGACCAGTAACTGGGTTTCTTATTGGGAAGCCATACTGGGGACTCGTAACAAAGGAGCTCAGAGGAGGATACGTGTATGGGACGCTGACGTCAGAAAGGAAACAGAGTGCAGATGTACTAAATGGGATAGTTGTGTCCCCACTGCTAAAGAGAAGATTGCTACGTGCAGTGTAAATAGGTAACTGGGTTGTTTTGGCGGTGTTCAACGGGTAATAAGGGTCTGGAAGGTGTTCAACGGGTAATAAGAAAGGTAACTGGCTAGACGGAACGTTGATAAGGGATCTGTCCTCAAGGTCTGCACTTCCGGATGTCTTCACGTTTGCCACGTGCGGCGTCGTGCTGGACACGTCATCAAGGATTTGAGGTCTGGCTACAGCAACTGCGAACACTGCCAGCAGAATCGTCTGTGAAAACAGAAATCAGTTTGTTTCATAGATCGCGCTGAACTTAAAAATCTCCAAGTACACTACCATCATCCAATACTGTTAACATCTCTCCTTGCCGAATGAACGGAACACAATTAGTAATCCACTGTGTTCTTGAAAAAGCGCTCTAGTGCTGTTGACTGTACTAACTCCGAGGGTACAAGAACTCTGGACATCAACAAACAAACCCATACAGTCAACCACGCACAAACACTCACACATACACGCACACAAACACGTTTGCCCATGCACATGAGCGCGCTCACACACACATACACACACACACACACACACACACACACACAGTAAGAAGTATGCAGCTCTGTTTAAACTATTAGCTGTTAACGTAAAACTGTACCAATATTTTCTTATTGACGACCGTACTAGATCAGAAAGGGCTCTCATCTGTATTTACTTTTTTCATTTACAACGTCTGCTTTATATACTATTCAAGATACGTACAAACTTATTTTCGCATGTAGCCTGATTATAGTTTTCATCACAACTTGATTAAAGCATGCTGGAAACTTTAATGAATTACTTCAAAGAGTTTCACAATTATTTGCCATACATTACTTCCATCGTTCTTTTTGTAATTACATCAGTGATGTCGGAATTTTGAAAAGTGTGGGTATTCTTTCTAATGTTGTAATTAGATACAAGAAAGGAAAATTTCATACGGAAATACTAAGGTGTGAACATACAGTCAACAACGGATGGCATCTTGAGCGCTGCGAATATTGGTAAACTTAAATAAAACGATTTATCGCTTCAGTCACTTGTTTATTTTATCGATGGGTATTCGATGGTTCACACTATCGAGTTCCGGAATGTAACAACACAAATGTCAACCGTATTTATAAGTCTAAGGTATTCCGAATTATCCTTTGCATTCGGAACTACGAATGCAGCAGTAGGCTGTGATTGGCAATAAACGACTACTTAAGTGCAACAAAACTGAGAATATCCTACACCGTCTATTAACAATGTACGAAAAGTTAATGAAAGTATAAGTGAATTAAAGTAGCATTTGTATCTCTGTTGGGTAATGAAATTACAGAAAATAATATATCGTAGACATGAAAATGTTAAAAAAAGTGTGTACAGTAAGATACGGTGCCTTAACGACACAGCTTCAGATGTGAAAAAACTACAGTGAAGCCGAGGGTGCCTTCAGCCCTGGTCCGTTTTGTAGGTTGATGATTTTACTGACCAAAATCAGCATAGAAAAATTAATTTTAGTCAGAAAATACACTGCAGAAAGCCGTTACTCGGTATGAAACTGTTAACTTTGTGCCAATGATGCAACCAAATCAGAAAGAAACAAATGCACTGCTGAAATGCAAATATTTCACTACTGAGGAAGGTACTCACCAGAGTCCTCATGTCTGCTGCCGAAGTGTACCGACGGTATGCAGTGCCGCTAGTCCGCTGACATGAGGGTTTAAATAGTCGTGGACGAGGAAGGTGATGCATTTCCTGGTGCATTATTATCACTCACGTCATGGTGCTTCTTTATCACGCTCACAGTCAGGTCTCAGCAGTCTTCTGTTTCTCGCACGAACTGATAAGCTTTGTTTCACCACGGTCGTATGTCAGATGTCTGCACGTATAAGTGATAGGCGTTTGACGTCAAGGTCTCAATTCATCCATTAACTTCGTCACAGATCTCTCTCGCTCTTAGCTTTATGGACTCCGAGTGCCTCCACACACTGTAGAAAATGTCCAGCTAAATACGTCCATCGTTTCTTCTTATGCTACAGAATGTCTGACTGCCTCTTTTTCTGCATTTCTTTACTTTTATTAGTCCAGATATACACAAATATGATGCATCGTTTTCTCATGTTCGTATTTTCTGGTCTTAATATAGGAACGTGTGAGTTTCCATGAGCTACATCACTTGTTTTTGAGAGAATTAGATTTAAACATGCCGACAAACCATCTTGTATTTACGTTTTCCATGTTCTCTTAAATCACTCTCGTCAGTTTTTTCCGTCCAGAACTTTCACTGTTGGTATGAAACTGCACTTACTTTCACTGCTTTCCTGTACTAACTACAAAACAACATATTTCAGAAGGTGGCGACTTTCAGTATTTTTTTTTTCAAAAAAATGGTTAAAATCCATCAACTACTATGATCTAGAGAGAGTAAGTATGGTGAGTCCTGACAGCCGAAACTTTCATTATAAGAGAACGCATACATTCCGCTAACGGTGTCGTTAATACTTTAGGGAACAGCACATACAGTGTATCCGCAGAGTCTTAGCACCGAGCGAGAAACAGTGGCTGATCCAGTGCTGACTTTTGTTAAGCGTGTGCACGGCTGCAAACGAATATTTGAGAAGGTACTAGATCTTGACTGAGGAATATTCATGGCTCACGATTGCTAACTGGTTACCTTTCATTACAAACAAGAGCTTGCACTGTACCGGAATTGCGATTACAAGTGTCCACCTACCTAGCATTAAGGTTTACATGAACTAGCAAAAGTTCTTTTAACATCATGAAAACGGGAGAGTGCACAGAGGAAAGTTGCGCAATGATGATTATCCAAATTGCAAGCAGTTTGTTTTCTTGGTCAAAAACTTCCATGAAACTGGGTAGTTAAAGGAAAAGTCAGCTGTTGAATGTCCTGAACGAAGAATATTTTTACTTAGTGAGCTTTAATAATACTGTGTTGTTCAAGGGACATTAATAAATACAAAATATGCATTTCACCAAATGCACATCTAGAAAAATATATTGTGATGAGATCAGTAGTTAAACTGCGGTCATGAAATGAGGGTGCGCTACCCAGTGAAGGACATCTCGGTATCTAAAAAAATCGTAGAGATTTCGGGGTTGGTGATGTTGTGTATCATCTGAATAGCTACACAATTTTAGGAAAAAAGTGCTATTACAGAAGTTGTGAAGCATGGACATCAAATTCATACATACAAAAGGAAAAACAAGTAAGCTTTATACCTTAGAGGTTAGCGACATAGGGGATCGTACTATATAACTGAACTGATACGTGATAGTTAAACAGACGTTAAAAATTACAAAATTTTAACTCCTGTCGTAGTTGTTACGAGTGAGGCATATGTACTGACAGTAATTAAATTCATAAAGTGGAGCTAAAAATAATGTGGGGAAGGCGAACCAAAGACTTATTTCTTATTAGTAGGACTATTAGAATATGAATAATCCTACTAATAAGAAATTAGTCTTTGGTTCGCCTTCCCCACATTAGAATATGAACCCGCCATGAACCATGGACCTTGCCGTTGGTGAGGAGGCTTGCGTGCCTCAGCGATACAGATGGCCGTACCGTAGGTGCAACCACAACGGAGGGGTATCTGTTGAGAGGCCAGACAAACATGTGATTCCTGAAGAGGGGCAGCAGTCTTTTCAGTAGTTGCCGGGGCAACAGTCTGGATGAGTGACTGATCTGGCCTTGTAACATTAACCAAAACGGCCTTGCTGTGCTGGTACTGCGAACGGCTGAATGCAAGGGGAAGCTACAGTCGTAATTTTTCCCGAGGAAATGCAGCTTTACTGTATGATTAAATGATGATGGCGTCCTCTTGGGTAAAATATTCCGGAGGTAAAATAGTCCCCCATTCGGATCTCCGGGCGGGACTACTCAAGAGGACGCCGTTATCAGGAGAAAGAAAACTGGCGTTCTACGGAACGGAGAGTGGAATGTCAGATCCCTTAATCGGGTAGGTAGGTTAGAAAATTTAAAAAGGGAAATGGATAGGTTAAAATTAGATATAGTGGGAATTAGTGAAGTTCGGTGGCAGGAGGAACAAGACTTTTGGTCAGGTGATTACAGGGTTATAAATACAAAATCAAATAGGGGTAATGCAGGAGTAGGTTTAATAATGAATAAAAAAATAGGAGTGCGGGTTAGCTACTACAAACAGCATAGTGAACGTATTATTGTGGCCAAGATAGACACAAAGCCCATGCCTACTACAGTAGTACAAGTTCATATGCCAACTAGCTCTGCAGATGATGAAGAAATAGATGAAATGTATGACGAGATAAAAGAAATTATTCAGGTAGTGAAGGGAAACGAAAATTTAATAGTCATGGGTGACTGGAATTCGTCAGTAGGGAAAGAGGAAGCCGCATTGTAGAATTTTGCACAGAGCATGACCTAATCATAGCTAACACTTGGATCAAGAATCATAAAAGAAGGTTGTATACCTGGAAGAATCCTAGAGATACTAAAAGGTATCCGATAGATTATATAATGGTAAGACAGAGATTTAGGAACCAGGTTTTAAATTGTAAGTCATTTCCAGGGGCAGATGTGGATTCTGACCACAATCTATTGGTTATGAACTGCAGATTGAAACTGAATAAACTGCAAAAAGGTGGGAATTTAAGGAGATGGGACCTGGATAAACTGAAAGAACCAGAGGTTGTAGAGAGTTTCAGGGAGAGCATAAGGGAACAATTGACAGGAATGGGGGAAAGAAATACAGTAGAAGAAGAATGGGTAGCTCTGAGGGATGAAGTAGTGACGGCAGCAGACGATCAAGTAGGTAAAAAGACGAGGGCTAATAGAAATCCTTGAGTAACAGAAGAAATATTGAATATAATTGATGAAAGGAGAAAATATAAAAATGCAGTAAATGAAGCAAGCAAAAAGGAATACAAACGTCTCAAAAATGAGATCGACAGGAAGTGCAAAATGGCTAAACAGGGATGCCTAGAGGACTAATGTAAGGATGTAGAGGCTTGTCTCACTAGGGGTAAGACAGATACTGCCTACAGGAAAATTAAAGAGACCTTTGGAGAGAAGAGAACCACATGTATGAATATCAAGAGCTCAGATGGAAACCCAGTTCTAAGCAAAGAAGGGAAAGCAGAAAGGTGGAAGGAGTATATAGAGGGTTTATACATGGGCGATGTGCTTGAGGACAATATTATGGAAATGGAAGAGGATGTAGACGAAGACGAAATGGGAGATAAGATACTACGTGAAGAGTTTGACAGAGCACTGAAAGACCTGAGTCGAAACAAGGCCCCGGGAGTAGACAACATTCCATTAGAACTACTGATGGCCTTGGGAGAGACAGTCATGACAAAACTCTACCATCTGGTGAGCAAGATGTATGAGACAGGCGAAATACCCTCAGACTTCAAGAAGAATATAATAATTACAATCCCAAAGAAAGCGGGTGTTGACAGATGTGAAAATTACCGAACTATCAGTTTAATAAGTCACAGCTGCGAAATACTAACGCGAATTCTTTACAGACGAATGGAAAAACTGGTAGAAGCCGACCTGGGGGAAGATCAGTTTGGATTCCGTAGAAATGTTGGAACACGTGAGGCAATACTAACCTTATGACTTATCTTAGAAGAAAGATTAAGAAAACGCAAACCTTCGTTTCTAGCATTTGTAGACTTAGAGAAAGCTTTTGACAATGTTAACTGGAATACTCTCTTTCAAATTCTGAAGGTGGCAGGGATAAAATACAGGGAGCGAAAGGCTATTTACTATCTGTACAGAAACCAGATGGCAGTTATAAGAGTCGAGGAGGGGGATGAAAGGGAAGCAGTGGTTGGGAAAGGAGTGAAACAGGGTTGTAGCCTCTCCCCGATGTTATTCAATCTGTATATTGAGCAAGCAGTAAAGGAAACAAAAGAAAAATTCGGAGTAGGTATTAAAATTCATGGAGAAGAAGTAAAAACTTTGAGGTTCGCCGATGACATTGTAATTCTGTCAGAGACAGCAAAGGACTTGGAAGAGCAGTTGAACGGAATGGACAGTATCTTGAAAGGAGGATATAAGATGAACATCAACAAAAGCAAAACGAGGATAATGGAATGTAGTCAAATTAAATCGGGTGATGCTGAGGGAATTAGATTAGGAAATGAGACACTTAAAGTAGTAAAGGAGTTTTGCTATTTAGCGAGTAAAAACCTGACGATGGTCGAAGTAGAGAGGATATAAAAAGTAGACTGGCAATGGCAAAGAAATCGTTTCAGAAGAAGAGAAATTTGTTAACGTCGAATACAGATTTAAGTGTCAGGAAGTCGTTTCTGAAAGTATTTGTATGGAGTGTAGCCATGTATGAAAGTGAAACATGGACGATAAATAGTTTGGACAAGAAGAGAATAGAAGCTTTCGAAATGTGGTGCTACAGAAGAATGCTGAAGATACAGTGGGTAGATCACGTAACTAATGAAGAGGTATTGAACAGGATTGGGGAGAAAAGAAGTTTGTGGCACAACTTGACTAGAAGAAGGGATCGGTTGGTAGGACATGTTTTGAGGCATCAAGGGATCACAAATTTAGCATTGGAGGGCAGCGTGGAGGGTAAAAATCGTAGAGGGAGACCAAGAGATGAATACACGAAGCAGATTCAGAAGGATGTAGGTTGCAGTAGGTACTGGGAGCTGAAGAAGCTTGCACAGGATAGAGTAGCATGGAGAGCTGCATCAAACCAGTCTCAGGACTGAAAACCACAACAACAACAACAGAATATGAAACAAATCTATTAAAGATGCTGCCTCACTACGCTTGTCTTTCCCCATTTGGAGTGTTACTGGGATCTTCACCAGATGGGAGTTGTAACGGAACTGAAATGATGGTGGGCTGACAGTAATTTGGAGCCCGCGCGTCGGAAACGGGCGCGCTGGTGTGAGACTGCCAGGGAGTGCACCCTGATGCCATCTATTGGCGAAACTGGGAATTAGCGCTGTCTCAGACAATGCGCTAAGCTCTCGGAGTCAAATGTATTATTTTTCTTGGTAATTATAAGTTATTAGTGTATGATTTAATGTTATAAGGCGCTAGTAGTAAATTATTATGACTGGTATGAACTCCAGGGTAATAAATATAAATATTCTTAAATACTAAATGATTTCGGTGAAAAGATGGTAGGGGAACGCCCCCACTCTTGGTGATACGAGCGTAGCTAGAGGTAGCTGGAGACACAGGGACTGAACAATGGAATGGCCTGGGGAGTGTTGACGTGATCGGACGTGCATAACTGTGCTCACGCAAAAGTGATTGTGCAACAGCGAAGAGGCGAATATCGTCGCCGTTTGTGGAGTAGAACGCGACGAATGGTTGTCGAAGCCATCTCTATGCCACTGGGGCTGATTGTAAGAGTTCCTGCACCCATATTTTATGGCGGACGTGCAGTAGCTTATACGAGTGCTACAGCTCGTAGTTCCAGCCGCCATTAAGGGCATGAGGCATGAAGAGCTGCGTTAGCCACATGCATCCCACCACCAGCACCGACACGTCTACCCAAGGCAAGACTGCTTGAAATTGTTAAGTCGAACTTTGTATACATGTAAAAGGAGAATACCAGTTTTCTTTTGTGCAAGTGCAGAGGACAGAATATAGTAATGAGTAAAATTACGACGCATGTTGTTCATTGTAAAGTGTAGTAACCTGAAACATAGTGTAGTGAAATCAGACTGAGGCCACCATCGCCTCTTTCATTTACAATTCTTTTGGTTGTAGAATACTTTAGCGTTTAAGAATGTAGAAAAGAGCAATGGTCACACCAGAATGAGTCGCCTATTTATAGTTACTTAAATTTTTCTGAGTAACCTTTCAAGTAAAGTCACTTAACTAATTCTATAGCAATTGTCCAAAGAGTAATATCCCAAAATCATTAAATAAGTTGAAGGGTAGAAGTTTGTTAAATTAAGTTGCTTAAATTGTCTTGGTGGTAATTACCAAGCCAACTCACAGAAATTGAGAGAGTATTTGCTTTGTAGAATCACCTAGAATGATCAGAAATAGTAATATTCAGAATTAAGTTTAAAATTCAACTCAAGCCGTTTCACTTTGAAACGAGCCAAAAAATTGATTTATTCTTTTGCTCCTTCAGAGCTGGCGACCGTAGTTATAAGTATTTTCGGGAGGATTCGACGGTAAGTCTGCTGCTCTCGTCGTGCTGATAGGATTATCTACTGCTGCTAGCAGTGGTGATTGGATACATAAGCTCACTACCAAGTTAAGTGGGTCAGGTAGGCAGTGTTACCGTGTGAACTGTAGGGCACTGTAGGCCGTGGATCGAACCCGTTCAATCATCACAGCTCTTTGAGAAATAGTCCGGTTAGGAGTGTACTAATCCAATAGGTAAATACTGGCGAGTAACGGTCAAAAATGTATACGCAAGTGAATTTAGCAAGGTCCATGTAGCACCTAGTTAATGTGGTGTAATGGCGAGGGTAGGAGTGGAGTAAAAGTGAGCTGAGCTTGTGGCAGCTGTGCTGTCTTCAAAGATTAATAACGCCAGAATTCACTACTAACTCTTACCATTAGGGCTGAGCTATTTGCGGTTAAAATACGTAGCAGTAAGCGCAAAGGCGTGACAGCTTCAAGTCCGTATTGGCTTTATACATACGGAAGTAGGAAGCGGGTCATTCTGTCAGTGGAGGGGTTAAAACAACGGAGTCACTTGAGAACATACCCCATTTACTGATGGAAAGATTCGGCGGTTCGGTCGCAGAGTGACGGACGAAATCGAAAAATATTAATGAAATGCACCTCGTTTTGCATTACATGATACTCGAATTGGGTTGACAGTCACTAAAACAAAGGCGTTTTCCGTTGAAGCGGGACATTTTCACAAAATTTCAATTAGCAGCTTTTTTATGAATGAGAAATTATTTTGTTGGCATGCACCTAAATAGGGAGAATGACCACGATAATAAAACAAGAGATATCAGAGCTCACATGGAAATAATATGTGCTGATTTTGTCATATGCTGTTCGAGAGTGGAACGAAGAGAAATAATCTGAAACTGGTTCTACACAACCTTTGCCAAGTACTTAAGTGTGAATTGCAGAGTTGCCATGCAGAGGAAAATGGAACATTGAAGTTTATACTTTTGCTTACCAAGGGAAACAAATACTTCAATAAAAAACGACAACGTTCTCGAACGAGCGTGACTGAATTTCATATAATAACAGACAATTACGTATGAAAACTATATTTCGACATATCAGTGTTTTAGTGGCAATCGGTTTCACATTCGGAACAGATTCTCTGTATGACAACTAGTAATGGAACAGCGTTGCATTTCCGTTTCCATAGTGTGTCGTCATTAATTGAGATTAACTATTATTTCGATGTGTATATGAGAAGAGAGATGTTTCAAACTCTCTGTAAAAATATATTGTGCTTAGGAACTGAAGACATTTATTCGTTGGTATACACTTATCTATGTAAAACATTCAAATTTACGAATGGTGGTCCCTTCCTGAGGAAGCAGTAATTTACTAACTGAAAAGAGCGCTATTCAGACAACGATGGTGGCACGCTGTTAGGCCTATGATCTGACAAGCTTCTCCCTGGTCTTTTCTGTTGGCGGGATTCCTTTTTTAAAGGAGAAATACTGAGTAGACTGATCCAGACCGTACCGACAGTACAGGGTTTGAACGTGGACTGCTTGTTTTCGTTTCTGGAAAGCCTTTTCTTTGGAACGAGGGGCAGACCGAAGTGGAAGACGTCATCAGCTAGCAGTGACTGAGTGAAATAGTGTAATAGTGTGCTCTCCAAAGTTTTAATAGTCTATGCTAACACTGAAACAATTTCTTGAGAAAAGTAATAATTAGTACTTCTACTATAAGAAGTCTTCTCACGTAAATTTTAGCCATGGATGTAACATATTTTCAAGCAAAATTATGGTGAAGTAAGAATGGCATCATCTTCTTTCAAGAATGATTTCCAAAGTTAGACAATATGATGTTCTTTCTCTCTTTAACTAATGAGAGCCATGAAAGTACCGAGGAAGCATTTTGGCCCTTTGAAATAATTTGTAAAACCGAACCTTTAGCCTTGCCAAGACGCCGTTTAGTTGGAACAATTGCTTGTAACTTAAATACTAATGGTGCTGTGCCAGATAACTATCTGCAGTGATAGCAGATATGAATCCGGGCAGGATGGCTTCCAGAACAAAAAAGGTGCCGTCTTCTTGGCAAGACAAGTGAACTGCGTAATTATTTTAATGTTTCAGCGGTTGCACGCCACGATCGATACAACCGCTTATACTGATATCTTATGTAATTCTTTACTTATATTCTGAACTTATATCTACATTACTGCTATACATCCACACCCATCCTGCAAATGTGCCAATAAATGTTGCTTTCCTTTAAAGATTTCTGCTGTGCGGACTGGGTATTTGTCTGTTTGAAGTTGCGTTTCCTTAATGCTTTAGGTATTAAAGAAATTTTGCTAGTAGTTCATTCCTTTGGGAATGATCTTCGTAAACACGCTTGAAGTGTGACTGTGCGTCGCGCGTGGCTATACGAGTTGTATTTTATCACGCTAGAGCTCCAAATTATTGTCGCCGCCGGTTTGTTATGTTCGCCACCCTTAGATGGTTTTGTTAAAACAGTATTTATTTGGTTCTCTTAAAGTATTTCAGTGAACTCTTACACTGAGTTGCCTTGTCGGTTATCAAGCTGTAATGCTCGCACAGGCGATTCTAACTTCCATGAGGAATTGATAATGATCTCTCTTTTCTAGAGTATTTCTAGGTGTGTTTAACTTTGCGAAGAGTAGTGGACTGCCCCTTTGCATAAATTAATCTTCATTTCTATGTCCTTGTTATTTGAGTGCATGTTATGCCTGTCTTTTATGGGAGGAGCATTATCCTGTGTTTAATACCTATTCTTTACTTAGTACGTTTTGTGTTGATAAGTTTTCAAAAGGCTACTGATCCTGCCTCGTGGTTTGGAGGAGTGTTACATTGTGTCGTCTTGTTGTATGAGAGAGTGTGACGCCAATCCTGTAATTGCGGGTCTAACATAGTGACATAGCACAGTAGCTCCTCTGTCGTAAAATTTCTTAGCACACTTAATTTGGTCAGGGAAATAACTGCCACTCTCCCTGCAGATCCTGGGCGGTCCCACCAATGGGCTTATTTTGTATCTCTGTAATACACGTGGATGGGCACCAGCTTAAATGTTTGATCTGACGTGAAACTTGTAGAAAGTTACCAGGGCTCTGGCGTTGTTCGCTCTTTAGTCATTTAAAGGTAACTCAGTTTTGTGACCGAGCCTGCAATGTCAGCAAATATTCATGTGTGGGATATCTGTTTATGTCTATGTTATAGAGAAGCGGAGCCCACGTACTTTGGGAGCCCGATTGTGTGTCGTCCCAAATTTTTCTGGAGACGTCGGGGCATATTATCAGCCCCTGGGTGGTTTTTTTTATGAGGGCAATATATTGGATGTGTTCATAATCCCCCTCCTGTTGAAGTGCCCCTTGACTAGGAATTTTCTCTAACCCAAGTACTGATGTTTTAATAATCCGTTTATACAGGTATTGTTATCCCTGAGCAACTTGTTATAAAACAGTGATTAATGTTTTCTAATACCTTCCCTTAAAGCAAGCATTGAAATTTAACAATTTGCTGAGACAAGTATTAACGTCTTTAAATAATTTGTTTTAAATCAAGGTTTAATATTGTTGTAATTTACCGTAACAGAAGCATTTGTGTGTTGTTGTATTCAGTCCAAAGAGTAGTTTGTTAAGCAGTTAAACTGTCTTTGTCAACCAGGATCCACCCAGTGGAGTGGTAAATGACGTGTTAGTTGTTTAAGGTATTCAATCTATAACTTATTTAGTATAATTTATGTCTTGTTTGGGAAAATAAATTTTGCCAACATTCTCAATCATTTAAATAGTCCCACCAGAGTTACCTTTCTCACAGTCCACATACACTCCGCATGGTTATGAATTTCCTCCTGTACTTTAGTGAGCTATTTTTCTCAGGATAGTTCTCTACCTATTCAGTGACAGGTGGAGGGCTAGACAGACTATATGAGTACTGAAAAAAAGTATACGTATCTTTCACAGAGCGCGTAAATCCCATGCTTCTCTTGCAAAAGCTTGAAATTTGTAAAGCCAATAAGAAACACGATTTTGTACCCAGGGCATACTTTTCCTTGTTTGACAATTTTTGCACTAACGATTAAGCACCTCTCATAAGTATAACTTGCCCTGTTGCTATATAGTATAGACTGCATCAGCCGCACGGGGTAGCCGTATGGTCTGAGCCGTATGGTCTGATGCGTCTTCCTGTTTATAAATTATGCTATGAGCACATCAGTCCTATAAAATTATCGTCAGCAACGTAAATTGCATGAAACAACGGCATCTTATGTGGAAATAGACAAATGAAAAACCTCGGTGTTTGATATGTGAAATTACGCCCCGTGCAGCGCTAATTCCATGAACAGAACACAGTCTCTTTCACATACAATTACTGTGAAGCAATTATGTACACATGGATTGCAGTAACTCACAGACCCCTACCACTGACTTACAATCACTGCAGTTATGAAACTGAACACTTGATTTATGTCCAAGATGTGGCAGGAAAATGGCTCTGAGCACTATGGGACTTAACTTCTGAGGTCATCAGTCCCCTAGAACTTAGAGCTACTTAAACCTAACTAACCTAAGGACAACACACATCCATGCCCGAGGCAGGATTCCAACCTGCGACCGTAGCGGTCGCGCGGCTCCAGACGGTAGCGCCTAGATCCGCTCGGCCACTCCGACCGGCTGTGGCAGGAAAACAGTGTATTTTGCATATCCGTTCGTTCGTTTAGAGCAAGGTGCCGATATAGGTTTTCCATCAAATTGGTGGACATGAATCATCATACACGTCTTGGAAGTCCTCCGCTGACCGTGATATGAGGAGGTTTGCTGTTAAGGACTGGAGGTAGATACAGCTCTAACTCACACCCAAAACAAACAATTGTATACGAGTCGAACGCAGACTATACAACACAACCGGTACATCCCAAGATAAAAACGGAAAAAAGGTTAAATGTGCGATACATGACCTGCCGCAACATCTCTTTCTCCCTAGAATCAGTTTACCATTAAATTCTACCTCGTTACAACTCATCTCAAACGACTGCTCCATCTACATTCTATCGTCTTTTAACACAGATTCCTGTCAATTTAGAGGCAGGTGGTTCTCTTTTCTAGGAGAGCATCGAAGACTGCAGACAGCTTTCATGTATTCCTATTGCCACTGTAGACATACAACAGAATGCACCAAGTGTTCTGTTAGCTGACACCGCATGCTTGTGATTGATAGTGCATACAGAGAAGCTCGCTTCACATTTGCTAATCCGACGCTGTCTTTAGAGTTTTCGTCGGCTCCCCACGTCTGCTCACAGCTCTTTGCCATAGCCTGGGTGCTCTGCCCAGCGCCAAATCTGACCCAACAGGCCCAACCACATCGCAGCAATTTGCTAGCATACACCGCTCAACCAAATATTCTGCATTTACACTGATGGGTCGGTCGTAATATCACACAGCAAGGAATAATAGATACAAGAGTACAGGACAATGAGTATGGCAATTCGTGCGTGCAGTTTTCTGATAAAAATAATCTGGGAAAGAATAGAAAGATAACTTAGAGTTAGATAATGATCATTTTGGCTTTGCAAAAGGTAAAGACACGAAAATCATTGGTCTCTCTGTACATCAGAAATCAGATCAAACTTTTGTCGACGTAGAAAACGGTTGGTCAATGTATAGCGTTACACCATGTTTGAAAACATCCGATAAAATTATATGCGCAGTAGAGGAAGACGTGTAATGTGAAAAAAGGCGGAACAATAAGAGTGAAAAACCAAAATAAAATTGCTTGCTTGATGCATAAGATAGGGATACTACTCTCCTCTTCCCCTGTGCAGTTTATAGCGAGAGAATGGTTGCAGCATTCGGTTTTAACACATGATCTACCTGGCCATTGAACACTTCTTATCCCCACTCCATTGGAATATTGCAATAGGTGACATCAGTCTCCAGCTGAACGAACTTAAGACATGCAACTGTGCCCAAGGCCTCTAATGCATGAGGTGTGGCAGGCACGATAATCATTTTCAGACACGTTTCGATCTCATCCTGCGCAAGATCTGTCTACATACGGTCTGCCTGCTGTTATGTTGTGATCGTAGATATCGAAGACGTGGATATAGGTCACATGTGCTGATTTATTTTCAGAAGAGCAGCTTCTTACTGTGTTATATTAAATACATGCTTATTTTGTGAGATTCGTGAAGGATTAATCGTTTGTCGAAGGCCAACATTAACTATATCGAATAAGTCATACGTGATTACAGCATGAACGTACTTTAAGCACGGGATTGGCTTAAAACGCTTGTACAAGACGGTTTGTTGACGTATAATACTAAAATCACCTACACGAATTTATGTCTGATCTGAGACTAGCAGCTCCATCACCAAAACGTAATTACGATTTTAGTTCACATTTATGTTTCTGGCAAAGAGTAGACATTCATATTATTCCGCTTTGATGCATGTCTGGAACTGTTATTTATGAGGTCGGTCGGCTTAACAGAAAGGAAGGAAGGAAAATTTAATGTTCGATGCCCCTTATTATACAAGTTCATTAGCAGTAGAGGCATAGTACACACACACACACACACACACACACACACACACCACACATACGAGCACTCACAAACATACATTGTGGAATCGAGCATCCCAACATTTGCCATTAAGAAATTTATGGAAACCACGAAATATTTCAGTCAGTCCTTGAGTTGAGCTGCTGTTGAAATGTTCCCTTAGAAAAATTATGAATGACTGTGCTAGTAAACTTCTACGTTATTTGATACAAAGACAGCTGAGTAAAACTGAACGTGCTCAGGCAGTTTTCTCTTTACTTATTCCGATCATCACAAACTGACACACAATATTTTTTAGCGCTACTTTCAATAATCCCTACAACAGAATGGACCTGACTCACAATGACCTATACCTTTCATGAACCACTTACCTCACAAAAATCTTCGTTACTCGAACTACTGCAATACAGCGAGTGCCAATACTGCCAGCTAAATAAAAAATTCTAACTGCTGAAGGCACTAACTACTGATAGGCATAGTTAGCAAATGAAAGATTTTGATAGAGAACAAATAATGTACTTACCTTAATAGCGTTCAAAAGTCTATATATAATTTTGTGACATCCAACTAAACAAATTTCCTTTTTCTGACGGACACAAGTCCATATCGTCCGCTCAAAACTCTGGCATCTCTCTCCCCAAATCCACCATTGCTGGCGGCTCACCTCCAACTGCGCAACGCTACTCGCTGTTCACATCCAACTGCCCAACACTACACAAGCGAATACTTCAACAATGAGTCCAGCCAGCCACAGACTGCACACAGCGCAGTCAGTGATTTTCATACAGAGCGCTACGTCGTGTTTCCAACATAAAAACCTAAACAGCCTACTTACACTGTATTTACGAAAACGAGTCAACTCATTGTGTATTTCCAGGTATAAAACTGAAATGTTCTTTCTGTTTTATGCACAATATTTCTAAGAGCGACCCTGTCGTCCTTTTCGGTGCTGGGGTTTGTGCTGCTGTGTTTACTCGCTACCTGGACACCAACCAGTCTTGTTGTAGTCCCAGCCGTTAACGTATAATGACGTCCTTCATCATTAAGCTGTATTAAAGTCTTGAACATTTTCTACTTTCTCCTACATTTCAAGATTATAGCTTCTGACGTTGTCAAAGAGTGACATGATAATTAGCTCTATTTTCCATGCTCTTGCATTATAGGCTTATACAAGCTCTTTCACATGTAAAGTTGTCTGCCTTTCAGCTCTAAAATTATTTCTTTAAGTGTTCATCATTCTACAGTGAATAATTCGAAAGTTAAATGATTATTAAGAAGTACAGTGAAAATGAAGGTATAAATAATTAAAACTCAATAGTCAAATGAAAGGCACTTTTATTCAGAATGACATTAACACAGGATATTGACAACTAACTCAGTGTTGGTTAACTTATTTCAGCTTCTTGGTAAACGAGGTATTCTACTGGCTTCACAAGTTAGCAGCAAACAGCTCCCGGGACGTGAACAGGGACACCACCAAAATAGATAGTGTTTGCTGATAAGCTGCCTGGAGCTGCGGCTGGTTGTGTGTCGGTGCCAACAGGAGCTCCACCGAAAGTGACTGCGTTTGGGTACAGGCTGAAAGACTCGGCGCGATTATGTAGTACAGTGAGAGAGGGGGCGCCATCTGCGGACTGGAGGAGCGGCAGCGGTGCAGGTCCGGGCTCGGCGCTGGAAGCTTGGTCTACAGCGGCGACGGCATCTGATATGGAGGCTTCAGCCATATTACTCTCTCTGTCGGATGCCGGAGACTGTGCAGACATTACAGTTTACATTAGTTGCTGGGGTTTGGTGAATTACACTACTGGCCATTAAAATTGCTACACCAAGAAGAAATACAGATGATAAACGGGTATTCATTGGACAAATATATTATACTAGAACTGACATGTGATTACATTTTCACGCAATTTGGGTGCATAAATCCTGAGAAATCAGTAACCATAACAACCACCTCTGGCCGTAATAACGGCCTTGCTACGCCTGGGCATTGAGTCAAACAGAGCTTGGATGGCGTGTACAGGTACACTTGCCCATGCAGCTCCAACACGATACCACAGTTCATCAAGCGTAATGACTGGCATATTGTGACAAGCCACTTGCTCGGCCACCATTGACCAGACGTTTTCAATTAGTGAGAGATCTGGAGAATGTGCTGGCCAGGGCAGCAGTCGAACATTTTCTGTATCCAGAAAGGCCCGTACAGGACCTCCAACATGCGGTCGTGCATTATCCTGCTGAAACGTAGGGTTACGCAGGGATGGAATGAAGGGTAGAGCCACGGGTCGTAACACATCTGAAATGTAACGTCCACTGTTCAAAGTGCCGTCAATGCGAACAAGAGGTGACCGAGACGTGTAACCAATGGCATCCCATACCATCACACAGGGTGATACACCAGTATGGCGATGACGAATACACGATTCCTCTGTGTGTTCACCACGATGTCACCAAACACGATTGCGACCGTCATGATGCTGTAAACAGAACCTGGATTCATCCGAAAAAATGACGTTTTGCCATTCGTGCACCCAGGTTCGTCGTTGAGTACACCATCGCAGGCACTCCTGTCTGTGATGCAGCGTCAAGGATAACCGCAGCCATGGTCTCCGAGCTGATAGTCTATGCTCTTGCAAACGTCATCGAACTGTTCGTGCAGATGGTTGTTGTCTTGCAAACGTCCCCATCTGTTGACTTAGGGATCGAGAAGTGGCTGCACGATCCGTTACAGTCATGCGGATAAGATGCCTGCCATCTCGACTGCTAGTCATACGGGGCTGTTGGGATCCAGCACGGCGTTCCGTATTTCCCTCCCGAACCCGCCGATTCCATATTCTGCTAACAGTCGTTGGATCTCGACCAACGCGAGCAGCAATGTCGCCATACGATAAACCGTAATCGCGATAGGCTACAATCCGACCTTTACCAAAGTCGGAAACGTGATGGTACGCATTTCTCCTTCTTACACGAGGCATCACAACAACGTTTCTCCAGGCAACGCCGGTCAACTGCTGTTCGTGTATGAGAAATCGGTTTGAAACTTTGCTCATGTCAGCACGTTGTAGGTGTCGCCACCGGTGCCAACCTTGAGTGAATGCTCTGAAAAGCTACTCATTTGCATATCACCGCATCTCCTTCCTGTCGGTTAAATTTCGCGTCTGTAGCACGTCATCTTCGTGGCCTAGCAATTATAATGGCCAATAGTGTATCAGCTAAGGAAACGAGTATTTAGAATAAGAGCTGTGCGGCGAATCGGTGATGCACATTAAAATCGGTAGTAAGGCAAGTAATAGCGACCGTCACACCATCAATAAAAACATTTGTCCTTCTGAACCCGGCATCCATCGCATTTTAACAGCACTTATGGAGAGGACCAATTAATTTTTTTATTCAGTGTAGAATATCATAGTACTTTCCGCCCCCGGTAGCTGAGTGGCCAGCTCGATAGAATATCAATCCAAAACGCCCGGGTTGTTTCCCGGCTGGGTCGGAGATTTTCTCCGCTCAGGGACTGGGTGTTGTGTTGTCCGAATCATCATCATTTCATCCCCATTGACGCGCAAGTCGCCGAAGTGACGTCGAATCGAAAGACTTGCAGCCGACGAACGGTCTACCCGACGGGAGGCCCTAGTTACACGACATTTATATTTATTTATCATAATACTTTTCTAATTCGAATCGGCCTATCACTTAAAGGCAGCCATATCTATGTTTTTTCCAATGTGAAAGGTACCTTGTCTGTTCTCGTACTATTATTGAAACATTTAAATTGTACGTGTAGTATTCTTATACGGTTTTGTACTTTAGGTTCTTAGCTAACTACGTATTTTGCGGAATAACGACAGATTTTTCGGCTCTAGAAGACCGACCTAACACATGCGTACTGTCACAAAGACGGGTGTTGAGTGAACGTTGACAGCATGAACTACATAAAAGTGGTATGCCTTCTGCGTATTTTTCGAGTGTAATTTTTAAAAATCGTCAGGCTAAATAGATATATTACTATTAAAGTTATCAATTACTCAGAAAAATAAAAATTACGACAAACAGATTTGTAATATCGTCTCTGGGCGGGCAGAAAACTTATCATTAATGGAATAAAAACATTATGAAGCTTTTGACCGAGCCACCACTTTAAAACCAGGAAAATGATGCGAATCGACTTGAGACACAGACGCTTGCAACATACACGCTTTGGAGAACTAAATGATCAGCGTTCTTATCAACTGAATTGTCCCGGCAGTTACCTTACGCGATTCTGGACAAAATGGGTTAGCCTAATCCGGATGACGCGATAGCGTTTTCACCCAGCGCCCTCCTCAGTTCTGATCCCGTACCTCAGCATTGCCCCAACTCATTCGCTATTAGCTTTTCGGATCTCGTGCAATAAAGGGAGCAAGGTAAAACGTGTAACTATGCAACTCGTGTGCTTTGTAGTTAACACTAAATCATGATTCAAAATTTCTATTGATTATGTCTCTACCAGACCACTGGACTTAATTTCAGCCAAATTTAAACATTTGAGTGACCTTTCCTGGTTATTCTGTGCGTTCTGTTGCCATCTAACAACGACGTGCTGCGCCACAACTTGAAATCAGAAAGAGTCCTTTCATGGCAATCGCTGTTAACATCTGAGGACGTATCACAACTGGATTTAAAAGTTCACTCTATTCTTTCCTACATCTTAGTGAAACAGTAACGCACCTATATCGTTGCTGGTCTGCCAGAGGTAAATCCAACACAATGTTTTCAAGATGCAACGGTTTTTACAAGTAAATAGATAAACAAATGAGTTTTTTGTTAAAAAGATAGTCTATTTCAAAAAAGGTAAGACATGTAGAAATTAAAACCATTTGCAATAATTGACAGTTAACAATATATTGATACACTATGTGATCAAAAGTATCCGGACACCCTCAAAAACATACGTTTTTCATATTAGGTGCACTGTGCTACCACCTTCTGCCAGGTACTCCGTGTCAGCGACCTCAGTAGTCATTAGACATCGTGAGAGAGCAGAATGGGGCGCTCTGCAGAACTCATGAACTTCGAACGTGGTCAGACGACTGTGTGTCACTTCTGTCATACGTCTGTATGCGAGATTTCCGCACTCCTAAACATCCCTACGTCCACTGTTCCCGGTGTGATAGTGAAGTGGAACCGTGAAGGGACATGTACAGCACAAAAGCATACAGCCCGATCCCGTCTGTTGACTCACAGAGACCGCCGATAGTTGAAGAGGAGCGTAATGTGTAATAGGTAGACATCTATCCACACCATCACATAGGAATTTCCAACTGCATCAGGATCCACTGCAAGTACTGTGACAGTTAGTTGGGAGGTGAGAAAACTTGAATTTCATGGTCGAGCGGCTGCTCATAAGCCACACATCACGCCGGTAAATGCCAAACTACGCCTCGCATGGTGTAAGGAGCGTAAACATTGGACGATTGAACAGTGGAGAAACGTTGTGTTGAAAGACGAATCACGGTACACACTGTGGCGATATGATGTCAGAGTGTGGGTATGGCGAATGCCCGGAGAACATCATGTGCCAGCGTGTGTGGCGCCAACAGTAAAATTCGGAGGTGGTGGTGTTATGGTGTGGTCTTTCTCTTCATGGAGAGGGTTTGCACCCCTTGTTGTTTTGGGTGGCACCATCACAGCACAGGCCTACATTGATGTTTTAAGCACCTTCTTGTTTCACGCCGTTGCAGAGCAATTCGGGGATGGCGACTACATCTTTTGACACGACCCAGGACCTGTTCATTACGCACAGCCAGTGGCGAAGTGGGTACACGACAATAACATCCCTGTAATGGACTGGTCTGCATAGAGTCCTGACCTGAATGGTATAGGACACCTTTGCGATGCTTTGGAACGCCAACTTCGTGCCAGGCCTCGCTGACCGACACTGATACCATCTCCTCAGTGCAGCACTCGGTGAAGAATGGCCTGCCATTCGCCAAGAAACCTTCCAGCACCTGATTGAACGTATGCTTGCGAGAGTGGGAGCTGTCGTCGAGGCTAAGAGTGGCCAACGCCATACTGAATTGCAGCATTACCGATGGAAGGCGTTACTAACATGTAAGTCATTTTCAGCCAGGTGTCCGGATACTTTTGATCACATAGTGTATTTCTTGCCAATCGACCATAAAAAAGTCTTAGATACTGAAACGCTGATGTTACCGACACAGCGTTCCATGTAAGAGTCAGTTTATACTGAGATTACATATCGTACCTTACTAAGATCGTTGACTGAGGAATATTCGGGAGCGAATGCATACACGGGATGCCGACCAGTCACAAGAGAACCTTGGGCAGTGTTCATCACGTTGCCAAAGGAGGCGCCAGCAGTCGACAGACTGGTGACTGGGTCTGTTGTTGGGAAACCCTGCTGGGGTCTCGTAAGAACAGAACTGAGAGGAAAGTACGGGGAGGGGAAGCCAGCACTGAAAGGGAAGCAGAGTACAGTTGTGCCAAAAGTAAAACACACGTCCTCGCCTATGGGAAGACTGCTAGGTACGGGGTAGAAGGGAAAGTGGGAACTCTTGAAGATACTTGAAGGGTAGTACATGCTCGGAAAGATGGGCAGGTTATTAGGTAGAAAGTTGACGAGGGGTAAGGATCCAGGTGACACAACTGTGGGCTTGTCGAGTACTTGGACGGTACTGGAAGTATCCACGTTCTTAGGGGTTGCTGGCGTCAGGGAGACAGGAAGTGCCGTGGATGTCTCTGGGTTAGCAGGAAAGGGAGGCACCTGAACTGAGACTGTGGTTTTTCCTGCTGGAGGCACCTCTGGACTGGATGGTGTGGTGGGCTCATTTTGTCTGCCTGCAGCAGGTTTCTCTCCTGGGTCTGCAACTCCAGACGTCTTCTCCTTTGTCACGCACGGCGTCGGACTGGGCACTCCATCATAGACCCCAGGTCTGGCGGCAGCAACTACCAACACTGCCAGCAGGATCACCTGTCAACAAAAGGTTACTATTAATTTCACAAGTTGCGATGAAACGTACATGCACACTTCCGTCTCTCGTAATTGTGTGAACAGGAGCCAACTACTAATCCACAGTGAGCCATATTTCCTTCTAGTATGAGCAAGAGGCATTACTCGTCTTTGGTACCACTTGCCAATAATGTTGACTGAATTCATTCGGTAGATACGTACACACAGGCAAACGCTACATACTCGCCCACACGTTGTCAAATATGCAGCCCTGTTTTAACTAGTAGCCCTTATTCAGACATCATACAAACGCTTTTCTACTGACAGATTCACCACGTTTAAAAGTGCACCACTCTTTATTTTCTCTTTCTCACCTACAACATCTACTTCATTTACTAACTTAGCTATGATTTCAGTATTTTAAACATAGCTGCACAACAGCAACGGTTCCACGTAATAAAATTATAAACAGCCGACCAGTTGCAATGGATAAAGAATTCTTTACCTAGGTTTCAACAAATTTAAATTTGTCTTCTTCAGAAGGTGGCAATTTTACATTAGTAAGGACTAATATACCATCGCCGTTTTTACAAATGTCGGCATAGATTCATTTGCCAAAATTAAAATATAGCCCTAGAAATAGGGTTTGTCACGTAAATATAAATTAGTACATGGATGTTGCAGCCCTATTTCTAGGACTATATTTTAATTTTGACAAATGGATCTATGCCGACATTTGTAAAAACGGCAATGGTACATTATTCCTTACTAATGTAAAATTGCCACCTTCTGAAGAAGACAAATTTAAATTTGTTGAAACCTAGGTAAAGAATTCTTTATCCACTGCAACTGGTCGGCTGTTTATAATTTTATTATTTAGCTATGATTCCTCTTGCTTCCTTATAGTCCTTAATCTTACTATAACCTTCATCGCAACAGGATTATACCATATCGGAAATGTGAATGTATCTCTACTACAGTGTGAAAATCAAGCATTTAACTGTGATGTATCATTTCCGTCGCTTATTGTATCTGTAATAATATAATCAGACTATAGATGCGTTTAGATGTTTCTTGAATTTTGTTATTACATTAGAATTGCACCAATCAAAAGAGCAGTATTAGGGAGGTTTTCTAAACCATCCATGACTAATACGAATGCAGCAATACGTTATGAACGGAGAAAACCAACCACGTAATAACAGAGGAACTGAGAATATTAAACAGCGTTTATAAGTAAACTCAGTTATAAAAAGTGAGGTTTAGGCTAATAATTAGCAACTCTCTCTTTCGTCAGCTGAACAAGTGGTAATAGTTTTGAAATCAGTACAGTATCGAAAAATGGGTTTAATAAAACAGTATGCACAGTATCACATTAAAAATGCATTGATCAAGCGTACCCCAAAGTCGAGTTAAACCAAAGAGAAGAAAATATTATGCTTTTATGAAATATATGCCAGACGTGGGATAGCTAAAGTGCATAATGGGACGCTTTCGTCTATCCTTCTCCTATTTTCTGGACAGCAATGCAATTCAAAACAAAAAATGCATAGGAAATAAAGGAAAAGAAGGATGCTAAAAATTGGAACCAAGCTGCTACTCGAACTAAAATTGGTAAATGACTTATTGATGCCACCATGTAAGATGGAAACAATTACACAGCTCAAATGCAAGTATTCCCCAACTGTGGAAGGCACTTACCAGGGTCCTCATGTCTGCTGCTGAAGAATAATGACGCTGTTCTGTGTCGCTGATCTGAGGGCTTAAATAGTCGTGGACGATGTTGTCGCACTGCCCGGAAGATTATCTCTCACGTTCCGGGCGCCTCTTTATCACGTTCACAATCAGATCTAAGTGGTCTGCAGTGTGGCACATGAATTGATAAGTTACGTTTCCGCATGCTCGTATGGCAGGTGTCTGCATACATAAGTGATAGGAGTCTGACTTCGTGCTTTCCATATACCTGCTGACTTTGTCACATACACTGATTGGCCAGCACATTATGGCCACCGATATGGTATCGGTGTAGACACATCCAGGTGATAGCAGCCCCACCTAGCGGGGAATGACTGCTAGTCAGACACAAGCACGTTCCATGTAGTATCAGTGAGCGTGCTGTCCGTGTCTATAATGGGGAAGGCGCGCGATCTTTCTGAGGCTCACCGAGGGCAGATTGTGATGGCCCCGGAGGATTGGCACGGTCATTTCGGAAACTGCAGAACGTGTCGAGTGTGCGAGGAGTGCAAGGGTGAGCGTTCAAAAATGGTTCAAATGGCTCTGAGCACCATGGGACTTAACTTCGTCATCAGTCCCCTAGAACTTAGAACTACTTAAACCTTACTAACCTAAGGACATCACACACATCAATGCCCGAGGCAGTATTCGAACCTGCGACCGTGGCGGCCGCGCGGTTCCTGACTGCAGCGCCTAGAACCGCTCGGCCGCCCCGGCCGTCATGGTGAGCGTCTTCAACTGGCGAAGCCCCGATGAAACCACGTAAAAATGTCGTGGGGTTGCGCGGCCAAATGTAGGACTGGTAAAATAAGACAGTCGGCAAACTGTCCCGGAACTAACATCAGACTTAAATGCTGAGCAGAGCGCAAATGTGTCTGAACACACAGAGCACCGAATGCTCCTATCGAAGGGCCTCCGCAACCAACGACCCACGCATGTGCCGATGTTAACCCCACGAGGTCAGCAAGTACGACTGAAATGGGCACGTGGCCATCGGCACTGGACCTCGGCGCAATGGCAGAGCGTTGCACGCTCTGATGAATCCCGGTACCTCCTTCGTCATGGCGATGGGAGGGCCAGAATCAATCTTCTTCCAGGGGAACAGCTAATTGATACCTGTATTGCGGGATGGAGACAAGCCGGCTTCGGCTCCATTTTGCTCTGGGCAACATTCGTGCGGCCATCCGTGGGTCCAGGTGCAAGGCACCATGGTGTCCAAGGGTTATCGTACACTAGTTGTAGACCACGTACACCCCTTGATAACGATCATGTTTCTCGACGGCAGTGGCTTTTTCCAGCAAGATAATGCGCCATGTCACAAGGTCAGAAGTGTGATGGAGTGGTTCGAGGATCACAATGACGAGTTCCAATTGATGTGCTGGCCCCACAACTCGGCAGATCTGAACCCGATCGGAAATATCTGGGATGTGATTGAACTTGGCGTCAGAGCTCGTTTTCCCCCTCCCGGAATTTACAAGAATTTGGTGACATTTGTGTGCAGGTGTGGTGCCAACTCCCTACAGTGACCTACCAAGGTCTCATTACTTCCATGCCACGACGCTTCGCCCCTATTATCTGTGCCAAAGTTGGACACACCGGTTATTACGCAGATGGTTATAGTGTTCCAGCTGATCAGTGTAATTCACCCTGTGTTATTCGCTCCCAACTTCATGGACGCCGAAAGCTTTCACAGACCGGAGTAATAACCTGCAAAATACTTTCCTCAGTTCCTTCGTAGCTCAGAGAAGCTATGCCATCTCATTTTATCTGGAGTTCTCTTAATCCTTCGTATTTTCGGGTCTCAATATTCTCGTTGGAGATTGCTCCGTGTTAAGTGACAATAACTACAGGACTTTTTTCGGGGAGAACCGCATTTAAAACGGTCGACCAGCTATCTTGATTTAGATTTCCCACCTTCTCTTATATCACTCCTGTCAATTGATGGGCGCTTGTCCTTTAAAAGGGATGCCCTCAGTCTTTTTTCCAACTCCGGACCTTCTCTGTGATTATGAAATCGTAATCCATTTACCAGGTTCCTACGGTTTCTAGAGATTGTAATGGTATGGAAGTTATCGTCTTTTATCATTCACGTCAAGATCTCCGTTGTAAGATTCTGCTAACGGCTCGTCGAAATGTTACAGACGAGCAAGACTCAGAACTAGACATAGATAAAGTACCCTTTATTGAATTTTGTTTTGAGAGACGAATATTTGTAAACGAGAATTTCAAGAGGAATGCGAGGCATGTGATACAAACAGATTACGTTTGATTACAAACAACAGAACATTCCTGCAATTTGGATGATGCAGTGTTTAAACGCTGTGTACCATCGTCTTTGAGGTTTCCATGGTCGAGTTTAACACTGCTAGCAATACTCGACTGGTTTTCACAGATGGAGTATTAAGCATTACGCGAACTTTCAGAAATACCTAAAATATCAGGAAAATCAAGGAGGACAAAGAAAATTTATGTAATTCATGCTTCCTTTTCTTTGCCAAATATACTAACGGTGCACTTATTCTTGTTTGGTTTGTCGTGTAGCTTCTGCACAGGAGCGCTGTGGCTCTGAGCGCTATGGGACTTAACTTCTGTGGTCATCAGTCCCCTAGAACTTAGAACTACTTAAACCTAACTAACCTAAGGACATCACACACATCCATGCCCGGGGCAGGATTCGAACCTGCGACCGTAGCAGCCCCGCGGTTCCGGACTGCGCGCCTAGAACCACTAGACCACCGCGGCCGGCACAGGAGCGCTGTGGTGGAAGGATCCACTAGAATTACGGATAACTCTGAATTATTTCTGTTTGCGGATGACACTGGCTTGTTAGTAAAGGATGTAGGGTGCAACATTGGTTCGGTTTCAAATAGTGCAGTTCATGACAGAAGTTCATAGAATGTAGAAAATAAAGTAACGCTAAATCACACTAAGACTCAGTTTTTATAGTTTTCAACACACAATTCAACGAAACTTGACGTTTTAATTTCACAGAATGGGCCAATGATTAGTGAAACTGAACAGTTCAAATTTCTAGGTGTTCCGATAGTCAGTAAAAGAAAGCCCACGTTCAGTATCTTCTTCAAAGACTTAAGGCTGCCATTTTTGCTTTTCGAACGGTATCTGAAGTCACTGATTGTTCGAGATGGAAATTAGTCTACTTTGCTTATTTTCATTCGATTGTGTCGTATGGTATTATATTTTCAGGTAACTCTTCCCATTGTAAAAGGGTATTTTTGGCTCCGAAACGGGCGGTTCGGGCAACGAGTGGTGTAAGTTCACGAACGTCTTGTTGACCCCTGTTTACGAGACTGGGTATTTTCACATTGGCCTCTCAATATGTCATTTCTTGCTAACAGTACTAGATCATTCCCAAGAATAAGCAGCTTTCATTCAGTTAATACTCGGAAGAAATCAAACCTGCATTTGGATCGGACTTCCTTAGCCCTTGTTCAGAAAGGTGTGCAGTATACTGCTGTATCTATTTTCAGTAAGCTACCACTAGAATTCAAAAATCTTAACAGTAATCCACGCGCTTTCAAATCGAAACTGAAGAGTTTCCTCATGGGTCACTCCTTCTATACTGCCAAGGAGTTCCATGAAAAATTAAACTGATTCTTGTTGTACTGTTGATTGCGTTTACTTAAAGTTATGGCTTGACTTTTTTCAGGTTCATAAGCATTTTATTTTTATCTGTTATTACTCTTATGTTGTAATTTCATGTACTGACACTTTCCACGACCATGGAGATTTGGTCCTCAATTTGGTCCTATGGAACTTGACGTGTAAATACGAGGGCTATTCGGAAAGTAAAGAACGATAGGTCGCGAAACGGAAACCACAAAGAAAATCAAAACTGTTTTATTTGCCATGGTTAGCTATAACTTCCAGCTTCTTAAGTCGCCGATCCGACTTAGACGTTTGTCGTATCGTTGTACCAACTTTCCAATACCCTCTTTATAGAAGGCAGCCGCCAGTGCTTTCCGCCAATTCTCTACGCTGGCCTACATCTCGTTGTCTGTGCCAAGATGTTGTCTTCATAGCCAGCGGTTCATGTGAGCAGAGATGAAACTGAGAGGGAGATAATTACGGGTTGTATTGTGGGTAATCAAAGGTTTCCGACTGAAAACGATGCGGATGCATCTTCATTGCCCCTGCAGAATGTGGCTGAGAATTGTCTTGAAGAAGAAAACGCATCACAGTTATGTAATGTTGGCTGCATAGCTTCAGGCGAAATTTCTCACCAGGCCCTCGTACTTGGCAGGAGACACTATTGTTCTAGGTATCTTTACGTGCTCCCTGTGTTCTCGCAACTAAAAAGAGCCACGTAATGCGATCGCGGGCATATTAGAGACACTGTCCAACACACCTGTGTAAAACTTAATCTGATTTTCACTGTGGTTTTCATTTCGTGACCGATCGTTCCTTACTTTCCGAATAACCCTCGTAGATAAATGAAAACAAAATGTGGGAAATTTTAGAAATTTGTGGTGAGTTCCTATGAGACCAAACAACTGTCATTGGTCCCCAGACTGACACGCTACCTAATCTAACTTAAACTAACTTACGCTAGGGAGACCATACACATATTCATGCCCGAGGGAGGACTCGAACCTCCGACGCGGGGAGCCGCGCGTACCGTGGCAATGCGCCTCAGACTGCGGGCCTAACCCTCGCGGCTAACAAAACGTGGGAATATTCATCACGAGATTGAAATTCACGTTTCATACCCATGTTTACTTACAATTAAATTTGATTTTGGATAGGTATCACATTGAGCAAACAAACTTTACCGGATATGTTTCCGTTTGCACCATCAAGGAGGACATCAAACAGAACATCCCTTCAGGGACCTGTAAGACCGTTGCCATGACATTACCGGGTGAGGGGGCGGCTTTCAACTTTTTCCTGGGAGGAGAGGTGGTGTGATTCCGTGGACTGCCGTTTTGTTTCAGGTTCGAAGTGATGAACGCCTGTTTCGTTGCCTATGAATGTTAGACAAAAAAAGATTTCACTGTCAGCCTCGTAAAGAGTGCGCAATTTCGCACAGATGGTCCATCAGGTTAGCCAAGCGATCTAACGCACGGCTTTCAGGGCTGGGAAGGAGCAGCTGGTCCCCGGCACTAATCCACCCGGCGGACTTGGGTTGCGGACCAGTGAGCTGGCCAGTCTGTGCATGGGTTTTAGGGGGTTTTCCATCTGCCTCGGCGAATGCGGGCTGGTTCCCTTATTCCGCCTCAGACATACTATGAAGGCGATTGCTGCAAAAACAAGTTCTCCACCTATGCATACACCACCATTACTCTACCACGCAAACACAAGGGTGGTGAGACATTCCCTCCGGGTGGGGGGGGGGGCAGTGGCTCGGTTTGGGGCCGCAGAGGGGTGAAGTGGACTGCAGCAGTCGTTTTTGGGTTGTGGACCACCGCGGCTGCAGCGGGGACGGAGTCTCTCCGCCGTTTCTAGGCCCCCCGTTAACAACCAATACATACAATACAAACCAATGCTGGCGGACAACTTGTGTCGGCGCTGCCTGGTCAGACTTCCAGTCGTGCAGCAAGGTGTTTGATTGTGATCCGTTGATCACCTCCAGTGAGGGTGTCCACACGTTTCAACATTGCAGGAGTGACAGCTGTGTGCTGCCGGCTGGCGCGCGGCAAATCGGGTTTGTACGACCGTGTTTTTGTTCACTGCCAGGTCTCCGTAGACGCTTTGCCAGCGCCTATGAATATCCGCGATTCTCTGGTTTTCCGCCAAAAGAAATTCAATGAGAGATCTCTGCTTGTATCGCAACTCCGTTACAGACACCAGTTTGAAGGCTATGTATAGCGTCGCCACCATGGGAACTTCATGAAACTACAGGGGCCTTAACGAGAATATTTCACGATATCCCACAACAAATTCCGAATTTTTTCAACCGAAATTGTCCAAATGGTTCAAATGGCTCTAAGCACTATGGGACTTAACATATGAGGTTATCAGTCCCCTAGACTTAGAACTACTTAAATTTAACGAACCTAAAGACACCTCACACATCCATACCCGTGGCAGGATTCGAACTTGAGACCCTAGCAGCCGCGTGGTTCCGGACTG
This sequence comes from Schistocerca piceifrons, assembly GCF_021461385.2. NCBI lineage: Eukaryota > Metazoa > Arthropoda > Insecta > Orthoptera > Acrididae > Schistocerca > Schistocerca piceifrons. The sequence goes on along the minus strand of NC_060140.1, from coordinate 913,829,089 downwards.
AAGTGCCTAGAACCGCTCGGCCGCCGCGGCCGGCTTCCGAAATCGTCCGTGAAAAAATGTGTTGCATTGCTTGCTGACCGTCCCACGTGCACTCAATTCACATCCATGGTCCGACAAAAACCAGCATTTATGGATATCATGTTCAGGAACACTCCTCTTTAAGTTAGAAAATCACTTGACTGGGCCTGTTGTATAACAACATTAATTTACAGCGCACCGTTTTCTGGATTCTTTTTGAAAAGGAGCTTTCAGCATTATTAGAAGAGATTCTTATGGCTTCAAGGATGGATATTTCGTTCCAGAAATAAGAGGCCGCTGCACTCTCTTGTAGTCAGGTCACACACCATCTACACCAACAACCCGACCATTAAACATTGTGAAGAAATTATGTATAGAAGCACTGTTTCATTTAAAAAGAAAGCATTAAGGTAATAACATTGTAGGAGCAATGGGATCCACATGTTCCAAATGACAATAGCCTACCGCACTGCTTGCCGTTGGCTTCTGCCTGACCAATGTCGATGGTTTAAATGACTCTGAACACTATTGGACTTAACATCTGAGGTCATCAGTCCCCTAGAACATAGAACTACTTAAAACTAACTAACCTAAGGACATCACACACATCCATGCTCGAGGCAGGATTCGAACCTGCGACCGTAGCAGCTTCGCGGTTCCGGACTGAAGCCCCTAGAACCGCTCGGCCACAGCGGAAAGCAATGTCGAAGGTTTAAGGAAATCAAATACATCTATACATCCTTATGTTAGTTAGATTAAAGTAGTTCTAAGTTCTAGGGGACTGATGACCTCAGATGATAAGTCCCATAGTGCTCAGAGCTATTAGAACCATTTGAAAACCTTGGTGATGTAAGTGAAGAGCAGGGCGAAAGATTCCACCAAGACGTGAAAGAAATGGAAAGAAGATATCAAGGAAGATGGAACGTCAACATGATAGCGGACTACTGCTGAATGATAAAAAGAGATGATCCTCAACGAATCCACAGCCAGAAAAGCAATAAAATAAGCTTTTACATAGAGCGAAAGTGTTGTTATAAGGACTTACGAGCTTAAAGAGAAATGGAAGTGTACTGGAAATGTAGTTCATTACATGATGTATAAGTAAAATAAAATTTTATAACGTTGGAAAAAATGTTATAAATTGCTTAAATTTTGTTATTATACACAAAAATACTACAGTTTTTGTGAGAAAACCTGACGCGATGGAAAAAAATGGATTGCATTTTTGAAATCAGCGCTGAAAAGTACATAAAAGTCAGTTATCAAATTTCAAACAACTTTCTAAAAATACTTTTTTGCAGACCTGTGTTATGGACAAGTTCCACTGGTCCGGCATCACTTGTTTATCCCATATTTCAACGAAGAGCTGGTGGATAAGACTCGTCAGAACCCACGCCCCCCCCCCCCTTCCAACCCCCCAACCCGCTACCGTTGATCACCATCTGTGCTACAGTTTTATCATTCCCTGTTTGTATTTACGTTTGCACATTTTGATTCCAGTGTTTATTTTAGGCAGGCCTTGTTGAATTTTATATCAAGTCATGTTTTAAGTAAAGTTTATCGCTTGATTATGAAGCCATATCAACTACCATGAAACAATCTGCAGTCTTCATATGCTGTGTTATCAGTCGCAGTAACGAGACATAGTTCCACGCCAGCAGAGGACTACAATGGACATTAATATGATGACGCACTGCTCACATTCCCTTCTAAATACCCCAGAATAATCCAGCAGGAGAACAGTAAACACAACAATTCTAGATTAAATTGCGCCTATCGTCCGCGACTCTTTCGCAGTGTCAAAGCGTAATCTCATGCTGCTACTTCGCCTGCATATTGAAGACGTCGGTCCACAAGCTTTCAGCTGAACCGCTGCCGTAGCAGCCTTGCTCACCGAGCTTACAACGGGAGTCAGCGGAATTCCTCCATCTCACTTGCAAGAGGCTTCTGCCGAGGCTGACGAGAATACACGGAACTGTAAATCAAACGAATAAATATTAACTTGCTCATCACTTTTGATTAGCGCCGAAAAACGCTCAACAAATTCCACAACTCCATCTTGACAAAGGAGAGGAGACTCCACACGGCAAGTCTACAATACTTTACAATTCTTATGGCAACACCACATTTACCTTTTCTGCGGTCGTCTCGATGATCTCTAATGGGGGCAGCACTATTAGCAAATCAAACACTCACTTCGTGTCTTGTGTTTATGTTTCCTCTCTTGACTTCCCGACACACAAAAATATAAAGATATATGGTCCATAGATGTTTTGCCTTGAGATGTTCAGCAATGGGAAAAGTAAATCTCTGTTTATGTAAACATGTATAGCTTCGAAAACAGCAAGAGCAACAATTTATATATGTGTTCCCAGTTCACTACGCCAATTCCGTATGTAATTTGTGGATGATGAGCCGGAACTGTCAGTGAATTCGGCAGCTATGTAGGTACTACAGGCAACCAATCAATTTCTGAATTTCAATCGATTTATTCAATCACATTATTTGTTGGTAAGATTTGTCCGTGTCAAGTTCTACTCAGCCGAGTCACGGTAGAAAGTTGTATGAATGTTTAATCCTAGGCCACGGGTTACCGACTGCACTGCTAGTATAGGATATTTGTTACAAGAAGTTGGGGTATATTACGCAATTTAGCCTCTTTCTTTGTCTGAGCGGACGAGTATCTCAATACTGTGTCTAATTTTCATATTGTCTTACAACCTTTGGGTCCTCGTTTGTGTTTTTCTGCAACTAGTCACATTTAATTATTTTATGTTTAATTTAAACATTAAAAGGCGTTTCAATCGTGTTTTGCTCATCATCAGGTGTTTGTACAGACGGATGTTATTCAAAGCCAAAATATGGCCATAAATCAGCGCCCAGAGTTGTCTTCTGCTGGAATGGAGTTGTTGTGATTGATGACAGGCCTGTACAGGGTGCCGGTAGTTTTACATCAGCTGTTATGCTGTGATAGTCATATGATATGTTTGTTTTTCACTTAGTAATTTGACGTTCCTAAGCTTCATGTGCATCGTTGTTACACTGGTGGAACCGTTTTTCATCATCACCTGTTTTTCATCATAATGGCCAAGCTCCACTGATACAGCATCGCTTGTTTTTTCCTTGTTTCAATGAACAACGAAGACCTGTCAGAAGTTCACTCGCCCCCCCTCCCCCTTCCTTTGATCATCTCTACTGCAATGTTACAGTTCCCTGTTTGTCTTCATGCGTTTTAGTACCAGGTTTTCTTTTAGGCAGACCTTGTCGAACTTTATTTCAAAACATGTTTTAAGTAAAATATATCATCTGATTATGAACCCATATCAATTAATATGACACTATCAGCACCCTACATGCGCAGTGTTATCATTCACAATAACGAGGCATACTTCCAAGCCAGCAGAGGACAACACAGGACATCGTCCTAGTGACGCACTGCTCACGCTCTCTACTAAACACCTCCGAATAATCCAGCAGCAGAAATTAGACTAGTTGTATGAAATTTTATCATTAACATCTCTAGTGAAAAACACCTGATGATGAGTAAAATATGTTTGTAACGTATTGTAATGAGTTAAATTGAAGACAAAATAAACAAATGAGACTGTCAGAAAAAAATTAAAGACAATTATCCCACACAGTCACAGTTCCTAAACTTAGCCAACATGCCAACCGTTCACACTGAATACTTGTCCAAATCGAATCTCGACAGGTATTTTGTTGGATCTGGCCCATTCATCATTTATAGGGTGCCTAAAGGATGCTACGTTCTCGAAATGCTATTCAACTATTCAAACAAATAACATTAGTAGTTTTATTTCTATTAATCAAATTGACAAAAACTAACTTGTATTTACAAAGGTGTCGCAAGTAACATACAAACAGTAATATTCTTCGTTATAGAGAAAGTTCCTGCAAGTTGCACATGTCACTGATAACTAACGTCCGCGATACTACTACTGGTAGTAGTAGCTTTATTCATCTGTAAATCTCTTTTTACAAGGACATAGGACATGTCAAAGACTTTACATGTTTAGACCAATTTAAAATAAGCTAATTCGTATACACGTACATTTACAGACTTGTAGTTAGAGACAATCATTAGATTTACTCCTGGTGTACAATCCGTTTTTACAAAGAACTTATTAAATAATGTAGTGCCACATTGTTCACTCATATCTCACTATCAGTCACTCCACACACTATACGCACATTCCAGAATACGCACATTGTTTCATAACACTACACTCACTACACACACACACGCACACACACACACACACACACACACACACACACACACACACACACACTGGTGATCTCTGGGCCATTTTCTGTACCGCTACTTCCCATTTTCTATCCTGAAAAACTGAGTCAGCAGCCCTCCATAATAAGTGAGATGTTGAGCTCAGAATGAGGAAGAGGTGTTAGTATTGAGCAATGCATAGTCTGGGATTAAGTTTTTCTAGAAAAGAAAAAAAGAAGGAAAAATCATAGCGTGAAGGTATTATGTGGAGTGTTGAATGTTTTATTATCATTATTATTATTTATTTATATAACATTTTTTACGAAATCCATACTCTGTTTTATGTAAGTAATCCTTCAATGTATAAAATGTATTGCATCACAGGTACTTTTTAGCTGCCTTTTGAAATAAGCGTATTATTGCAATTTTGGTGATTTATTGTAAAGTTTTATTCCTTGGTAGAAATTGCTGTTTTGAGTTTTATGTTTATTTTTTCTTGGGAAATGTAAGTTGAGTCTAGCTCTTGTTCCATGGTCATGGATAGAACTGTTTGTAGAGTAATTACCAATGTTATTTTTGATGTGTACAACTGACTTGTAAATGTATTCACGCAGTGCAGTTAAAATCCCCAATGGTTAGAACAAATCTTTACAATGAGCTCGACTACCATTTTTGGTTATGATTCTTATATCTCTTTTCTGGAGTTTGATAATTGTGTTCGTATTTTGTGATTTGTTCCCCAAAAAAGAATGCCATAGCTAAGAATTGAATGTACATATGAATAGTACGTAACTAAAAGCCATTGAATGTTACACACTGATGATAGGATTGTAAGGGCATAACATGCTGATGTCATTCTGTTTGCAAGTACCTTTGTGTGTTCACACCACTTCAACTGAAAATCAATATTCATTCCCAGAAATTTTGTATTTGTTACACAGTCCATAGAGGTGCCATCTACAATTAATTTAACATTGTCAGTTTCGATCTTCAAACTGAAATTCATGGCATTAGTTCTCTTTATGTTCAATGTCACTTTATTGCTTATTGACCAATCGTACACTTCCTTGAGAGCTTCATATGATTTCTGTGCAAGGAGTTCTCTTGTTTTCTCAGTGACTATAATATTGCTGTCATCAGCGAAGAGAATTTTTTCACCATGAGTAACACTACTGGGAAAGTTATCGATGTATATCAGGAACAGTATTCGTTCTAATATGCTACGTTGCGGAACCCCTATATTAATGTATATAAGTGTTTTACTAAGTGTTTGGATCCATTCGAAGTATGTGTTATCTCTACTCTTCGCATCCTATCTGCTAGGTATGATCGAAACCAGTCATTTCCTACCCCTCTTATTCCTAATGCTTATAATTTATTTAACAAGAATCTTGTGGTCAGCTGTATCAGAGGCCTCAGAAAGATCCAAAATATGCTTGTGACACATTCATCTTTGCCAAGAGAATCAAGTACAACCTTAGTGAATTCTAATATGGCTGACTCCGTATTTTTGCCACTTTGGATGCCAAATTGTGATTTGCTTAAAATATTGTATTTATTCAGGTAATTCATTAATCTGTCTTTCATAATTGCTTCTATTATTTTTGAGAATGGTGACAGCATGGAAATAGGCCAGTAATTTTCTTTGTCTTCTGCGTTTCGTTTCTTAGGCAAAGGTACAACTCTTGCCTGTTTTAACTGCTCTGGAAATATCCCTGATGTGAAGGATTCATTTATCATATTTGTTAAGGGGCCTTGTATAATCTCTAAGCATTGTTTCAGTACACACACTGGTACTTCATCTAAGCCTACTGACATTTTATTTTTTAGTTTTTGAACACTTTTATTGACTTCGTTCTCTGCGGTTGGAAGCAACATCACTGTATTTAGTGCAGTATTATTTACAAGTGTTACATTGTTTCGGGGAATTTTTGATATAACTTCTCTGCAATACTTGAAAAATGCGCATTTACATAGTTTGCCAAGTGTTGTGGATCATTTATTACCTACCCCCGTCCCTTAGCAGTATGTTATTCTGCTTTTCTTTGCCTCTCCCTGTTTCCATTTTAAAACATCCCGGACTGCCTTGCATTTATTCTCTGGATGATATTATTTTGTCATTAAATGACTTTTTTGCAGCAATCAGCACATTCGTAGATATATTTCTGTATCTATGACAGAAATTTAAGATTTCTAGATCACTGTGGCTTTTTGTGGAGGAACTGAGGTATTTAAGTGTTTCAAAGGACTTCTTTATACCTGCTGTTATCCATCTGTTTTTGTGCGATGTTGATACGGACATGCATACTTTTGGAAATGCCTTTTCAAAGTTCAATTTAAATAATGTGGAGAATTTAGAAAATTTCATATCCGCATTGGTTTCCTTATACACTTCATCCCAGCTTAGCTTTGCTAGTTCCTTTGAAAACCCTTTTACTTTGATTTCTGATAGATGTCGTTTGTAGGCTTTTAGTGCCGATCTGAGCTGCCAAGGCTGGCAGGAGCGGCACTTGCGTTAACTTGTTGCAGAGGGCGCTCCTGGCGCGGCTCGGTCCTTGTCAGCGGCTATCGGCTGACGTTTCCTTACCGGCTTCTCCGGTCTTCCGTTCTTCATCTTCGTTCCGGCGCTTGTGGTTACTCCAGAACATATATGGACGGCTTAACAAAGTTATTTCCATGTTTCATGGTGTCATTATGTTTCCCATGTAAGAGGACATCCTAGCCAATTACCGGGAGGTATTTGATTCGTAAGCTGCCCAAATTACCGGTGTATGTGGTTAGATAGGCATCTCTTGCGAATTACTTGCGATAAAACCTATGGTGCTATCAATTGATCGTTCAAGCTCCATGTGAACTTTATAGCACCCTCTTACTTTTCGATGCAGTTCATTTTATTGTGTTCTTTTCCTTCGGCCGTAGTAGCTCGAATAACTTATCAATTTAACATTTTAATCAGATTTAGCCTTAAGGAACACAGGATCACGTATTTCATAGTTCGTTTATGCCCACTGCCCACGTGTACTAAGCGTAATGATATAAGTTGCACTCCGTTATCTGGTCATTTCACAACATATTAATTAAAACAGTGCAGCTGGAGACTGATTAGTACGACCGAAGTACAGAATATCGGACGTTCCACTCCTAAGATTACGATACTTTCTCTCATGTAGCGCGCTACGTGGAATCTACTCCTTATTTCGCTTTCAATTTCTAAGGCAGATGCAGAACGTAGACCACTTCTACAGAGAGACTATCTAGCGCCAGTAGCCATTAACTGAACACGTTATTTAATCTAAGTACTGTTTTTAGTGAGATGCGGTGCGGAAACAATTCACATACAAACTTCACCGACTGGTAAATCTGGTATCTATTTTAAGGTGTCTCTTTCCGGTAATATGGGACCAAAGAGAACGTCCATGAAGGCTACGATGGGACATATCGTTTCACTGGAACTAATCGTAGAGGCAGCTGTCAGTGTCGTGCTCGAAATTGCAATGGTCCCACCGACACTAATGCCATACATTTGATGCTCGGTTTATTACTCTGCTCCCTTGCTATTAGAGTAGTGTGTGTGACAAATAAACCGAAGACATTCATTAAGAGCAACTACATACAAGATCCCTCCCGCATGAATTGCTGCAGCCACACTAAGTGCTCTCGCACTAGTATGGCTGGTCGTAAACAAGTGTTTACATCTTGCCACCTTGAAGACGGTTGGTTCTTATCGTCAAAAATTTAAATGCTACGTAAGATTAAGAGAAAACTGTGGCAGTATTATGTAAAATATATGCATTCCATTACATCCCACGTCAGGCCTAAACCGTTAATTGGCGATGCAAATTGTGTAATACCCTACAAGAAACTGAATATCAGTAAACGATAACATTCTTTAATGAACTTAAACTAATAAATGTCATTAATACGGCTCTAGAAGCAAATTGTTGACATATAGTAATAAGCTGTGCCTAGGGTGATGTGTGAACAGACAGCTTCTACTGTGATTTTACTTCTCATAAATATACTTACTCATTTTTGTCCACTATGGCGCATGTATGTATGCATTATGTCCTGAGTAAGATATCATTTTGTTCTCCTAATCTGAATGGCTGTTTATGTTGCACACACATGGACCACTTAGAATGTCGAGACATCAATTACACATTCTTTTACAAAAAACTGTAAACAGGATAAACTTGGATCTTATAAATGTATATTAACAGTTAGTCCAAATGTTAAGTTACATATATAGCATGCTGCCTGAGCGTGCTGCAATCATAGCAGAGATACCTACTAGCGAGAACCTCCGGCGCACCAAAAGATATACCACTCTGGTCGAGAAAAGGGGCACGCATGGTTATTAAAACGACTGTAAACCATTAAAAGACACTCCTCTTTCAGTAAAAAAATGTTCTATGTGAGTTTTTATAGTCAATAGATATTCAGAGCCAGCCACTGGAATTAGGTGAGGTTTAACATTCTACACGTGTATGTTAATACACAGGAAGACAGTAAAACATGCGTGTTCTAATACCCATGACACATAGCGGAGTTTGAGTGTATATCGCAGAACACTCATTAGAGTCATATTGGGATATTTTTTATGATTGGCCTTACGTGGAGCAAAGCCTATTTTGTTTTGATGCGTAGGTTGATGGTGGCAGTGACAGTTTAGACTAGCATTGATTTCTTAACTTTTTTAATATGACTAACTATATTAATTTGGAAATATTTCAGACGAACTGGGATAATTATATATTTATTTACTCAAAACCATGCCAACTACAATACACGTTTACATTAAAGATATAACTCGCCTGATCTAGCATCACTTGTTTGGCATTTGTATTGAGAACAACTGAAATCTCTTGTCCGCTTTGCAATGTTAAAGTCAGCATAATAACATGAAAGTGTTAATGACATTTAAATGACAATAGCGTGAAGGGATGTCTTTAAAAAAAAGATGAGAAAAAGAAAGTTTAAGATAAATATTGCAGGTTTCATTATATGCTCTTGCACTAAAACTACAACAAAAATATTTTTTTCCGGAGAAACTGGTTGTGCTGTGACATATCATCGTGAAAAATAGTCCTGTTGGGCTTGGCACACAATTGAAAAAAATAGCACTGCTCAGAATGCGATAGGACGTTCTTTCTTCAAGTATAAAAAAACCCTCAGATTTGCTGAAAGTTTTTAACGGGTACCCATCGATAAATAGATTCACAAAGGGATTATTAAGTGAACATTCCTTCGAAACCATAATACTGATCTGGCTACGATTATCTCTGTATATGAGATACCACTACCCATGAGATATAAAGGGCCAAAATTATTGATAGGTAGTGCAAGATATTTGACCTTTATTGTCACAGCTGCTTTTCGTACGCGGAAATAAGATAGGAATGCTAAGATACCTGATACATCTTGGCCACTTTACCATGAAATGAAAGAAGATTAGAGGGTAACATGCCGTGCACGACGAGATCATGTTTGACTGAACATGCATACGGTTTGGGGAAAACGTGGGGGAGGTAATTGGCCGTGCCCTTTAAAAAGTAAAGAGGTTGGACACAAATATGGAAACACAGCTGTAAATGCATAGCTGAACATAACTGCAGGTGTTAGGAAAGCCTACAGGTTGCGCTATTTTTTTTTTTTTTTCATCACGAACGGCACCCGTGCAGTATACTTATTAGCCTGGAAGTGTCGGTCGTGGTCATATGAGGGCACTGTTTAGTTGTTAGTTAGGTCGATGTTCCATGAATCACGCCACACAATAGATCGTAATTATGTGGACTGAGTCATCTTACATTCAAGTTGCCAATTAATTTGTACATGTGACTAAATTCTGAACATTTCATAAAGGAAAAAGGTATACAGATAATGAGTTAGTAATTGCTACGCACCACCTTTTACACAAATGGTTCAAATGGCTCTGAGCACTATGGGACTCAAATGCTGAGGTCATTAGTCCCCTAGAACTTAGAACTAGTTAAACCTAACTAACCTAAGGACATCACAAATATCCATGCCCGAGACAGGATTCGAACCTGCGACCGTAGCGGTCTTGCGGTTCCAGACTGCAAGCGCCTTTAACCGCACGGCCACTTCGGCCGGCCACCTTTTACACATTACAGTAATAAAAATTCTTCTACAGAATAGGCATAGTTGTCAAGAAGAAACTTTCTGCACTATATCGAAGCTCAGTCTATTCGACCGTGGGCAAAATGTTGGTGATCGTGTGCTGGATGTATCCACAGTCAAGATAGCGATAGTTTTTGGTGTTTCAAGAGGCATCGTATAGAAGATTTATACAGAATACCGGGAAATTGAAAAAACATATCCACTAAGTCATAGCGTGGATGAAATATGTATGTCCAGTGATCTTGACACACGCTCTTTGAAGAAGATAGTGACGGAAAGGAAGGGAAGATGAAAAAACTGCAGAACTCAATGTTGCAGTCTGGAGCCCAGTCAGCACCAAAACTAAACGAAGGAAGCTCAACAAGCAGGAAATTCCAAGGAGAGCTGCAGCTCCAAAACCGCTAAACGGTAATTTATAAATCCGTAAAATGGATACATGGTGCCAAAGATATAAAAGTTCGAGGGTGGAGCAATGGAATCATTTGATCGGATGAGTTTTGCCTTCCACCGTTTCAAGGTTCTCTTGGGCAACCATATCATGGCATTCTAAGGGCCCCACAGTTACTCCGCAGAAGTCACATTACCGCCAAGGATTATGTCACCCTTTTGGCTCATCAGGTCTAGCCCATGGTTCGGTGTTCGTTCCCCAATGGTGATGCCGTGTTCTACGAAGACATGGACCATGTTCAGCCAGGGCAAGTTTTTTGAACACGAGGATGATTTATCGCACCTCTCCTGGCCATCACAATGACAAGATTTCAGTAGCGTTCGCCTTTAAGGTTTATTTTGCAGAGGAGAGAGTGTGATCGCTATCGATCTCCATCAGCGTTACCTGAATTTCTCACAGTTTAAGAGGACCAGCGTTTCGAGTAATAACGGAAAACATAAGTCATGATGGTCTGATGTGTATTTTAAACGCTGTCCTCCAGAACATTGTACCACTGAGCTACCACCGAAGTACCTTGCTCGGCACTGCAAAAGAAAATTTTTGATTTTAATTGTGAGACGTTTATTGTGGCAGTTATCATACCTTTGTGTCACTGATAGCACCATTTTGAATTGCAACTGTATATTAACGTCGTTGATTTCCTATAAGAGTTTCCAATATATGGAAAATTTAGAAATTTCTTCTCATTTGGCGTTTACTCATTTTAGCTGTAGTATCTGACGGTTAATTTATGGTAAAATATGGTACATAACGAATTAAACCAGGTAAGAGTGCTATGCAAACGAAAAGTGGAAAAAAAATTGTACAGAATTAGTCTAGCTGGTATATAGAATTATATGTTCACTCATTGCAACAATATATTCTACGAACATAAGAATTTCAACTTCCTTCAAAAGCTTCTGATGTGTCGGCAGCTGGGCCAACACCTTGTAGATCGAGATGGCTGAAAAGGCACGCTAGACTAACGCAGACGGGCGTGAAGTACTGGAACAGGCTACGTAATTAATGCTATGAAGAAAAGTACGTAGCTGGATTAATACTTATCTTTAATCAATCATTGTGGTACATCGCTCTTGATGATACACAGGAGACTTTAATTACAATCACTGTAAGGCTAATGGCGCCTTGCTAGTTCGTAGCCATTAACTTAGCTGAAGGCTATTCTGTCTCTCGGCTAATGAGAGAGAAAGGCTTCGTACATCTAGTCGCTAGCTAGGTCGTCCGTACAACTGGGGCGAGTGCTTGTTCGTATCACGAGACCTGCCTTGTGGTGGCGCTAGGTCTGCGATCACACAGTGGCGACACGCGGGTCCGACATGTACTAAATGGACCGCGGCCGATTTAAACTACCACCTAGCAAGTGTGGTGTCTGGCGGTGACACCACAGCTTCAGTCTCACTTTATTTTTCTTGCTGCTGTAGTGGAGTTGGTTCTGTTTTTTTTAACTTCCATTATATACTTCTGTTTAGTCTTATCGCTCCTAAGAAAATTTTCGTTGCTTGAGGTTCATACAATTATATACTGTCATGTGATTACCTAATAAATAAAAAATAAATTAAAAACTAGTTTATATTACAACCATATACGCAAAAATATGTAACTGAAACTCCATTGTCAAAGAAGAAAACTTTTTTATTTGATACAGTACGTTCAAAAGTTATGGGTAAATAATACATTGATCCTTCCAGTTTTTATACATTTTATCGATGAGACAATCGACTGGGTTTTCAGCTAGCAACAAGAGTGGTCAGCTAGCAGCAAGTAGCTTCGGGAACAGGTACCGGGACACCAGCGACGTCGATCTTCTTTGGTGCTGAGCTGCCTGCTGCAGCAGTCATTTGGAAGAGAAAGTGGTCCGGTGAGATGCCAACAGCAGGCACACTAGTAGCTGGCATGAGTACTGGAAGACCATTTTGGGGACTCTTCATGGCAGCAACAAGAGGAGAGTCCAAGGAGGGGACGCCAGCGTTGGAAGGTAAGCAGCGGACCGTTGTACCCAGCGGAAAACACACGTATCCTGTGCTGATTGGAACATTGTTAGGTACAGTGTAGAAGGGGTAGTGGGAATTCTGGACAGAACTGCATGGGTAAGAAATGCTTGGGAAGAGAGGTGGGTTACTGGCTGGGAAGTGGCCGTGAAGTATGGATTCGGGTGAGGCAGGTATGTGGCTGTCGACTATGTGAGTCGTACTGGCGGTAGCAGTGTCCCTAGGGGTGGGTGGCGTTTGGGAGACGGGGACTGTGGTGGACGTCTGAGAGTCAACAGGGATGGGAGGTACACTGACTGTTTTGAGGTCAGCCATGTCTGGTACTTTGGGTTCTCCTTGTGGAGGCACTTCTGGATCAACTGGAACACCATGCTCATTTGGTCTGCTTGCAGCGACTTTGTCCTCCAATATCCCAACTCTGGAAGTCTTTGCCTTTGTCACGCACGGCTTCGATGTGGTCTTAACGTCGAGTATATCAGGCCTGGCTGTAACAGCTGCACAAACTGCGAGCAGGATCGTCTGAAAAAAAAAAAAATATTTATTTTTTTCTACTTCGTAGACTGTATTAAGAACTCATTACTAACGACCACTGAATTCGCTCTAAACTGACACTCACATTCACACAGACACACACAAACACACACACACACACACACACAAACAAACAAACAAACAAACACATTAATAAAATCGTTGCTCTGTTGAAACTAGAAACAATATTGTAATAAGGCACTAAACCGTTTTACTGACAACTTTAACTCCTATGAAGGTAAACAACGGGTCATTTCATCTAATTTACCTACGTCATCCCTTTCGATCAAATTAAAAGCACAATATTCCTGTACAATGTACACAATATCGTGCTTTTCATTTGTAGTTATATTGTTCTACCAATAAACGACAGAATAATCCGTTAATATACCTCATTTTATGTTAAAACTATGAAGGCTGTTATCTTCTGATAGTACTTAAAATGGGAGAATGGCCATCGTAACTGGAAAATAACTTATTCAAATTGATAATGCAGTTTTTCGTTTTTTAGACTTTCGGAATACAAAGCCTTAGTTTGGATCATTTTGTGTATGTTACAGTCTACTTTGACTATTGTCACATTTAGACATAAACTATTTTGGATTTTTATAACTACATACAAGAGGGACCTTGCGTGATGTTCCTCTACATTCAGAACATATCAAAGCAACAATACTCGTACACTGTGGATGATGTTAATCGGCAGCATAACTGCAGTGAAAGATTGAATAAACTGCACTGTCTGTTGACTGAATTTAATCAATGGGAAACGAGAAGACCGATATTTTAACCGAATGATGAGAGGGTTTGTATCTTTGGGAAATCTACTAGGAGCAATTAGTGTAGAAGGCTACATTTTAGCGTACATGTCCTAATGTCAAAATGCTAAATTCGAAGAAAACATGGACGTCTTCTCTATCTCCCTCTTGTTAGACCATCAGCAAGGATATTTTTTAAGAAAATGTTCACATTCCTATCTCATGGGATTAATTACGAGCTTGGGAGAAATTAGAATTACGCCGTTACTTGATGTATTGGGTTCGACTTCATTTCGTAGCGATTTCCCATAAGTTTTATAAACAAAACAGATACACGTAGCATTGACGTATTCATCAATAATACATTCTCCTTCACTGTTAACTACAGTATGTGAACGTTGAGTTACTTTTCAGTTCCGTATTTTCAGTTCCGTGACTGTAGAAATCAGTTGTTTTTGAGACGAAGAACTCGTCGAGCTATGTGCGGAGCGCATTTTCATCGGGGAAGGTAGTTCCTTGAAGGTTGTTCGATAGACAACGGCACAGGTGAAAATACGACTGTGCAAGATCAGGTGAATTATTTACGTGCGGAATGACTTCCTAATTCAACTCCTGTACAGTATATTTTTTCAGTGTAGCGCAATGCAGGAGGGTGTTATTGTGGAGTAGCTTCATTTCACACAGTCGTTGTTCTTGGTCTGCGTCTTCAAGACGCCTCAGTTATTGACAGGAAACGTCAGCAGTGATGGGTTCACCTTGGGGATGCGGTGAGCTACTGCTGAGTTAGGGCCTGACCTTTCCTTTATGCGCCTTACGTTAGCATAAAGAAACTACGTATCGTCACTAGTAACAATACAGTATAGGAATGTCTGGTGTTGTTCATTAACCAGTTAATTATGAAAAATATTGATGCATATATGGCCAACTGCTGATTTTTTGCTATTTTCGCTTAGAGCATGCGGTACCAACACATCCGGTTTTTGAACCTTATTCGTTTCATGCAAACGTCGCACCATGATAGAATGATCACATTTCATCGCTTTTACCAGTTGTCGGGCGGCACAGACGGGAAACTCTGAGGATTGGTTACTCATCAAACCCTAATGTCTACCTGAACGTGGGGACTGGCCAATGTCAAAACGATCATGCATAAAATGAGAAAATCATTTTTTGTCATTCTCTGTTCAATGGCAAATGTTTCTGGGTTCCTCCGCTACTGTCATCCTTCTATTGAATGCAAACTTAATAATACGTCGGGAATGTTGCGGTTTCTCCGTATTCTAGCGTCCACTGCTCCACTCACTGTTTCTAAATGAAAAAAATGGCGATTTGTAAACTGGAAAAGCAACAGTGAACTACAAATAAAAAACGACAATCGATAAGTAAACTCATAGCAACCGAAATACCGACATGCGTAACTGAAACGCAACGAATATATACAACCCTAATGAAACTGGTAATGTGAGTCGATGATACAATAAAATCAGAAGGAAGCGCTTATACAGCCGAAGTTCAAGTGGTCCGTCTAAATGAAGGTACTCACCAGGATCTTCATGTCTGCAGACGGAGAATCCAGATGGTGTTCTGTGCCGCTTACCTGACGGCTTATATAGTCGAGGAGGAGGGTGACCCGCTGCCGGGTTCATTATCTCTCAAGCTCTGGTGTCTGATTATCACACTCACAGTCATATCTCATCCAGAAAGCTACATTACTCCACGTTCGTATCACAGGTATCTGCACGTGTAATCGATAGGCACATGCCTACAGATTTTTCATCCACCTATTTATTTCTTCAAGTAATTCTTTCAGCCTCATTCTCCCTCATCTCTCTGGATCTCGATTGCTTTGAGAAGCATAAGCAATAAACAGAAAAACTGATTGGTGTTTCTTCGTACACCTTAATCGTTCCTTACTTCGCTGGCGATTTGCGCACAAATGCTATTTACCTGTTTCGTAGATATTATTTAATGTCTTAACATTCTTTTTGTTGAACGGAGGTGGCAAATGCTACAGAACCCGTTTCCGGGATAAATATAGGGAATCCCACCTCAAACCTTTTCATTTGAGTTTTCCGTGTTTCAATACTTGGCTTCAATGTAACAATATGTAGTTCGCTCGAAAGATTATCGCTCTATCTTTTTTCGGCGTTGACTCTGGCCATGAAATCGTTATCGCGGTTATTATATGCTTAAACTTTCATTACATCGTAGTGGTGAAGAATTTTACGTTTTTGACTACTTTATAGTAGTATAGGGGGCTCAATTCAGGTCACTGTTAAGGTATTTTTAAAATCAAAATGATTAGTCATGACTGGTAAACACTAACATAATAAGATATCGCCCATATTCCTCCGAAACGCGGCACTAAAGCACACACAATTTTCCTCAAGGCCTTCGAGTCAATATTAGAGAGACAGTTATCGGACAATTATTAATTATGTATCGTACTGAAGTATTGTTGTTATAATGTCTAGAGTTAGCCTAAAAGAGGAAGTCGCGGTTGCTCTATTGTTTATTGTAGCAGTTTAAATATTACGAATAAAAGTTGCTATGTTATGATGAAAATATTACATAATCCAAATTCTTGTTTTTTCAGTTTTTCTTAGTCGGTTTACTTATTGCGGACCGACCTGACCTCATTTCTTTATTCCTTTCTAAAGTAATTGAATTTTCGTCTAGACGGATCCATCCACAGCGATTTTTATCTCTTGAAGAGATATTCCGATAATTTTTGTTCAGTTCGACCATCCATTTACTTTGCGCTGTTCCTCATTATGTTCTGCCTTGCTAATTGATCTCTTCTCAAATATGTGGGAAAGAAACGGGGCCGGCCGGTGTGGCTGTGCGGTTCTAGGCGCTACAGTCTGGAGCCGAGCGACCGCTACGGTCGTAGGTTCGAATCCTGCCTCGGGCATGGATGTGTGTGATGTCCTTAGGTTAGTTAGGTTTAATTAGTTCTAAGTTCTAGGCGACTGATGACCTCAGAAGTTAAGTCGCATAGTGCTCAGAGCCATTTTAACCATTTTTGAGAAAACGGGAAGATAATCGTCTCGTGATGATAACTTCTTCTATAATGGAAGCATAAGGTTACCTTTTTGCACATTGTGAGATATTCAGCAGACTCCACATCTCAAAGGCATAAATTCAGCTCTTGCAATAGTATCCACAGTCCACGTTTTTCAGCCGTACAAAAACACAAATGACACCAATGATTTCACCAAGCGCATCTTCGTTGCCTGCGAAGGTGATCGGGTCTGTAAGATACGATCTTAGTGAGTTTAACCAAGGAAGATTCGTACTTTCGTTTAGTTATTGCAGATAGACTGTTACTTGAGTTGCCACCTATTTTTTTCACTCTCGGGTGCTTTTATGTTTAAACATCGCCTTTTGCCGATCACAGACAGCATATTATCTATCCCACGAGAATTCAACTATACTAATTTTGAATAGGCATGTCCTCTTTACAAATGCTGTGCTCTCGGGCCAAACCTTATTTGTCTCCAAGTGAAATACATTATACTAAACTCTCACTCTGTCAGCTTTCACTAAACGGTTAATAGCGGTTACAAGAAGAATTTAAAAAATCAAATTATGTATCTTTATCAACGTTGCCTGTGTTCATTTGTCTCTGTGGAATTCACAAAATAATTCAAATTTTGTTTCTGACTGAGTTTATCTTTCAACAAATTATCTAAAAATCGAAAGTACGTCAACGTGTTAGCTGGCTTTTGCTATTAAGACTTGTGGAACTGATTAGCTGAATATGGTTGCTGAATTTAATCTTGTTTTTCAAAATTAGGTTATATTGCTTAAGAAAAATCGTCTACCACGAAATAATTTCTAAATTTTGCAAGCAAATAAATCAGTTACAAAGTCCAAAAGATTAAAATTACTGTTAAATTAATATGGAATAATGACGGAAGGTGGTCATGAGCAGAGCCTAGATTTTTAACCAGAATCAAATTGTAAAACATGCATACGTTCATGCAGTATTATACCCAAAATGACCTTCTTACTTCAAGAGAAGCGACAGTGCATAGTTCAATGAAGAAATGTCGGACAAAGACAGATCCAGTTGAAAGTGTTTTACATGTTTGCCACAATACATTTTGTTACAATTTCATAAACTCAGACTGGGAATTTGCACAGTTAATGTCGTTGGTCTTACCTTTTTCTGCAATTCTCACTTCTCCATACGATCACATAAACGTATTTCAACCCCTTCAGTAATTGTCAGAGATTCTAAGAGTTACCTCTGCTTCCCACTTCGTTATTGTCGCAGGAAAACGTGCAAAATTTGATTTGTTGTAAATCAGTTCTGGTTTCATACGTCTTTTTCTAGGGCGCTACTTCTGTGTTTTCAACGTAAGCTGCATTAGTGGCTTCTAAAGTTTCTATGATCCAAAACACAGAAAGAAAGGTGGTGGTTGTTGGGATGTTTAAGGGGGGACTAAACAGCGAAGGTCATCAGTCCCCCATTCCAACACAGGCGAGCCGAAAATTTGCGGAGCAGGTAAAAACCCCAGGGGGAAGGTGACTCCCCCCCAGGCACTAAAAGAACACAAAGAACACAAATGCAGCAAAAAGAAAGTTCCGGATCAGTAATTGAGGCTTGTGAATAGAAAAAGCAAGCAGATGTTAAGTTCAACAAATTTTGTCAGAATTTAAGGTCTCTTTCCCAACCAATTTCATGAGAAGTATCATAGTAAAAGATGGCAGTACTTAAGTAGATACCCCTTCATGTTAAAGTAGGTTGTCGTTGCAGGATATCTCTAAATGCGGTAAAACGGATACGTATCTTCAATGGTAACTTATGTAGGAGGAAAAGCCTTGTTTGTGTACGATATCAGAGTGTTCACATTATCATATTTTAGATGAACTGTTTCAGCTACACGATGTTGTTTAAACATGTAACGTGCTTTAGGTCAGGATAAAGTATTTTAATTGCATTCTCGGCCTTCATCTGTATGGAGTATAATCGCTTACCAATAATAGAACGCTGTGTTATTTAAATTTGTTGGTACAAAATAGAGGATCTTTATTAATTAGTTATACGAAAATAACGTTTATTCGTGCGAAGGGTAAATAATTTACGGAAAGGTTTAATACTTCAGTGAATGCAGTTTGCCATCAAGATTTATTCCCTCACATTACTGTTTGGTATGGAGGTTCCCGCTAGGTGGCATTCGCAGATGAGTTATGCCAACAGTAATCATGGAGTCGTAAAATCTGCTTCTATGGTTCAGTGACCATTCAAGTCACCACCTCAAAAAAACTATTATTAAGTGGTACAATTATTTCACATAGCTGGCTGTGCATCACATAAGGACGCTGGGTCATGATGGCTAGCAATCCTTGATGCAGTAATTGAACAAGTTCGGCAGTCTTACATTTGCAGTCCAGGTACATCAAAGAGATTTTCCAGGGTCGAACTGAATATGTCTATTATTACAATACTGAAGGTAGTAGAGACCAATAGCGGATACAGAAAAATCCCAAGGGCAGCGGGGGGGGGGGGGGGGGAGGGGACTAAAAGTATCTTGAGCTATCTTTAGTGTACCATAATTAAAAATAATCAAGTCACATTCGAAGTTTAAGGAAGTTTTATTTAAACTGATTATACCCATATAGATGACAATCCGCCAGGTTAGCTGAGTGCACTAACGTGCTGCTTCCTGGACTCTGGTAGGTGCGCCGGCCCCGGATCGAATCAGCCCGGCCGATTAACGACTGAGGCCGGTGTGCCGGCCAACCTGGATGTGGTTTTTAGGCGGTTTTTCACATCCCACTAGGTGAATACTGGGCTGATTCCCACGTCACGACACAGTTACATGGCTCGCAGACATCTGAGCACATTCACAATTTTCCATGGATTATACTCTACGCAGACAGTTGGGGTACACTAAATCCCTCCCAGTGGGTACGGGGTGGTGGAAAGAAGGGCATCCGACCACCCCTTAAATTAACCTTGCTAAATCTGATTAACCATGCTGACCCTGCATCATTGCGGGAGAAAGGCACAAGCGAAAGAAAGAAAGAAAGACACATATAGAAGACAATGCGATCTTATGATATAACAAACTTACTATTGTGATTCACAACCTTAAATGATGAATTCTATCCTCCTATTCTTTCTGGCAAATTGGTTAATTACATCGTCAATAGGACAATCAATGTGAGGCTGAGTGTTCAACAGAGCAAAGCCATTAAATCGATCCATCTTCATTGTCGTCCTCAGCCATGCCTTTGTACGCTGCATTGTTGACAAACTTCTTTCTACTGTAGCAACAGAAGCAGGTGGACAAGCAAATATTTAGCACAGCGTGTGCAAAGTAGGATAGTCAGATCTAGGATAATCAGACAACGTTTGCATAGCAGAATCATGACCACTAAGGGTGTTTATGCTCGTTTGCTTTTAGAGGAGAATGTCTCCCATCAGACTCATTTTAGTCACAAGGAGTGATTCTTTTGCAAACAACGGTCGTTTGGTTAACAACTAATTAATTTTATGTGCCTGATCATTACTGTCATGTTTCAGTTGTTGTGAGGGCAAATGTATGTTGAATTTTAAATGATAAATATTTTCTTCAGCAAGACGTCCTCTCATGTCAGTCGTAATGTAGTCCAGAGTGCGAGCCAACACCCCAAAGCAGTTCGGGCTCACATGCGATTCCTCTTCGTCCAAATGTCTTGGCGCAGACTTCAATGACAGTCAAATGGTTTTAACTCACAAGCAGTTCTTTTCCAATACGCCATAGCATCTGTCATTAGGATCGCAGTTTTCCCTGTGTCTTTGTCTGCCTGTAAGACGAGGAACACTCATCTCCTCGTCTAACTCTTCCGTAACTGCCTTCGCCTCTTCAACAATAAGAGCAAAATGGCTGTCAGCATTAACCTTTATGCCGTCGTATACCTTGCGCGTCGAATCAAATTTTGCTTTTGCCATCGCGACGTCCAAACTAGGATCTTGTAAGATTTTGCCGACTGGATATCTTATGTTCATAATGGTACTCAGTTTAAACAGTCTGATAATGAACACGCAGTTAAAGAGAGCTCGAAGGAGAATATTGGCTTTGGCAGCCTTTGTTATTTCCCTCCAACACTGTATTTGTTTAAAAACTTCGCAAACTGTTCCGAGATAAGCTGCGAATTGAATTACACAATCATGTCGCTCAGTCTGTCTCGTATGACTATGTGACTGTAGCGAGTGTTTAGATGACTCTTGAATGTTGCGAACCCCCTTGCAATAATACTTCTTCAATAGTACCAAGTGAGTTTCTCACACTTTTAGCTTTGCAACTGCGAGAGACAGCTTGTTGAGCTGATGACTTCGACACGGTGCTACTTGCACGTTGATAGCTTTCTTTTTTATTGTAGACGCAGCTCCTATCAATTCTGACAGATAACTGAGCAACCACCACAGCCTATGCCCACACAGTTCTCCAGTGACAGAGAAAGACTTTCCATTCTCCGTACAACCGTAGTACCTAATACGTCACCAGCCACGCTACGCTCTTCATCTTGACTCTCTTGAGGTTCACCGTCAATGTTTCCACTACAATCATTGTCTTTATGGATGTCAACGAAGCCCAAAAATATTTCGTATAATTAGCCGTCACCATCAACATATCTTGCAGCTAAACTTGGTTGTCGATGCGCGCTATGTCCGTAGTCTCATCGAAGATTATCCCGTAATAACGAGAATCTTTGATTTCCTCCAGTATTCTCGATAACATCACTGTTTCACAGCATGAAATAAATTCGTTACATATTGTTTTACTTACGTAAGTGGCGTTCGCTTTAGTGATCTCAAGGTGATGTTTTAGTTGCAAGCCACCAGCGTCAATTCTAATTCGTAGAAGAGCTCTAAAGTTTCCCTCGTTACTCTCTATTCTTTCACGAGCATCCTCGTTTTCTAATAGACTCCCATCATTTTTATTATAGGTACAAGATGGTCTCAGTTTTCCCTAATGCTTTCCATTCTCTGTCTTGACAACTGATTTACGACCTCAAGTTCGCGGTTTATTGTCGCCAGAGATAATGTTACATCAGTTGGCGCTTCAACGTTTTACTTAAGCTGAGAGTGGCTCTCAAGATCACCATCGTTACCAGTAAGTTTGGCAAACTTTGTTAGTGGTTCAGTCACAAGTTTCTCGGCGATAAAGGATTTTTTTCCTCCAGCCATATTATTACTCCGAGAAACTGAGCAGTTAATTGAAAGAAGTCCCTTTTTAGCTCGTGAGAACACCACCCATGGATACTGTTCAGAGTGATTATGGTGCACTTGTCTGCGTTCAACATGTCCCCTCTTGTTGGGCTCGGAAGTAGGGAAGATCTAACCTTTTCCATGTTTCCTTGGAGCTGTGACAAGCTTGTGTTTTATATCATCATTAATATTTCCTGACCCTAATATATTCAAATAATTGGCAATATCCGTGGGGTTAAAGGAATCTGTCGATGAACCTTGTTGTGGAAGTTTCGACGAAGTGCTGGGCTCTGCTTGTACATTTGGTGATGTTTTTGTGGCTGAATGGAGACCGGAATCTTGAGATGTTTCTACTTTTATTTTTTATTTTTACATAACGATCCATTTTATTATATTGTTACAACATAGGTAAGATAGATGTTAAGTATTCTCGAGTAAACACTCTATTCGCATTGAAAAATGCAACAATAGTACACTTATCGCCAAAAACACACACAGTCACTTTCTGCGCATATCTAATATCACTAAGCATAATACTCACTTAAGACTGTGGTAGTAGCCAATAATGACAGTTATTCACTTTTTATGACTTCCAAGTTATCGCGACAATTGTAGCTTTCAAACTGACTACCTGGCAGCTACTCTGCTTCCCTTATATATGGGGCTCGGTTGTTTCGAGAACGTTCGCTGCCAGAATGTTCGATCCCAGGCATTAAAGGAGTGTGAACAAATTCCTACTGTGGAAGCGACAAGTCAATACGTATAATACGACGTATTATATTAGGGCGAGTTTCCAGTGATGACGTCATCTGGCAATTTATGTGTGTGGAACATTTTCTGTCGATTCCCTTCCTTTCTAGAGCATTCGATAGTGGCCCTAAATAATAACAACCAGTTTTTATTAATCTTCTCGAGAGTCATTATTACCGGAGATATAAGCATCAATAGTTTCCCATAATTAACTCGTGTTATTATTGTGACTTTATTACTAAAAATATTATTACGAGTCTCGCAACAACTATTGTTACGTTACGTTATTAGCAAAAATATTATTACGTGTCTCGCAACAATATTTTTACTGAGAAATTACCATGAATTGCTATTATTAATATTTCGCAATAAAGTGATCACTCTCACTCTTCACTAATCTTCACAGTCTTAATATTTCTGCTTATGAATGTAAACTGCTTCCTCCTGTTCGGCGAATAGTCCGTATTTATAACGCTACGTATCGAAGGTTCTGAGTACAAGAAAATAGTAGCATATTCCCGACTTTTCTCGAACAAATGCCAGACGGAATAACGTATCGAGATCACTAGAAGGGCCGCGACTTCTCTCATATATATGTGGGTTACAAACTATAGACTGAATAGTTCATAACAAAAGTGTATTCAGTGACGAATAGCACCTATCATACCTACAGTAAAGAGGATCAGCATAATGTTCGGATGTCTGGTGATCTAAAACCCCGTCATGTAATCTAACATGTATGGGACTTGCTTAAGGTAGCGACATTTGTCGTGTTCCAAAACGTAGCATCATTGAATATCCGTAAGCAAAACATTAAGATATACTTTATTGAGTCCTGTATCAAATATGTCTGTAAGTTATTTGTCTTTTTCACAACTAAAGGTTACTTTTGTACAACATTTATAAACAGTTGTACACTGATTTTTATCAACATATACCGGGACGAGGGCACTTGTGCTCACTATGAAGTTTACAGGCAATATAAAATTCGCAAAATTTGCTTTGTTCTGCACTTTCGGCACAATTAATACGAAAAAAATCATTAATAAAATATGCTAGTTTGCAAATTAGTAGTAGTTGTAGTAGTAGTAGTAGTAGTAGCAGCTTTATTCATCCGTAGATCTCTCAAAGTATTTACAAATTTAGATCAATTTAAAATAAGCTAATTCGTATACACATATATTTACAGACTTCTAGTTAGAGACAATCATTAGATTTACTCCTGGTATGCAATACTTTTTTTACAAATAACTTATTAAATAATGTAATGCCACATTGTTCACTCATATCTCACTATCAGTCAGTGCACACACTATACACACATTGTTTCCTAACACTTCACTCATTACACACACACACACACACACACACACACACAAACACACACACACACACACACACACACACACATATACACTGGTGATCTCTGGGCCATTTTCTGCAACATGTGCACTAAGGCTACAAAAATCATATCATATGCAGTATAAATGTAGTGCGGTTATGTTGATGAAATGTTTGGAATATTCATTTATTGTCCTAACGCTCAAAAACTACAAACATTCATGCAAGACGCATCTGCATGGAAATCCGAGCCCTAGTCATGAGGTTGAACTGTGTTTTATGTTGTTTCTCGATAAATACTCCTTATAACACATGTCAGCGTTTATTTCAAGCCTCCACTACGCTATTGCATTGCTATTAACAACCAGATTTTGCACACCTATGTGTCTGTTTGATTTGTCGTTTTTCTTATAGTATGGGTGTGGCAGTTCTGTTCACACGACAACTGCAACATTCTTACCTTCTCAGGTACCTTCTTCGATAATCTGCCTTCTTTTTACAACGATCTTTTCCACCGACGTGTAATGTGGCACCTTCAGTTCGAATAGGTGAAAAACATTAGCTATTGTATCGATACATCCACGGGCACAAACATTTTATGGAAAGTTTTGTCCTTCTGAAAAGTGGAAAACACTTCAAAGAACCAGTTAGGGTAAGGGAGAGAATTTATCTTTACAAAATAGAAAGACTTACTTATTGACATTTCTGGTACGTGAAGAGACACTGCAGTTTTGTAATTTGTATCTGCGTATTTATTCCACAAAAATTATAAATCCCCACTGTTACAATTACTCCACTGAGAAAAAGCAGAAACATCGATATCACTGCTATATCCATTTTCACACATATCTCCCTGTCTTTCACTTATCTCCATTTCCCCCTCCCTCCACCAGTCTCCCTCCCTCCCACCCATCTCTTTCTCTCTCTCCTTTTACGTGTGTTTCTCTTTTTTTTTTTTTTTTTTTTTTTTTTTGGATGGGGGCAGAGGGAGGTGTCATTAGCCCTCCGAGTGGTTTGATATCTTCCGGGCAGCTACACACCACGGCCCTTGTTGTGTGTATTCCAATTTCTTTCTTGCTCTACAGATTTTAACCCCTGCAGCTCCCCATAGCTACCATTGTAGGTATTCCCTACTGTCTTAATATGTGTCCTATCATCCTTTCCCTTTCTCTTGGTTCATTTTCAACATATTTCTTTCCTTGCCAGTTCGGCAGGAAACCTTGTAAGGTGTTTACATTTCGCACTTTACAAGCGCTCATCTACATCTTTTGCTGTGATTTACAACCGCAATTAGGTATCAGTTGATAGACTGTACACAGTATATATGAATATTTAAGGAAGACTGACATTGTCACATACACCCTGTAAATAGTTGTTAACACTTATTTGATGAAAGGTGATGGAGTGTCTTTATTATCAAAATGGCATAATGAATGATTACCTATCCTGGTAGAGGTTGGAACGCCAGTGGAAATAAAACAGCAGCTGACACTGAAGCTTGCGCAGGTGTATTAGTTGTGCTTGACACATGAAATTGCCAAGACAGACGGTTGGGACACCTGAGCGCTGAAGCACAGTACAGCGGCGGCTGGCCGGTGTTATAGCAGGGCCGGATGGATAACTCTGAAAATCTTGGACGCAGCAGACAGGAACGAGGAAGCGTTACCACAGAAATCACGCAAGCTGGGTTATTTCCGAGGAATTTTACTCTGAGAAACATACCATAGTATGTATTCCTAATTAATGGGGATAGGTATTTCCTTGCAAACTTTCAGAACTGGACAACAAAAGACTAAATGTGCGCAAATTAATAATTTGAATCTTGCGTGCATTATTCTCAAAAAACAACTGTGTTCTGTGAGCACTCCATGCCATATCCGGCCAAGCAATACCTTTCGTGTGGCTTAAAACGTCTTATTTTGCGTCAGGCATTGATCTGGTGTATGATATCTCAGCATAAAATATTTCCCAAAATGGCTACCGAGGGGCATAATTTGCAGAACGACGACCGTGTGCCACAGTGGTAGAGCAGCGGATATGGAGCTATCTACTTTCTTAAGCAGCGATAATGGCAACCATATAAGAAGATTATATCGCTGGGAACAGGAACAAAACAGTAATAAATGAATAGCATGTTGACTGTCTACTAAATGCAGTACTTACAATGATATTGCAGTTAATCCACCTAGAGACTGTGCAGTTCTTTATGGCTTAAGATTTTCGAATGTATATGTTTTTAAGTAGTAAGCCATGTAGTTCTCTCACTAATTTGTTGGTTGATCTCATGAATTTTTGGTTGCGTCCTACCTTAAAGGGTTGAGGAATTCATTACAAATGGCTCTATACTCCATTCTTACTGACTGGAAATTTTCCTATTTTGGCTTGATATTTTGGTGTGGGATCAACCTAGACTTCTTGTATGTAGCTGTCTGCCAAGAGTTCCATTGTTTGTACTACTGTATACTACCATCTTTAAGCATAATTACTGTTGTGGGACCTTTATCCGCTCTTACTGCCAGGGCATCGTGTATTATGTTTTGTTACTTATGAATTTAAGTATAAGTACTAATTTGTTTTTGTTGCTTTAATGATCATGTTTCTTTTATAATTTTAGTAGCTTTGTGGTCAAGTGCTGTTTGTTTGTTCACTGTGGGTAAATTTTGCAAAATGTACTGCTGTCTTTAGTGAATATATGGTGTCTTTTATGCTGCTTCGATTCTTATTTGGATTTAGATTGCGCTTCATGCTCTTATTTGACAGCGCACTTTCATTTTGATTGGGTTGGATTCCAGTTGTATTTAAAAGTCTTGGAAGAAAGTTTTGGCGCTTACTGGCCTTATTTACATATTTAAATAAAGGTAACTTGTTTGTCTTTTTCAAGTTGTTTAGCATGGTTTGCCGAATGCTATATTTTTTCCTCATCAGCGCTTATTATTAAGTTTTATTATGGGATCTGTTCTGGATGTGCTACTAACTTTAATTCCGGATGGGGGCTATAAGGTAATCCATTGAAGTGTTCTTTTTTTTTTTTTTTTTTTTTTTTTTTTTTTTTTACACAGTTGTTTCGCTTCAGCAGATCTTTGCCCGAATTTCTCGACCTTACCTTTGGGAAATAGTTCTGAATCAGATACGATGCTTGCCTTGCATACTTACTTACTGCTGGGCGCTACAGCACATGTAGGAACTTTGGCTCTCAGACGATTGCAGCCTAACCTTGACATCCTCCTGCTCGTTTCCCCCATCTTGCTACATACATCATTCTCAAGTCATTCTTCATGTCATGCAACCATCCGTTCTGTGATCCCCTTTTGCACCTTCTGACATCTCGATATCTTCTGTATACCATCTTGATTGATCTACACTCTGATATTCGCTCTACATGGACCTACGATCTTAATATGTTGCTCTTGATTTCGAAAACTAGGTCATCATAACGATACAGTTCTTCCAGTTCCTTGTTTTTCTGTTTTCTCTATTGCACTAGCTTACTCACTGCTGATAAAATTCATTTTCCTCTCCAGTCTTCTCATAAACACTTCTTCTGCCACAGTTATTTTCCATGTTTCTGATCCATGCGTTACCACCGACCTTATAACCGTTCGAACGGAAATCACCTTCAGTTTTATGCACAGGATGAGTTAAATCAGGGCCAGTAAGCTCTTATTTCCCGCTGACGTTCTTGCTTTTATTTCTTCACATGCTGTTAAGCTTTCCATTCAATTTTATGTGTTTATCTTTAACAGCAGAGTTCATGTGGAACCGAAGATACACTGTGCCTTGGTGTGTATTATCCACTTCTTCTGCCTCCTTTCCTAATCTGACAAATCCTTCTTCCAGTTCTCTGAATCTTGTAGAGAGCATACAGACATATGCTAGACTTTGGTTAAAACTGTTAAACAGACTGCCAAGTAAGTTATTGATACATCTCCCTCAAAACTATGTTGCGGGTAACACAGCCCTCTGTCGTAACCATTTGTTAACCTCATATTCTTTAATGAGCTTTCCATCTGCTTTCACCTGACGTTTCTTGCTGGTGAGGATCACTGACCGAAATCTATGATCTTGACACACGCTCATTGAAGAAGATCGTGACGAAAAGTCAGTGAAGCTGAAAAGACTGCAGTACTGTATATTGCAGTCGCGAGCCCACTCAGCACCAAAACAAAACGAAGGAAGCTCAACAAACAGGGAATTCCATGGGAAGCTGAAATGCCGAAACCGCTAATCGGTGAATTATAAGCCCGTAAATTCGATACATGGTGCCGAAGCCATAAAACATTGCGCGAGGAGCAATGGAAGAATCTCATTTGGACGGATGAGTTTTGCTTTCCTCCGTTTCCATCTTCTGGCTGAATTTGTGTCCCCAAGTGTGAAACATGGCGGGCTCTCGGTTCTTACCTGGGCAGCCATATCTTGGCATTCTAAGGGCCTCACAGTTACTTTGCAAGCTCACTTTACAGCCAATTATGTCACTCTTCTGGCTGATCCGGTCCAGCACACGGTTCGGTGTTCGTTCCCCAATGGTGATGCCGTGTTCTAAGAAGACAAGGACCATGTTCAGCCAGGGCTAATTTTTTGAACACGAGGATGATTTGTCGCACCTCTCCTGGCCATCACAATGACAACATTTCAATAGTGTTCGCCTTTAAGGTTTATGTTGCAGAGGGGATTGTGTGAACGCTGTCGATCTCCATCATCGTTACTTGAAATTCTCACCGTTTAGCACGACCAGTGTTTCGGGTAATAACCGAAAAAATAAGTAATGATGGTCTGATGTGTATTGGAAGCGCTGTCCTCCAGCACACTGGAACACTGAGCTGCCACTGAAGTACCTTCCTCGGCACTGCAAAATAAAATTTTTCATTTTCATTGTGAGACGTTTATTGTGGCAGTTATCATACCCTTGTGTCACTGATAGGACCATTTTGATTGGTAACTGTATATTAACGTCGTTGATTTCGTATTGTAGTTTCCCTTATATGGTAAATTTAGTAATTTCTTCTCATTTGGCGCTCACTTATTTTAGCTGTAGTATCTGACGGTTAATTCATGGTAGAATATGGTACGTAACGAAATCCACCAGGTAAGAGTGTTATGCAAACGAAAAGTGGAAAAAAATGTACAGAATTAGTCTAGCTGCTATATAGGATTATATTCATTCATTGCAACACAATATACTAAGAATATAAGAATTTCAACTTCCTTCGCAGACTGATGTGGCCGAGCAGTTCTAGGCGCTACAGTCTGGAACCGCGCGACCGCTTCGGCCACAGGTTTGAATCCTGCCTCGGGCATGGATGTGTGTGATGCCCTTAGATTAGTTGGGTTTAAGTAGTTCTAAGTTCTAGCGGACTGATGACCTAGGAAGTTAAGTCCCATAGTGCTCAGAGCCATTTTTTTCAACTTCCTTCTAAAGTTTCCTTCTCATATATTTTTTTCTTTGCTACTGTACTGGAGCTGGTTCTGTTTTTTTGACTTTCCACTATTGACTTCAGATTAGTCTTACCGATCGTAAGAAAATTTTCCTCGTTTGAGCTTCATACACTTATATACTATGAGAGGCCCCATGTCTTTAAGATGCACAAAGTGACTTGCCCCTCTTATATTTATATCTTACTCTGAGTAATTTGATTTGGGGAAGTATGGCCGAGTATTGTCATTACAAGGCTAGTATTGAGAACTCAGAAGATATGAATATTTTCCTCTCTAACTGCATGTAGTGAAATGTTGCTATTGCTTCACACGTGGACTTCCCATGCAGCGTGTTTCGTCACCCGGGTGGTCCAGTGACAGGCGGGTTCTGCTAATTTTGAAAGGATTATGCCGACAGGTGTGAGGGAGTCGAGTGGATGCTTTCCAGACGCCGACATTGTCATAAGAGCGGGGGCGACCCGCCCACAGGGGCCTGAAGGATCGGCTGGGGCTAGAGATTGCGTTACTTCGCATAAACTTAGTGTAAATTCTTTCTGACAAGCTACCAGCGAGGCGTGAGAATGTCTTGTGTTCCCAGGCAGTCTTGGCGGGCAAATTCCCGTGTTTTCTGCAAAATCATAACTGTTATTGGCTTGCTCAGGGGATAGCTCCGTGACGTACCAAAATCGGCGCAGAAATTGGTGCCAAGTATTTCAATTAGTGGAATAGTAGTGCTTCGGCAATTGAGTGGAATTTTCCGCCGGTTTTCGAGTTGGTGATTGGAACTTTTAACCACGGCCACGGTCGTGGGGGCGGGAATGTTCTGTGTTCGGCTTGTATTGGTGCTCTTGAGTGGGTCGGCGCTCGCCTTTCGGTCTGAGTCGGTTACAAGACTGACCTCTCGCTGCTCTGGACAGCCTGCCTTTCAATGGCTGTCTAATATACTTTCATTTAATTGTAACTGTTTGACGAAGTTGCTGAAGTTTCAACTTCAACGTAACTTTCCGAGTACAGTTGGCAATTGAGCGTTGTGCGTACAAGCGGCCTATGTTGTCCGTCTAGAGCAGTTTTGGCTAAAGTTGACTGTATCGGAGTAACTGTGTGATTTCGCTTGTTAAAATCAATCACTGTACTGTAAGTGATTGTGTAGCGAGCCTTCTCCGTCTCCCTCAGAGGCGTATTTGTGTTGATAGGAAGTCTTTAGTCTGAAACAACCAGACCAGGATAATTTGTTTCGTGCTATACTCGCGACATTATCATCACCATAACGGGATTTCGAAGTAACCAGCCATCGTCTCTGGTATGCCAGATCGTGTCCTTGCAGTTAAGAAGACAGCTTGGTAATGTATGTCCGCAGCACGGGCAAATTAGGGAATTTTTCTATATGACAATCAGAGCTCAGCAGAGAGCGCCTGTTCCCGTCTTTTCTAACGTGGTTCTGTCTTGAGTGTTCATTGTCTGAGTTCTCACTACTGTAGCAGCAGTTAATGTTGGGTTGGCTGGTTGTTTCTCTTAAAATTTGAGTTGCAAGGAATTGGCTCCACATACCACTTGGTCATAAATCTCACAATCTAGTTTATGACCAACTTCACCTTCAATTTGATTGTAGATGTTTCATGTGTTTTGTTTATTATTTTGAGTTAGTCATAATAAATGAAATTGTTGTTTTGGACAGAACTTTCATTCTGTTGATCGGTAGAGTAACTCTTTCATTTCTCACTACCTTAATGAAACTTTCCTTTATCAAATTAATTTCTATCAAATTAAATTATTGCAGGTGCCAAACTCTTTTCTACTCCACTTGCAGGGTCGATTACAGTCAGTTCGCGTTTCTTCTTAATTCATGTGCAACAGCAAAGTCAGAGCTAGAAAAGAAGAAGATTCTAGAAGAATTTAGTGTTAAATACACTGCGAGCCCTAACACCTCACAACTATCATGTGATTGCCTAATAAAGAAACCATAAATTAAAAATTAGTTTGGATTCCAAACATATACGCAAAAATATGTAGCTGAAACTGCATTGTCAAATAAGAAAACTGTTTTATTTGATACAGTATGTTCAAAAGTTATGGATAAATAATAGATCTATCCTTCCAGTTTTATACTTTTTATCGATGAGACAATCGATTGGGTTTTCTGCTAGCAGCAGGAGTTGTCAGCTAGCAGCAAGCAGCTTCAGAAACAAGAACCTGGTCACCAGCGATGTCGATCTTGTTTGGTGCTGATCTGCCTGGTGCTGCAGTCGGTTGGAAGAGAAAGTGGTCTGGTGAGATGGCAACATCAGGCACACTAGTAGCTGGCATGATTAAAGGAAAACCATGCTGGGGACTCTTCATGGCAGCAACAAGAGGAGAGTGCAAGGAGGGGACGCCGACGTTAGAAGGTAAGCAGCGGACCGTTGTACCAAGTGGAAAACATACGTATCCCGTGTTGATGGGAAAGCTGTTAGGTACAGTGTGAAAGGGGAAGTGGGAATTCTGGACATAACTGCATGGGTAAGAAATGCTTGGAAAGACAGGTAGGTTACGGGCGGGGATGTTGACGTGCAGCTTGGATTCGGGTGAAGCAGGTATGTGACTGTCGACTATGTGAGTCGTACTGGTGGTACCAGCATTCCTAGTGGTGGGTGGCGTTTCGGAGACGGGAGCTGGCGAGGAAGTCTCAGAGTCAACAGCGAAGGGAGGTACACTGACTATTTTGAGGTCAGCCATGTCTGGCACTTTGGGTTCTTCTTCTGGAGGCACTTCTGGATCAACTGGAACACCAGACTCATTTAGTCTGCTTGCACCGACTTTGTCCTCCAATATTCCAACTCTGGAGGTCTTTGCCTTTGTCACGCACGGCTTCGAAGTGGTCTTAACGTCGAGGATATCAGGCCTGGCCGTAACAGCTGCACAAACTGCGAGCAGGATCATCTGAAAAAGAATAATATTTGTTTTTTTCTACTTGATAGGTTGCGTTAAGAAAGTCTTAGTAACGGTAACTCAATTCATTATAGACATACCCATCCACCCACCCACGCTCACACCCACCCACACACACACACACACACACACACACACACACACACACACACACACTCACACACACACAGAAATAAATTCTTGCTCTGTTGAAACTAGGAACAGATATTGTAATAAGGTACTACAACTTTTTACTGACCCCTTTAACACCTTGGAATGTAAACACAGGTACATGACATCTAATTTACCTATGTCATCTATTTTGATTAAATTAGAAGCACAATAATCCAGAAGAACGAATACAATATTGTGCTTTTCACTTGTAATTAACGACAGAAGAATCAGTTAACATACTTCATTTGATGTTATTAATATGATGGTTCTTGTCTTCTTATAGAACTTAAGCAGGTAGAATGGATGTCGTAACTGGAATATAACTTACTCAAATTGATAACCCAGAGTTTTGTTTATTAGATTTAGAGAATATAAATAGTTATTTTTGATACAGCCGCTTTCAATGATTATTTTGTTTATTTATAGTCTACTTATGAGTGTTGACACGTTTTCCGATTCCGTAACGCAGCGGTAGCGTTACCATCTACCACGCTAGGGGCCCGCGTTCGATTCCCGGCGGGGTACTGGGTGTTGTATGTCCTTCATCATCATTTTCACCACATTGACTCGCAAGTCGCCGTTGTGGTGTCAACTAAAAAGGACTTGCAAGAGTGCGGCCGAACTCCCCCGAATGGGGTCTCCAGGCCAACAATGCCATACGATCATATCCATTTGTTTCCATTGACATATTTAGACATAAACCATTTTAGATCTTTATAACTGCATAGAAGAGGGAGCTTCCGTTATGTTCTTCTATATTCGTAACATATGGAAGCAATAACACTCGTACACTGTGGATTATGTTAATCAGCAGCATCACAGCAGTGAAAGTATGTGTACCCTGCACTGTTGACTGAATTTAATCAACAGAAAAAGAGGAGAGCCAGATGATAACCGAATGATGAGAGCAGTTGTATCCTTGGGAAATCTAGTTGGAGAAAGTAGTGTAGAAGGATATATTTCAGAGTAAATGTCCTGATGTCAAAATACTAAATCCGAAGAAAAAATGGACACCTTCATTATCTTCCTTTTGTTAGATGATCAGCACGGATATTTCTTCAGAAAATGGCCATATTCCAATCAGTCATGGAAATAATCATGAGCATGGGAGAAATTAGAATTACATCGATACTTGATGTATTGGGTTTGACATGATTTTGCAGCGGTTTTCCATAAGTTCCATAAACAAAAGTGATATACGTAGCAATGACGTATTCATCAGTTATATTTTCTCCTCCATTATATACAAGAATTAGTGAATGTTGGGTTAAATTTTCAATTACGTGACTGTAGAAATGAGTTGTTTTTGAGATGAAGAACTCGTCGAGCTATGTAGCGCAATGCGGGAGGGTGTTCCCGTCGAGTAACTTCACACACTCGTTGTTCTTGGGCAGCGTCTGCAGTAAGTCTCAGTTGTTGACTCTGGATGTTACACATCGGGGAAGCAATGCGTAGTACATCACACCGTCACTGTTTCCTAGATCATTACTTTATATTTTGTGCATGCGCCCAGGTTCTTGTACGGTGATTTTCTGCTTGGTTTTGACTCGGGCTTTCCTTTATTTTCCTTATGTTAGCATAAATAAACTATTTGTCATCACTAGTAACGATACAGGATAGGAATGGTCGGTGTTGTTCACTAGCTAGTTGATGATGAGCAACAGAGATCCACATATGGCCATCTGCTGCTTTTTGTTGTTTTGGCTTAGAGCATGCGGTGCCAAACATCTGGCTTTCGAACCTTCCCCAGTGCTAGCAAATGTCGTACCATGGTGTCATGAGCAAAATTTGTCAGATTTACTAGCTGCCAAGTATATAGACGGGAACCACTGTTCATTAATACGTTTAAACGATGTTCATCAAGCCCCTAACGTCTTCCTGAATGCGGAAACTCACCAATGTCATAACTATCATCATTAAAACGTGAAATCATTTTTTGTCGTTCTCTGTTCAATGACATTTATCCACATACACATCGCAAATGTTTGTGCCTACTTCCGCCGCTGCCAACCCCTCAATTTAACTCAAACATAAGAATACGTCGAAAATGCTCAGACTTCCCCATTGGCACTCCATTTTATAGCGTCCGCAGCTCCACTCACTATCTCCAAATGACAAAATGACAGAATGTAAACTGAAAAAGTAACAGTGACCTACAAATAAAAAAGACAATCGATAAATAAACCCATAGCAACCGAAATACCGACGTGCAAAGTAAGAACGCTACGAATATGCACCACCCTAATAAAACTGGTAAAGTCAATTACTGATGTAGCAAAATCCGAAGGAAACGATTATACAGCCGAAGTTCAAATAGTCCGCTTATATGAAGGCACTCACCAGGGTCTTCATGTCTGCAGAGGGAGAATACCGACGCTGCTCTGTGCCGCTGATCCGACGGCTTAAATAGTCGCGGAGAAGGGTGACCCACTGCCGGGTTCATTATCTCTCAAGCTCTGGTGTCTGTTTATCACACTCACAGTCATATCTCAGTTTTGCACTTGTGCTGACAGTAAGGTACGTTACTCCACGTTCGTATCACAGGTATCTCCACGTGTGAGAAATGTTAGGCGCCTGCCTACAGACGTTTCATCTACCTGTTTACTTCTTCAAGTAATTCTTTATGTCTCATTCTCTCTCATCTCTCTGTATCTCGACTGCGTTGAGAAACATAAGGAATAAACAGAGAAAGTGGTTTGTGTTACTTTGTAGATCCTAATCCTTCCTTAATTTGTTGCCACATTTGTACACAAATGACGTTTACCTGTTTCGTAAGGTAGCACTTCCCCTCTTATCAATCGTTTTGTTGCAGAACAGAGCAAGTACGGTGGCATGAGCTACAGAATTTATTTCCTGGATAAATATATATAATCCCACCTCCAGACATTTGGGTTTTTCTTGTTTCCCTAATTGGCTTCAATCTAATCATATTTCACCCTCTTGAAAGAATATCGCTATATCTTGGATACTCTCCAGGTTAGCCGAGCGCGCTAATGCGCTGCTTCCTGGACTCGGGTAGGCGCGCTGGCCCCGTATTGAATCCGCCCGGCGGATTAACGACGAGGTCTGGTGTGCCGGTCAGCATGGATGTGGATTTTAGGCAGTTTTCCACGTCCTCCTAGGTGAATACCAGGCTGATCCCCACGTCCCGCCTCATTTACATGGCTCTCAGACATCTGAACACTTCCGCTCTATTCCATGGATTACACTAGTCACAGACCATTGGGTACACTAATTTGTATACAGTGAGCGGGGGGGGGGGGGGGGGGAGGGAGGGCGCAGGAAGGGATACCGGCCAGCCCTTCAATTAACATTGCCACATCCGATTAACCATGACAACCCTGCGTATCCACGGGATGAACGGCACAAGCAAAAAAAGAAAGAAAGAATATCGCTATATCTTCTTTCCCGTATTCCG
Source organism: Schistocerca piceifrons (assembly GCF_021461385.2). Taxonomy (NCBI): domain Eukaryota; kingdom Metazoa; phylum Arthropoda; class Insecta; order Orthoptera; family Acrididae; genus Schistocerca; species Schistocerca piceifrons. The sequence continues at coordinate 913,792,754 of NC_060140.1, read as the reverse complement.
CTTTAGTTGTGGCAATGAAATCGTTATCTCGTTCACTAGATGCTTAAACTTTCATTAAATCGTAGTGTTGAAGAATTTTGCGTTGACTACTTCATAGTGGTATAGCGGGCTCCATCCAGGTCACTGATAAGGTCTTTTAAGAAATCAAATTGATTTTCGATGAGTGGTAAACACTTCCATAATAAGAGATCGCCCATATTCTACCATTACATGGCGGTAAAGCACTTAATTTTGCCTCAGGGCCTTTGAGTAAATATCATAGAGACAATTATCGAGCAGTTACTAATAATGTTTCGCACTAATGTCTTGCTATTAAAACGTCCAGTGCTAGCTTGTAACAGGTACACGCGGTTGCTCTAATATTTATTCTGTGAAGCCATTTAAATATTAAGAAGGAAAGTAGCTATCTTATGATGAATATATTACATAATCCAAATTCCCCTATTGTCAGTTTATCTTACTCATCATTAGTCGGTTTACTCATTGCTGAGTATCGTGACATTTCTTTATTCATTTCTATAGTAACTTAAATCTTCGACTAGACATGTCCATCCACAGCGATTGTTAGCTCTTCTTAACATAAGTGATGAGGTATTCCGGTAATCTTTGTTCACTTGGGTCATCCATTTGTTACTGGTCTTCCTCAATGTCTTCTGCCTTGCAAGTTGTTCTCTCCTCAAAAATGTGGGGAAGAAACGTGAACTACTTTTGACTGACATGGGAAGAAAACCTCGTGATGCTAACCGCATCTATAATGGAAGCATTGGTTCTTCTTTCCGCCCATTGTAAAATATTCCCCAAATACCACATCTCAAAGGCATAAATTCGGCTCTTACGCTAACATCCACATTCCACGTTTCGCTGCCATACAAAAATGCAAGGGACACCAATTATTTCACCAAGAGCGTCTTCGTTATTTTGGAAGGCGCTCTGTTCTGTCAGATACTATGTTAGTGAAGAAGATTCGTCGTTTCGTTTCCTTATAGCAGATACATAGTTATCCAACTTGCTACCTATTTTCTTCAGAATCGGGTACTTTTATGTTTAAACACCGCATTTTGGCGATCAAAGACAGCATGTGTTCTTTCCCACGAGAATTCGACAGTACTCTGTATATCAATAAACAGATTTTACAAATGCTGTGCTCCCAGGACCAAACGTTACTTTTCTCTAAATGAATTAGATTACACTAAACTCACACTCTGTCACCTATCACAACACTGTTAATACAGAGTCCGAACAGAATAAGAAAATCAAATTATATGCATATACCAACGTCGCATCCGTTCATGTCTCTCCGTAGAATTTACAAAAAATTATAATTTTGTTTCTTACTAAGTTTGTTTTTGAACAAAGTATCGAATAAACGAAAGTATCGCAACGTGTTACATGGATTTTCGTATTAAGGTATGTGGAGCTGATTAGCTGAATATGGTTGAAGAAATTAAACTTGTTTTCAAAATTAGCTTGTGTTGTTTAAGGAAACTCTTCTACCACGAAATTATTTCACAGTTTTGCTATCGAATAAATCACCTACACAGTCCTAACTGATAAAACTCCCTTCGACGGGGGCAGCCGCTCGGACCGTGACAATACGCCTGCGACCACGCGGCTACCCAACGCGGCCCCTAACTTATAAAATTACTGTTAAATTCGAATGGAATAATGACGGAATGTGGTCATGTGTAGACCCTAGATTTTCAACCAGTATCAAATGGTAAATCAAGCATACTTTCATACAGTATTATACCATCGAACATGCGCAAAGGAATAAAAAAATGTGTTATCAACATTCAGTTCAGTTTTCACAACGGCCTACTGCTCCAAACTTTCTTCACTTAGGCTCATGCGTTTGTCAGACAGAATGTTTTTGTTCATATGAAATGACATTTTTACTTCAAGAGAAGTGACAGTGCGTAGTTCAGAGACAGATTGAAAGTGTTTTACATGTTCGACACTATACATTTCCTTAACTAATTCGTAAGCTGAAAATCGTGGTTTGCAGAGATAACTTCGTTCGTCTTATCTTTTTCTGAAAATCTCACTTCTCCATAAAGTGATTACAAAAGTATTTCAACCCCTGCAATAATTGTCAGAGATTCCAAGAGTTACCTGTGGCTTGCTGATTCGTTATTGTCGCAGGAAAACGACCAAAATTTGATTTGTTTTAAATCAGCTCTTGCTTCACATGCATTTTCTATCACGCTACTTCCATGTCATTAACGCAAGCTGTGTTAGTGGCTTCCAAAGTGTCTACGACCCAAAACAGAGTAAAAAAAGGTTTGGGAGCAGAAATTAAGGCTTCTCAATAGCACGAAGTAAACAGATGTTAACTTCAACCAATTTTTCCGGAATTTGCGGTCTCTTTCCGGCCTAATTTCATCAGAATTATCATAGTTAAAGATGGCAGCACTTAAGTAGGTACCCCTTCATGTTAAAATAGGCTGTGCTGGCAAAGCTACATCTGGAGGTCTACTTCTAAATGGGGGAAAATGGATAGGTGCTTTCAAGAGTAACTTCACTAGGAGGAAAATACAGCATATGACTTACTGTCCGAATTATCAGACCTTTCTTCTTTGTCGGTCCACTTACCTTGTTTGTGTACGATATCAGCGTGTTTACATTATCGTATTTTAGCTGAACCGTTTCAGCTACACGATGTAGCGCTTGTGTTAAACATGTAACGTGCTTTAGGTCAGGATAAAATATTTTAATTGCATTCTTTGCCTTCATCATGTACGGAGCAGGATCGCTTGACAATAATAGAACGCTGTTTTATTTGAATTTGTTGGCACAAAGTACAGGCTCTTTATAAATTAACTATACAAAAATAACCTTTAATTGTGTGAAGGGTGACAATTTACGGAAGTGTTTGATACGCCAATGAATGTAGTATATTTCAAGTTTTATTTCCTTATAACAATGTTAACTCCCAAGGTTCCAGCTAGGTGGCATTGGCAAATGAGTTATTCTAATAGTCATCATCGAGTCGCACAATGCCGCAGAGCACGTGGAATGTTCTTTATAGTTTCATGTATGTAAATCCGCTACTACAGTTCAGAGACCGTTCAAGTCACCACCTCAAAAACTATTATTAACTGGTACAATTATTTCACCGAAACTGGCTGTGCATCACATAGGACGCTGGGTCATGGTAGGTCAGCAATCCCTGACGCAGCAATTGAACAAGTTCGGCAGTCTTACTTTCGTAGATCAGGTACATCAAAGAGATTTGCCAGGTTAGAATTGAATATGCGTAGTGCTACAAGTTTAAAGAGAATATATAAAAATAACGCTGAGTTTTGTGTGTAAATGGTTAACAGAATATACACTGAATATTTCATAATAAAAGTGTATTCAGTGAAGAAGACCCCTTTCATACCTGCGGTAAAGTGGATCTGTATAATGTTCGGATGTTTGGTGAGCCGAAAGCACGTCATGTAATCGAATGTGTACGGGACTCGCATAAGGTAAGGACATTTTTCGTGTTCCAAAAGGTAGCTACATTGAATATTTGTAAACAAAACATGAAGATATGTACATTCAGTGCTCTATCAAATATGTCTGTAAGTTTTTTGCCTTTCTCACAATTAATGGTTGCTTTTATACAACTAATTTATAAACTTTTTTGCACTGATTTTTATCAGCGTATACCGAACCCAGGGCACTTGTGCTAACTTTAACGTTCCCAGGCAATACCAAATTAGCAAAATTAGTTATATTCTCCACGTTTGGCGCAATTCTTACTGAAAGAAAACGTTAATAAAAGATGCTAGCATGGAAGTTATTGCCATATGTGCCCTGAAGCTAGAAAAATTATATCATTTGCAGTATAGACCCAATGCAGTTATATCAATGAAACGCTTGGATTGTGCATTTACTCTCCCGATGGCAGAAAAGTGCAAGCATTCATGCAACACACATCTGCATGGAAATCCAGGCCCTAGTCATGAGTTCGAACTGTATTTTGTGTTGTTGTAGAGTAAATACTTCTCGTAACATATGTCAATGTTTATTTCAAGCCTTCAATAAGCTATTGCATTACTAACAACAACCCGATTTTGCACATCTATTTGTCTGTTTAAACTGTTGTTTTTCGTATACAGTGAATGTGGCAGTTTTGTTCAGACGATGACAGCAGCAACGGTCTTTTCTCAGGTACCTTCTTCAATTGTATGCCATCTTTTTACAATGATCTTTACCGTCGTTGTCTCATGTGTCACATCGATACATTCCCCAGGCACAAACCTTTAAATGGACAATTTCGTCCTCATGAAAACTGAAAAATACTAGAAAGAACAGCAGTTCGGTCGAAGAAGAAGACTTACTTATTGACGATTCTGGTACGTGAACAGACATTGTTTTTTGTATTTGTTTACTTACTGCACAAAAATTCTGGCTCCCCACCATTACACTTCACTAAAAAAAGCATGTAAAATCGATATCACTGTTGTATCCATTTTAAGACCTATCTCCCACTCTTACATTTATATCCCTCTCCCCCTCCCTCTCCCATTCTCTGTCCCTCCCACCCTCTCTCCTTCTCTCTCTCTTTGTATGTGTGTGTATTCTTTTTTGGTGAGGGAGGAGGGGTCATTAGTCCTCCAACTGCTTTGATGCGGTCCGCGACTCCCTCCTCTGTGCCAGTCTCTTCATCTTAGAATAGCAGCTTCACACAACGGCCTTTGTTGGACGTATTCCAATGTCTGTCTTGCTGTACATCCACTGCAGCTGCCCCTAGTACCATGGAAGGTATTCCCTGTTGTCTTAACATGCGCCCTATCATCTTTCCCTCTTCTCTTGGTCGGTTTTCTACCTATTTCTTCCCTCACCGATTGTGCAGAAAATCATGTTATCCCTGACCTCATCAAGCTATCTAATTTTCACAATGTTCTATAGCACCACATCACAAATGCTTCAATCTCTTCTTTACTGGCTTTCTCAACGCACATGACTTATTATGATACAATGTTTTACTCCAAACGTGCAGTCTCAGTAAAGTCTTCCTCAACTTAAGGTCTATGTTTGATGCCAGTATTTCTTCTGAGCAAGAGTGCTTTTTGCCTGCACTAGCCGCTTTCTGTGTCTCCCTTGGTTCGTTCATCTGGTGTTATTTTGCTCTCAAGGTAGCAGAAATAATTTCGTCTACCTCACACATGCACCTAATTAAAATTACTAACTTATGCATACCATTTTTACAAGAAAGTTCTGCACATCATAAAAGATATGGGCCTACGGATATAACACGTAATTATTAGTACATCGAAAAATTATATGAATTATATCCATAAACTGATATTTGAGATAAGAAGCTAATGATTGGAAATGGATGTTTATGTTGTTGCCATCTATTGATTGAACAATACGTGTGAGGCTCATATTTATAAAGTGCTTGTGTTTAGTTAAAAGCTAACCCCTACTGCTTCGATGCGGTTGGCACAATCTTGAAAGTCGGTAAACAATCGTCTCTGATGTCCACTGTGGAATCTACTAATGTTTACGTTTCTATGCAGGGCAATGTTTACAGCTCATGACAGATTTTCGAAGATGGATCATTACAGTGTTGGTGAAAGGAACATGGAACGAGGAGGATGTTCATGTCTCCCACTGAGGATCCAAGCTCAGAAAGTACATTAAAAGACGTTCGAAAGAACTTCAGTAGCTTTACAGTATGGATGTTGTAGGGAGATGGACGGAAGGGTGAACTGTGAAGAAACTGTTAGCATCATTATATTAACAATTGTCGTAATCAGGTTACCTTCCATTCAAAAGGCTGTTGCACCGAGCGACTGTTATATTGACTTGTATATAATAGATTTCAGCTATCAGTCGCCCTTTTGAAATTTTATTGGCAGTTCTAGATATCAGCTAGAAACCAGCCATTCTCAGTGCTAAGAATACAACAGGTACAACAACAGGTACATAGTTAGATGATATAATAAAAAGTTGCTAATAAAGGCTTGACTCATATTGTACTTGTATATTACATACCACTATCATTTTGGATCAATGCATGTAATGCCTGTTGGTAGGGTTTCACCCACAGTTCATTGAATACTAACGGTTGCGGAAGGCGGGCTGTGTGTATAACACATCGATTGGTTACGTAATTTTCGTAACCTTGTTCGAAGACGATGTATCATGTACGAGGACGAAGTGTGCTAGTAAAATAAAATGTATTATGTGATCATTCAAGCTGGTTTTCTAAATCTGAATTATCAAATCATTATACAGACTACCAGGGGTCTGAAGGCATGGACGTTTTTATTATATGTGTGCAAATTAATAATTTGATTCTTACGTGCATTATTGACACAAAAGACTTGTCTTCTGTGAGTGCTACGAGCCATATCCTGCCCAAAAATCCCTTTCGTATAGTTTAAAACTTCTTATTTTGCGTCAGACATTGATTTTGAGCCTGATATCTCAGGGTAATATAGTTTCCAAATGGCTACCGAGGGGTGTCATTTGCAGTGACAACGATAGTGTGCTACATAGGTAGACCAGCAGAGATGGAGCTATGTACTTTCCTGCGCAGCCTCTGGTGATGGTTCCCAGATAAGAAGATTATATCGCTGGGAATAGGAACAAAACAATAATGAATATATTGCGTGTGGACTAACTACTAGATTCAGTACTTATAAACATACTACAGTTGACTCACCTAGTGAAAATTAGTGTTACGTTATCAGGTGTACTGGATTGATTGTATTTTACCGGAAATGTTTCAAAAGATAGTTAATGTTCAAGAGAAACCACTTACAGAAAAATATTGTAATTCTATTTAGCCGAAAGTTTGATCAAATTCGGTCAGAACACGACTTTTCGTAGCAGATGAAACACTTATTAAACAGTATTCTTAAATTCACACTCGCTCTAGGGATGAGGTTTCGAAATAAGATTTTTTATTAACGGTATGTATGAACATTGCTCAGATGAATTCTGAATGAATATTTTAATAGTACTGTTTAACGAAAAATAATAAATGGCAAATTTTGCAACAATGGCAGCATTCTAGCAATTCAGATTTATAAAAAAAATTGAATCAACATCAGATTTCTTTATGTAACGTAACTCATACACTGTCCCTTCATTTGTTTATATGTTCATACGGTTGTAGTGCCAATGTTTCCTTATGATTATGGTTCACTGCAAGATATACAGTGTTCTCGCAAGATGTTTGATGGTTCAAATGGCTCTAAGCACTATGGGACTTTTCATCTGATGCCATCAGCCCCCTAGACTTAGAACTACTTAAACCTAACTAACCTAAGGACATCACACACATCCATGCCCGAGGGAGGACTCGAACTACTCGGCTAATCCCGCGCGGCACGTCGGTCCACAAGCTTTCAGCTGAACTGCTGCCGTAGCAGCCTTGCCCGCCGAGCTGAGAAAGGGAGTCTGCGGAATTCCTCCATGTCACATGTAAGAGGCGTCGGCTGAGGCTGACGAGAATACGCATAACTGTAAATAAAACGAATAAATATCAACTTGCTCATCACTTTTGATTCGCGCCGAAAAACGCTCAACAAATTCCACAACTCCATCTTGACAAAGGAGAAGAGACTCCACTTGGCAAGTCTACAATACTTTAGAATTCTTATGGCAACACCACATATACCTTTTCTGCGGTCGTCTCGATGATCTCTAATGGGGGCAGCACTATTCGTAATCCAGACACTCACTTCATGTCTTGTGTTTATGTTTCCTCTCTTGACTTCCCGACACACAAAAATATAAAGATATATGGTCCATAGATGTTTTGCCCTGAGATGTTCAGCAATGGGAAAAGTAAATCTCTGTCTATGTAAACACGTATAGCTTCGAAAACAGCAAGAGCAACAATTTATATATGTGTTCCCAGTCCACTACGCCAATTCTTTATATTATTTGTGGATGATGAGCCGGAACTGTCAGTGAATTCGGCAGCTATGTAGGTACTATAGGCAACCAACCACTTTCTGAATTTCTATCGATTTACTGCATCACATTATTTGTTGCTAAGATTTTCCCGTGTCAAGTTCTACTCAGCCCAGTCCCGGTAGAAACTTGGATGAGTGTTGAATCTGAGGTCACGGGTTACCGACTGCACTGCTAGTATAGGATATTGGTTACAAGAAGTTGGGGTATATTACGCAACGTTGGCCTAATTCTTTGTTTGAGCGGACGAGTATCTCAATACTGTGCCTAATTTTCATATAGTCTTACAACCTTTGGATCCTTGTTTCTATTTTTGTGCAACTAGTCACACTTAAATATTTTATTTTTAATTTAAACCTTAAAAGGCGTTTCAATCGTGTTTTGCTCATCAAGAGGTGTTTGTACAGACAGATGTTATTCAAAGATAAAATATGGCCAGAAATCAGCGCCCAGAGTTGTCTTCTGCTGGAATGGAGTTGCTGTGATTAATAACAGGCCGGTACTGGATGCAGGTAGTTTTGCATCAGCTGTTATGCCGTTATAATCATGTGATATGTTTGTCTTTCACTTAGTAATTTGATGTTCCTAAGCTTTATGTGCATCGTTGTTACACTGGTGGAGCCGTTCTTCATCATCACCTGTTTTTCATCATAATGGCCAAGCTCCACTGATACGGCATCACTTGTTTTTCCCTTGTTTCGACGAACAGCTGGTGGGTAAGACCTGTCAGAATTTCATTCGCCCCCTCCCCCTTCCCTTGATCATCTCTACTGCAATGTTACAGTTCCCTGTTTGTCTTCATACGTTTTAGTACCAGGTTTTCTTTTAGGTAGATCTTGTTGAACTTTATTTCAAAACATGTTTTAAGTAAACTATATCATCTGATTATGAACCGATATCAATTAATATGACACTATCAGCATCCTACATGCGCAGTGTTATCAGTCGCAATAACGAGGCCTACTTCCAAGCCAGCAGAGGACAACACAGGACATCGTCCTAGTGACGCACTACTCACACTCTCTACTAAACACCTCCGAATAATCCAGCAGCAGAAATTAGACTAGTTGTATGAGATTTTATCATTAACATCTCTAGTGAAAAACACCTGATGATGAGTAAAATATGCTTGTAACGTATTGTAATGAGTTAAATTGATGACAAAATAAACAAATGAGACTGTCAGAAAAAATTAAAAATAATTATCCCACACATATCTTAGCCAACATGCCCACCGTTCACACTGAATACTTGTCCAAATCGAATCTCGACGGGTATTTTGTCGGATCTGGCCCATTCGTCGCTTATAGGGTGCCTAAAGAATGCTGCATTCTCGGAATGCTATACAACTATTCAAACAAATAACATTAGTACTTTTATTTCTATAAATCAAATTGACAATACCTAACTTGTATTTACAAAGGTATCGCAAGTAACATACAAACAGTAATATTCTTCATTATAGACAAAGTTCCTGCAAGTTGCACACGTCACTGACAACTAACGACCGCTATACTAGTAGTGGTAGTAGTAGCTTTATTCATCTGTAAATCTCTTTTTACAAGGATATAGGACATGTCAAAGAATTTACATGTTTAGACCAATTTAAAATAATACTAATTCGTATACACATACATTTACAGACTTTTAGTTAGAGACAGTCATTAGATTTACTCCTGGTATACAATCCGTTTTTACAAATAACTTATTAAATAATGTAGTGCCACATTGTTCACTCATATCTCACTATCAGTCACTCCACACACTATACGCACATTCCAGAATACGCACATTGTTTCATAACACTACACTCACAACACACACACACACACACACACACACACACACACACACACACACACACTGGTGATCACTCGGCCATTTTCTGTACCTTAACTTCCCATTTTCTATCCTGAAAAACTGAGTCAGCAGCCCTCCATAATAAGTGAGATGTTGAGCTCAGAAAGAGGAAGAGGTGTTAGTATTGAGCAATGCATAGTCTGGGAGTAAGTTTTTATAGAAAAGGAAAAGAGAAAGAAAAAACATAGCGTGAAGGTGTTATGTGGAGTGTTGAATATTTTATTATCATTATTATTATTGATTTATATAACATATTTTTACGAAATCCATACTCTGATTTATCTAAGTAACCCTTCAATGTATAAAATGTATTGCATAACAGGTACTTTTTAGCTGCCTTTTTAAATTGGAGATTTATTGAACAGTTTTTTTCCTTGGTAGATATTGCTGTTTTGAGTTTTATGTTTATTTTTTCTTGGGAAATGTAAGCTCTTGTTCCATGGTCATGGACAGAACTGTTTGTGCAGTAATTTCCATTGTTATTTTTGATGTGTACAACTGACTTGTAAATGCATTCACACAGTGGAGTTAAAATTCCCATTGCTTAGAACACATCTTTACAATGAGCTCGACTACCATTTTTGGTTATGATTCTTATGGCTTTTTTCTGGAGTTTGAAAATTGTGTTCATATTTTGTGCATTTGTTCCCCAAAAGGGAATGCCATAGCGAAGAATTGAGTGCACATATGAATAGTATGTAAGTGAAAGACGCTGGATGTTACACACTGATGATAGGATTCTAAGCATGCTGATGACATTCTGTTTCCAAGTATCTTTGTGTGTTCACACCACTTCAACTGAGAATCAATATTCATTCGTACATATTTTGCATTTGTTACACAGTCTAAAGAGGTGCCATCTACATTTAATTTAACATTGTCATTTTCCATCTTCAAACTGAAATTCATGGCATTAGGTCTCTTTATGTTCAATGTCAGTTTATTACTGAAACTTCCTGGCAGATTAAAACGGTGTGCCCGACCGAGACTCGAACTCGGGACCTCTGCCTTTCACCGGCAAGTGCTCTACCATCTGAGCTACCGAAGCACGACTCACGCCCAGTACTCACAGCTTTACTTCTGTCAGTACCTCGTCTCCTACCTTCCAAACTTTACAGAAGCTCTCTTGCTAACCAGGAGAGCTTCTGTACAGTTTGGAAGGTAGGAGACGAGATACTGGCAGAAGTAAAGCTGTGAGTACCGGGCGTGAGTCGTGCTTCGGTAGCTCAGATGGTAGAGCACTTGCCCGCGAAAGGCAAAGTTCCGAGTTCGAGTCCCTGTCGGGCACACAGTTTTAATATGCCAGGAAGTTTCATATCAGAGCACACTCCACTGCAGAGTGAAAATCTCATTCTGGAAACATCCCCCAGGCTGTGGCTAAGCCATGTCTCCGCAGTATCCTTTCTTCCAGGAGTGCTAGTGCTGCAAGGTTCGCAGGAGAACTTCTGTAAAGTTTGGAAGATAGGTGACGAGATACTGGCAGAAGTAAAGCTGTGAGTACCGGGCGTGAGTCGTGCTTCGGTTGCTCAGATGACACATTCCGCCGCCGCCGGCCGTGCTGTGCGGACGTGCGGAGCGGCGTTTGCGGTGTTTACATCGTCGCTGCGAGCGGCCGGCGCTGTGTGTTGAGTGCCCGCTTTCTGCGTTAGTCATAGTCCAGGATCACATTTCTAGAATGACATAATGGAACAGACATCGCGACGCGATACTTTGAGGTTGATTTTCTATCCGAACTACGCCCGACCGAAATCTTACGAAGTTGAGGCATTTATCGAAGAAACTTTCCAGATCAAAGTGGATGAATTGATTGGAATTCACCTGTGGATTGTCAGTCCGACTGTGTTCCTTAAGTTATCCAGTTCTGACAAATGCGACCAAATTGTAGAAGCATGTGGTGGGGTGGCAAAATTCAAACATTCAGACTGACACATAGGGCAGGTCACGGTTTCGCGTGCCGGAATGGGAATAAGAACGGTTCGAATCTTTGAGCTCCCCTTTGAAATAACGCCCGAGGAGATTAACAACAAACTGAGAGACTATGGCGCCATTATCAGCAATGTCGACGAAAAATGGTCTAGCTTGCACAAGTATCCAGTATTAAATGGAGTCAGGCAAGTTAAGATTGACATGCTGAAACCATACCCCTTCGTATCTCTGGATTGGTGGATATCGAGCGATCATCATTTACGATGGCCAGCCGAGAACCTCCCCGGTTTGTGGTTTCGACCCAACACGTCCGCGCGCAGTGTGTTCAACGACGTGTGACGCAACTGCCGACTGGGGAGCGAGACCCGCCTAGTCAGATGGCCACGCTACCCGTGACGTACGCCGCCGCAATTCGCAGTGACGTCGCCCCAGACATGTGTTTCGACAGGGCGGTAGTTGCTTATGCCGACGTTCCTGATGGTAACGTAGCCATGGATACTAGCAGCACAGACGCTACAGGTCCAGCACACTCACAAGACGAGGAAACTGACAGGCGTGAAGAACAAGACCAGGCTAAGACGGCAGAAGAAGGCAGGTGCAAACCACTCGAAGACGTCGGGCAACACGAAGAGGACACGGTTGCCACGTCGGGGGATAATGACCAGCAGCCTACAACTGTTTCACCAAAGAAACGGAAGAAACGTCGAATAGCCCGTCAGGGAGCAGCAGAAATCGCGTCAATCCTGCGTGAAAAGGCAAAACAGATAGGCCAAGAACTGGTTGAGACGACACAGGCAACTCCTCTGGAAGATCGAGCAACAAAAATGAAGACCCGAAATGAGGACACTGAACCCGACCGTGGAATCCACATTCCAGACGGTACAGCTAGTCCGAAGGAACCCTCCACCTGTACCAAAACCGGCCACGCGGAAAGTTACGTGCACGCGAGACTGGGCGGATGACATGGAGGAGCAAAGCCATGATGCAGAGATGGCTGACATACCACAACATTCAGGACGGACGGCACCCGACCGTCGACAAGATGTGTCCACCCGGCAACAAACCACCATCAAAGACGGTCGTGCAGCAGATGATGATGCCGACTTCTTCTAAGTGGAGCAAATATCCACTTCACCTGGCAAACAGTATCCCACCTGACACGGTATAGTCGACATGACGACCTTGCAGGCGTACAGAATTGCGACCTTGAATATAAATAAAATTAGCAGCACCGTCAATCTGAGAAATCTCCAAGATTTTCTGTACGCCGCTGATATTGACATCTTAATGCTGCAAGAAGTAACGGCTATCCGGTTGGACGACATCACTGGCTACAACGCCGTCATCAATCCTGGCAATGACAATAGCCTCGGCACAGCGATTTTGACTAAAGAGGGGATCCTACTTGGCGAAACTGCCTAACAGTAGAGGTCTCGCTGTCACGATAAACAACACCAGGTTTATCAACATATATGCCCCGTCAGGAACCGGAAACAAGCGCCGCAGGGCCGAATTTTTCAAGGAGGACATCGCCCCCCTTTTCGCGGTGCGATTTGAACCAATAATATTTGCGGGTGACTTTAATTGCGTGCTGAGTCCCAAAGATCAGACGCCAAATTTTAACAAATCTCTGGAGCTGGAGAACATCGTCAGAGATTTCCATCTGTTTGATACTTGGGAACTAAAACACGGTGATAGACTAGGTTTCACCTATATCACCAGCCATTCTGCCAGTCGTATCGACAGGATTTACGCAACGTCCAATTTAAGGAGACACGTTTTACAGTCCGAGCTATGGCCCACTATTTTCTCTGATCATATCGCGTACATATGTACGGTTAATTTAGAGAAACAAGGAACTTACAGGGCGAGAGGTCAGTGGAAGCTAAACGTTGCTCATCTTTTCGGATCCTGGATGTCACGCCGCCCTCCACACCACTTGGGCAGAATGTGAAAGGAAGTTCCACTTGTACGGTACGGCGCTGAATTGGTGGCTAAACTGCGCGAAGCCCGCAATAATAAAGACAATGAAAACTTACTCCCGTGAAAAAGTCGCCTGGCGGAAGCGGACATTAGACTTTTACTTCAGCTGTCTGAGAGACTTGTGCTTTCGGGATGCTACAGTCATAACAAATTATGGGCAATTCAACAGAATAAAAGCAAAATTGCTCACCCTGCAGAGACACCATCTAAAAGGCTGTAAAATACGAACGCGTTTGCAGAACGGTACACGAGAAGAAACAACATCGATGTACAACATCCTCCAAGAGAACAAAAGACGAAAACGGAAAATTCTGACGGAACTCAAAACCTCCGACGGGAGACTCTTGACAGATCAAGCTGCAATACGAGACAAGATCCATCGACACTTTAGTGAATTGCTGGCCAACACACAGACAGATGAAACAGCGCACCAAGCTCTCACTGCTAGGACGACAGAGCGACTCACTCCAGAAGAAGCTGATGTGCTCGCAGCGAGAATAACGGACGAAGACGTCGAAGATGCCATCTCAAGGAGCCCAAAGAATAAATCACCTGGACCAGATGGGCTACCCGCTGAATTTTATCAAACTTTTCGCGAACAGATAATTGCTAAATTGACACTCGTCTGCAATGAAATACTAAATGTCGACACTGACCTTCCGTAGGAATTCTGTGAAGGTACAGTGTTTTTAGTCCCCAAAACACCAGGAGGCAAAACCGTGGAGAATCTTCGACCCATAACACTTCTCAATAGTGATTATAAAATCTTCGCCCGTATCATGATGCAAAGGTTCAATTCAGTTATTCGTACAGTGACAGGAGCTTACCAGACAAGTGTGGGGAAGGATAGAACGATATTTCAGACCTTATGCGACTACAGAGACATTATAGCGGTATCGGAAGCCTGCAACATTCGCTGTGCTCTAATGTCGCTTGACTTTGAAAAAGCTTTTGATGAAGTTAATCATTCGTACCTGCCCCGGGCATGACATCCATGCACTTCCCCCAGAAAATTATAGCCTCCGTGAAAAACATTCTGACGAATAGCACGTCAAGAATCAGTGTCAACGGACAACTCAGTCACCCGATCTATATACAGAGTTCGGTAAGACAAGGTTGCCCCATGTCCATGACGCTTTTCGCGATTGCGCTTGAACCTCTCTTAGTATCCCTGACTCGGCAACTCCGTGGACTACATATACACGGACAGAAGATCATATGTCAAGCCTACGCAGACGATGTAGGGGTACTTGTGACTGACGAAAGCGAGGTGGAAACAGTATTTGAAGTTGTGGCGACTTACGAACTGGCGTCAGGAGCTAAATGCAACCGCAATAAATCTGGTATTATGAATCTGGGTCGGGGTATAGAGATCAGAGCCGCTGGACGTATCAACACTGTGGAAAAAATAAAATGCCTTGGAACAGAATATACGAGTAACATCCGCCGCACGGCCTCTCTCAATTATAGAAAATTACTTGCCACATTACGGGCAAGCATAAAACAACACAGCTTGCGTAATTTAAACGTAATACAAAAAGTGCAACTGGCCAATACATACATCACTTCCAAAGTCAACTATGTTGCTCAAGTGCTGCCTCTGCCACGAACCATAGCACACAAAATGCAAGCAGCGCTTGGTTATTTTGTCAGTAGAGGTCAGATATTTAAGGTTTCATATGATACCTTGACGCTATCGACACGCAATGGAGGGCTACATCTGACAGACATCTACCTTAAAGCGCAAGCGCTATACGTTAGCAAAACTTATAAACAGTGGCAACGATCGCCGCGGACCTTAGTGGCTCATCTCTTACGTGAAATCACCCCAGTCAGCAGAGATCCACCAATCGATGTGCATCACATCTCCCACGAGATGTACCACTATAAACATTTTCTTGCGGATTACAGCTATGTACGCCATAGAATACCGGAGAAGGACATATATCGGGTTAAGGAAGTTTACAACACCTTGCTGGAAGGGAAATTGCGCAATCGTGTAGAAAACAAGTTTCTACATTATAACTGGAAAAACATATGGGACAACATATCTGACCCCCATCTACCATCCAATGTGCGATCGACGTGGTACCTCGCAGTCAATAGAAAAATCCCCACCAACTCCAAATTGCACGCGATACGTCTGGCACACACACCAAACTGTTCCAGCTGCAATGTCGTCGACACTGAAGAACATCGTTTCGTCTGTGACGATGTGAAAGACGTGTGGAATCTCTTCCGGCAAAAACTAGCACATGTGCTCCGCACGTCTCCTGACACGATTACACCGACACACGTCCTTCTGCCTGATGACGTGCCATATCCTAACACTAAAAGAAGGTCAGCCAACTGGCTCAAAGGACTGACAGTCCATTACATCTCAACGGCTATGACGAAGACTGAAGCAGATTATTGGATGTACCTGATGACAGAACATCAAAAGCTCGAACGACAAAAGAAATACAAAGAAAATTACGCAAATTTCTTGAACCAAACATTGTCTTACCGACAGAGCTGAAGAACGATCAAACGACATTTTGTTCAATCTCAGGATTCCTTTTTTTAAATTTTTTTAATTTTTTTAATGAAATTCTCTATTCAGTTTCTCATTCATTTTACGCCAACAAGGTGGCTATTTCGTTTACCCTTTGCCCTCGTGTAGCAGCACTAATAGACGCCAGCAGGCTGAAGTACGCCTGGCTCTCCTATAAAAATCACTGGCGCACAATGATTAAAGAATGTAGCGTACCTATTTTCTTTCCACAACCCCAAAAGAAAGGATTTTGTTTACTTGTATACATTTACTTCGACAGTCAACTATCTCAGATTTAATCTGCCAGGTAGTTTCATATCAGCGTACACTCCGCTGCAGAGTGAAAATATCATTCTCACTTTATTACTTATTGACCAATCGTAAACTTCCTTGGGAGCTTCATATGATTTCTCTGCAAGGAGTTCTCTTGTTTTCTCAGTCATCAGCGAAAGGAATTTTTTCACCATGAGTAACACTACTGGGAAAGTCATCGATGTATATCAGGAATAGTATTCGTCCTAAGATGCTACCTTGCGGAACCCCTATATTAGTGTATTTTGGTTCTGATAAGTGTTTTACTAAATGTTTGGATCTATTTGACGTATGTGTTAACTCTACTTTTTGCACCATATCTGCTTGGTATGATCGAAACCAGTCATTAGCTACCCCTCTTGTTCCTAATTCTTCTAATTTATTTAACAGAATCTTGTGGTCAGCCTTATCAGAGGCCTCAGAAAGGTCCAAAATACGCTTGTGACACATTTACCTTTGCCAAGAGCATCAAGTACAACCTTTGTGAATTCTGTTGCCTGTTTTAACTGCTCTGGAAATGTCCCTGATGTGAAGGATTCATTTATCATATTTGTTAAGGGGCCTTGTATAATCTCTAGGCATTGTTTCAGTACACACACTGGTACTTCATCTAAGCCTACTGACGCTTTATTCTTTAGTTTTTGAACAGTTTTATTGACTTCATTCTCTGTGGTTGGAAGCAACATCACTGTATTTAGTGCAACATTATTTACAAGTGTTACATTGTTCCGGGGAATTTTTGCTGTAACTTCTCTGCAATACTTGAAAAATGCTCTTTTGCATGGATTACTAAGTGTTCTGGATCATTACCTTATACCACTCCCTTAGCAGTATGTTTTTCTGCGTTTCTTTGCCTCTCCCTGTTTCCTTTTTTATAACATCCCAGACTGCTTTGTATTTATTCTCTGAATTATATATTATTTTGTCATTAAATGACTTTTTGCAGTAGTCACCACCTTCCTATAGATCTTTTGGTGTCTATGATAGAAATTTAAGCATTCTGGATCAATACGACCCTTTTTCATGGAACTGAGGTATTTAAATGTTTGGGAGTATTTCTTAATGCCTGCTGTTATCCATCTGTCTTTGTGAGATGTTGATACTGACATGCATACTTTTGGAAATGCCTTTTCAAAGTTCGATATAAATAATGTGGAGAATTTAGAGAATTTCACATTCACGTTGGTTTCCCTGGACACTTCATCCCAGCTTGGCTTTGCTAGTTCCTTTGAAAAACATTGTACTTTGATTTCTGATAGATGTCGTTTGTAGGCTTGTAGCGCCGATCTGAGCTGCCAAGGCTGGCAGGAGCGGCACTTGTGTTAACTTGTTGCAGGGTGCGCTCCTGGCGCGGCTCGGTCCTTGTCAGCTGCTACTGGCTGACGTTGCCTCACCGCCTCCTCTGGTCTTCCGTTCTTCATCTTCGTTCCGGCGCTTGTGGTTACTCCAGAACATATATAGACTGCTTAACAAAGTTATTTCCATGTTTTTTGGTGTCATTATGTTTCCCATGTAAGAGGACATCCTAGCCAATTACCGGGAGGTATTTGATTCGTAAGGTGCCCAAATTACCTGTGTAAGTTTTGTGGTTGGATAGGCATCTCTTGCGAAGTACTTGCGATAAAACCTACGGTGCTATCAATTGATCGTTCATGCTCCATGTGAACTTTGTAGCACACCTTACTTTTCGATGCTGTTTATTTTATTGCGTTCTTTTCCTTCGGCCGTAGTAGCTCCAATAACTTATCAGTTTAACATTTTAATCAGATGTAGCCTTAAGGAACACACGATCATGTATTTCATAGTTCGTTTTTGCTCACTGCCCACGTGTACTAAGCGTAATGATACACGTTGCACTCCATTATCTGGTCATTTCACTACATATTAATTAAAACAGAGCAGCTGCAGACTGATCAGTACGACCGAAGTACAGAATTTCGGACTTGCCACTCCTAAGATTACGATACTTTCTCTCATGTGGAATCTACTCCTTATTTCACTTTCAATTTCTAAGGCAGATTTGCTGCAACCCGCGAATACAGAACGTAGATCAGTTCTACAGAGAGACTGTCTAGCGCCAGTGACCATTGACTGAACACATTATTTAATCTAAGTACTGTTTTTTGTGAGCTGTGCTGCGGTAACACCTCACATACGAACTCCACTGCCTGGTAAAGCTAACAGCTACTTTAAGTAAGTTGCAGTAATCAGTTCTTCTAGAATGTTAAGGTGTATCTTTCCAGTAAGATGGGAAGCTGTCAGCCAAAAACCAAAGAGAACATCCATGAAGGCTACGGTGCGACATATCGTTTTACTAGAACTAATCGTAGAGGCAGCTGTCAGTGCCGTGTTCAGGACTGCAATGGTCCCAGCGACAGTGGGGTCACACATTCAGCGCTAGGTTTATTATTCTGCTCCCTTTCTATTAGAGTAGTGTGTGTTACAATTTACACAAGACACGCATTAAGAGCGACTACATCCAAGGTTTCTCCTGTACTAATAACTGTAGCACACAACGCACACTCATACAAGTGTGTCTGGTCGTAAACAAGTGTTTACATGTTGCCATCCTAAAAGGGGGGGGGGGGCTGGGGTGTTGGTTCTTATTGTCAAGAGAAAAGTCTACGTAAGATTAAGAGAAAACTACAGCAGTATTACGTAAAATATATGCATTCTATTACATCCCAAATGAGGCCTAAATCATTAATTGGTGATACAAATTGTGTATTACACTACAACAAACTGAATATCAGTAAACGATAACATACTTGAATGTACTTAAACTAACAGATTTCATTAATACGTCTCTAGAAGCAACTTGTTGCCATATAATAGTAAACTGTGCGTTGTGTGTTGTGAGACTAGAGAGTTTCTACTGTGACTTTACTGCTCATAAGTATACCTACTCATTTTTGTCCACTATGACGCATGTACGTAAGCATTATGTCCCAAGTAAGTCACCACTTTGTCCTCCTAATCTGAGTGGGTGTTTTTGTTTCACACACAATGACCACGTAGAATGTCGAGACGTCAAGAACACATTCTTTTCCGAAAAACTTTAAAAAGGATAAACTTGGATCTTATAAATGTATATTAACATTTAGTGTAAATGTTGAGTTACATGTTTAGCGTGCTGCCTGAGCGTCTGGGACGATAGCAGAGATACCTACTAGCGAGAACCTGCCGTGTACCAAAAGATATAGCATCAGAAAACTACGGTCGAGGAAAGGGGGCGGGTGTGGTTATTAAAACGACTGTAAACTATTTAAAGACACTCCTGTGTAAGATTTTATAGTCAATAGATATTCGGAGCTAGCCACTGGAACTCGGCGAGTTGTAACACTCTTACGTGTATTTTTATACACAGGAAGACAGTTAAAGATACGTGTTCTAATTCTCATGCCACATAGAGGGGTTGACGTAGAGTCATATTGAGAGATTATTTTAATGATTTGCAGAAGGTAACACCTTAAGTGGAGAAAAGCCTACTTTGTTTGATGGGTAGGTTGAAGGTGGTAGCAACAGTTTAGACTAGCACTGATTTCTTAATTTTTTTAATATCACTAAGCTTAATTTTGAAATATCTGAGATGTATTGGTTAGACATTCTGTTACTCAAAACCACGCCATCTAATATACACATTTAGATATCCGCCCATGGTAGTTGAGTGGTCAGCGCGTCAGAATGTCATGCTTAAATTCTTAACAGCCCGGGTTCGTTTCCCGGCTGGATCTGAGATTTTCTTCTGTCAGGGACTGGGAGTTGTGCTGTCCTTATTATCAGCATTTCATCCCCATCGACACGTAAGTCGCCGAAGTAGCGTTAACTCGAAAGACTTGTACTAGACGAACAGTCTACCCGACGGGAGGCCCTTGCCACATAGCATTTCCATTTTTTATACACGTTTAGATGAAAGATATAGCTCCTGTGGTCTAGCGTCACTTGACTGGTATTTGTGGTTAGGAAAAGCGAAATGTCTTGCCAGCTTTGCGATGTTAAAGTCAGTGTAATAACATAAAAGTGTTAATGATATTTAAACGACAATAGCGTGAGGGGACGCCATTGAAAAAAGAGCGACGAAAAAAAGAATGTTTAAGACAAAGATGGCAGGTTTCATTACATGCTCTTGCACTAAAAGAACAACTAAAATATTTTTTCTGGAGAAATTAGTTGCGCTGTGACATATCATCGTGAAAAATAATCCTGAATGGCTAGGCGCACAATTAACAAAAATAGCACTGCTCAGAATGCGGTAGGAAGTTCTTTCTTGAAGTCTAAAGAAAGCCCTTAGATCTGCTGAAAATTTTTAACGAGTACGCACCGATCTTTGAATACCTGTAATAAACGTAATTGATTCACAAAAGAATTATTAAGTGAAAGCTCCTTCGAAACCTTAATACTGATCTGGCTACGATTATCTCTATAGTGATATGAGATACCACTACGTATGAGCTACAAAGGGCCAAAATCATTGATAGCTATTGATGGCTATTGTTACAGCTGCTTTTCGTACGCGGAAGTAAGAAAGAATACTTAGATACCTAATACATCACCAGTACCGAGAAATGGAAGAAGATTAGAGTGCAACATGCCGTGCACGACGGGATCATGTTTGACCGAACATGCACACAGTTTGGGGAAAACAAGGGGAAGGTAATTGGCCGTGCCCTAAGTAGAGGGCTTGGACGAAATGATGGGAACATCGAGGGAAATCCATAGTTGAACGTAACTGCAGATGCTAGCCGAGACTACCGGTTGCGCTGTTTTATTTCATCACGAACGCCACCCGTGCTTTCCACCGTTTCCATCTTCTGGTTGAATTAGCGTCCCCAAGAGGTAAACATGGCGAGCGCTCGGTTCTTACTTGGGCAGCCCATATCATGGCATTCTAAGGGTCCCACAGTAGCTTTGCAAGGTCGCCTTACCGCCAACGATTATGTCACCCTTTTGGCTGATCAGGTCTAGCCCATGGTTTGGTGTTTGTTCCCCAATGGTGATGCCGTGTTCTAAGAAGACATGGACTATGTTCATACAGGGCTAGTTTTGTGAGAACGAGGCTGAATTGTCACAACACTCCTGGCTGCCACAATGACTAGACTTCAATAGTGTTCGCCTTTAAGGTTTATGTTGCAGAGGAGAGCGTGTGAATGCTATCCATCTGCATCATCGTTACGTGAAATTCTCACTGTTTAACAGGACCAGTTTTTAGGGTAATAACCGAAAACATAAGTCATGGTGGTCTGATGTGTATTTTAAACGCTATTCTCCAGAATACTGTACCACTAAGCTACCACTGAAATACCTTGCTCTGCACTGCAAAAGAAGATTTTTGATTTTCGTTGTGAGACGTTTATTCTGGCTGTTACCGTACCTTTGTGCCACTGACAGCACCAATTTGATTTGCAACTGTGTATTAACGTCATTGATTTCGTATAGGAGTAAATTTCGTAATTTCTTCTCATTTGGCGCTTACTCATTTTAGCTGTAGTATCTGACGATTAATTTATTGTAGAATATAGTAGAATTGTAGAGAACTAGTTTAGCTGGTATATGGGAATATATTCATTCTTTTATTTTTTATTTTATTTTTTTATTTTTGCTACTGTAGTGTAGCTGGTTCTGTTTTTTGACCTTCCATTATAGAATTCTGTGTAGTCTTAGTCATCCAAAGAAAATTTTCCTTGTTTGAGGCTCATACAATTATATACTACGATGTGAATCCCCAATACACCATAAATTAAAAATTGGTTTATATATTGCAACCATTTACTCAAAAATATGTAACTGAAACTCCATTTTCAAACAAGAAAACTGTTTTATTTGATACAGTATGTTCAAATGTTATGGATAAATAATACAGCGATCCTTCCAGTTTTGTACTTTTTACCGATGAGACAATCGACTGGGTTTCCAGCTAGCATAGCAGCAGCAGTTGTCAGCTAGCAGCAAGTAGCTTCAGGAACAGGAACCGGGCCACCAGCGACGTCTATCTTGGTTGGTGCTGAGCTGCCTGGTGCTGCAGTCGGTTGGAAGAGAAACTGGTCTGGTGAAATGCCAACAGCAGGCACACTAGCAGCTGGCATTATTAAAGGAAAACCATGCTGGGGACTCTTCATGGCAGCAACAAGAGGAGAGTGCAAGGAGGGGAAGCCGACGTTAGAAGGTAAGCAGCGGACCGTTGTACCAAGTGGAAAACATACGTAACCTGTGCTGATGGGAAAACTGTGAGGTACAGTGTAAAAGGGAAAGTGGGAATTCTGGACAGAACTGCATGGGTAAGAAATGCTTGGAAAGACAGGTAGGTTACTGGAGGGGATGTTGACATGCAGTTTGGATTCGGGTGAAGCAGGTATGTGACTGTCGACTATGTGAGTCGTACTGGTGGTACCAGCATTCCTAGTGGTGGGTGGCGTTTGGTAGACGGGAGCTGGCGAGGAAGTCTCAGAGTCAACAGAGAAGGGAGGTACACTGACT
The DNA here is from genome assembly GCF_021461385.2 of Schistocerca piceifrons. Classification (NCBI taxonomy): domain Eukaryota; kingdom Metazoa; phylum Arthropoda; class Insecta; order Orthoptera; family Acrididae; genus Schistocerca; species Schistocerca piceifrons. The sequence goes on along the minus strand of NC_060140.1, from coordinate 913,769,743 downwards.
ATTTTGAGGTCAACCATGTCTGGCACTTTGGGTTCTTCTTCTGGAGGCACTTCTGGATCAACTGGAACACCGGGATCATCTAGTCTGCTTGCTGCCATTTTGTCCTCCAAGACCCCAAGTCCGGAGGTCTTTGCCTTTGTCGCACATGGCTTCGATGTGGTCTTAACATTGAGGATGTCAGGCCTGGCTGTGACAGCCGCACAAACTGCGAGCAGGATCGTCTGAAATAAAAAACAATATTTATTTTTTTCTGCTTCATAGACTGAAAAACCTTACTAACGATCACTGAATTCGTTCTAAACACACACACACACACACACACACACACACACACACACACACACACACACACATTAAAAATTCGTTGCTCTGTTGAAACTAGAAATAATACTCTAGTAACGTACTAAATCTCGTTACTGACAACTTTAAGACCTAGGAAAGTAAACACGGATGCATTTCATCTAATTTACCTACGTCATCTATTTCGATTAAAATAAAAGCACAGTTATTGTGTAGAACACAATATACCTCATTTTATGATATAACTATGAAGGTTGTTGTATTCTTAGAATACTTAAAATGGTAGAATGGTCATCGTAACTGTAAAATAACTTACACAAATCGATAATGCAGTTTTTCATTTATTAGATTTTGAGAATATAGACCGTTAGTTTGGATACATTCGCTTCCAAGGATCATTTTGTGTATGTTACAGTCTACTTAGACCATTGTCTCATTTAGATATAAACTGTTTAGATCTTTGTAACAACATGCAAGAGGGAGCTTGAATGATATTCGTCTACATTCGGAACATACAAAAGTAATAATACTCGTACACTGTGGATGAAGTTAATCGGCAGCATCACAGCAGAGAAAGTACGAGTAAACTGCACTGTCTGTTGACTGAATTTAATCAATAGAAAACGGGGAGACCAATATTACAACCGAATGATGACAGTGGTTGTATCTTTGGGAATCTAGTAACAGGGTGTAGTGTAGAAGGATACATTTTAGCGTCCTGATGTCAAAATGCTGAACTCGAAGAAAACACGGAGCCTTCATTATCTTCCTCTCGTTAGAGGATATTTTTTAAGAATATCTTAATATTCGTATCTTATGGAAATAATTATGAGCATGGGGGAAATCAGAATTGCACCGTTACTTGATGTATTGGGTTGGACATAATTTCGTAGCGATTATCCATATGTTTTATAAACAAAACAGATACACGTAGCATTGATGTATTCATCAGTAACATATTCTCCTTCACTAAATACAACAATATGCGAACGTTGGGTTAACTTTTCGATTCCGTGACTGCAGAAATCAGTTGCTTTTGAGACACAGAACTCGTCGAGTTGTGTGCGGAGCGCATTTCCATCTGGGAACGAGGTACCTTGAAGGTTGTCACACGGACAAGGGTGCTGTGTAGTATTTATTGTCAGTTTAGCGGAATGCGGGAAGGTGAATGCAAACTTAAGAATATGTCTGGAATGTTCCGGTTTCTCCGTATTCTAGCGTCCACTGCTCCACTCACTGTTTCCAAATGAAAAAATGGCCATTTGTAAACTGGAAAAGCAGCACTGAACTACAATCGATAAGTAAACTCATAGCAACCGGAATACCGACATGCGTAACTGAAACGCAACGAATATATACAACCCTAATGAAACTGGTAATGTGAGTCGATGATACAATAAAATCAGAAGGAAGCGCTTATACAGCCGAAGTTCAAGTGGTCCGTCTAAATGAAGGTACTCACCAGGGTCTTCATGTCTGCAGACGGAGAATCCAGACGGTGTTCTGTGCCGCTTACCTGACGGCTTATATAGTCGTGGAGGAGGGTGACCCGCTGCCGGGTTCATTATCTCTCAAGCTCTGGTGTCTGGTTATCACACTCAAAGTCATATCTCAGCAGTCAGCAGTTTAGCACTTGGCGCTGCCAGCAAGCTACATTACTCCACGTTCGTATCACAGGTATCTGCACATGTAAATGATAGGCACCTGCCTACAGACTTTACATCCACCTGTTTAGTTCCTCAAGTAATTCTTTCCGCCTCATTCTCCCTCATTTCTCTGGATCTCGAGTGCTTTGAGAAACATAAGCAATAAACAGAATAACTATTTTGGTGTTTCTTCGTACATCTTAATCCTTCCTTACTTCGCTGACGATTTGTACACCTTTTTCGTAGATAGTATTTAATGTCTTAACATTCTTGTTGTTGAACAGAGGTGGCATATGCTACAGAATCCGTTTCCGGGATAAACATAGGGAATCCCACCTCAAACCTTTTCATTTAGGTTTTCCGTGTTTCAATAGTTGGCTTCAATGTAACAATATGTAGTTCGCTCGAAAGATTATCGCTCTATCTTCTTTCCAATGCTCCGCGTTGACTCTGGCCGTGAAATCGTTATCGCGTTTATTAGATGCTTAAACTTTCATTAAATCGTAGTGGTGAAGAATTTTACGTTTTTGACTACTTTATAGTAGTATAGGGGGCTCTATCCAGGTCGCTATTAACGTATTTTTAAAATCAAAATGATTAGAGATGACTGGTAAACACTACCATAATAAGAGATCGCCCATATTCCGCCCAAACGTTGCACTAAGGCACGTACAATTTTTCTCAGGGCCTTCGAGTCAATATTAGAGAGACAGTTATCGCACAATTATTAATTATGTTTAGTACTGATGCATTGTTGTTAAAATGTCTAGAGTTAGCCTCAAACAGGTAGACGCGGTTGCTCTATTGTTTTTTGCAGCAGTTTAAATATTACGAATAAAAGTTGCTATGTTATGATGAAAATATTACATAATCCAAATTCTTGTTTTTTCAGTTTTTCTTAGTCGGTTTACTCATTGCTGACCGACCTGACCTCATTTCTTTATTCCTTTCTAAAGTAATTGAATCTTCGTCTAGACGAATCCGTCCACAGCGATTGTTATCTCTTCTTAACATAATGTGAAGAGGTATTCCGATAATCTTTGTTCAGTTCGACCATCCATTTACTTTCCGCTGTTCCTCATTATCTCCTTCCTTGCAAATTGATATCTTCTCAGATATGTGGAGAAGAAACGGGAAGATAATCGTCTCGTCATGATAACGTCTTCTATAAGGGAAGCATAAGGTCACCTTTTGAGCCTATTGTGAGATATTCAGCAAACACTACACCTCAAAGGCATAAATTCAGCTCTTGCACTAATATCCACAGTCCACGTCTTGTAGCCGTACAAAAACACTAGGGACACCAATGATTTCACCAAGCGCATCTTCGTTGCCTTCGATGGTGCTCGGGTCTGTAAGATATAATCTTAGTGACTTTAACCAAGGAGGATTCATAATTTCGCTTATTTATAGCAGATACACAGTTATTCTACTTGCCACCATTTTCTTCACTCTCGGGTACTTTTAGGTTTAAACAGCGCCTTTTGCCGATCACAGACAGCATATTTTCTTTCCCACGAGAATTCAACAATACTAATTTTGAACAGCCATGTCCTCTTTACAAATGTTGTGCTCTCAGGCCAAACCTTATTTGTCTCTAAGTGAACTACATTACGCTAAACTCACACTCTGTCAGCTTTCACTAAACAGTTAATAGAGATTACGAACAGAATAAAAAGATCTAATTATGTACATTTATCAACGTGGCCTGTGTTCATTTGTATCCGTAGAATTCACAAAATAAATTGAATTTTGTTTCTGACTGAGTTTATATTTCAACAGATTATCTAAAAATCGAAAGTACTTCAACGTGTTAACTGGCTTTTACTATTAAGACATGTGGAACTGATTAGCTGAATATAGTTCAAGAAATTTATCTTGTCTTACAAAATTAGGTTATGTACTTAACAAAACCCTTCTACCACGAAATTATATCTCAATTTTTCTATCAAATAAATCACCTACACAATCCCAACTGCTAAAATTACTGTTAAATTGATATGAAATAATGATGGAATGTGGTCATGAGTAGAGCCTAGATTTTCAACCAGTATCAAATTGTAAAACATGCCTATGTCCATGCAGTATTATACCCAAAATGACCTTCTTATTTCAAGAGAAGTGACACTGTTTAGTTCACTGAAGAAGTGTCGGACAAAGACAGATTCAGTTGAAAGTGTTTTACATGTTCGCCACTATACATTTCGTTACAATTTCATAAACTCTTATTGTCAAAAGTCTGACGTCTATGTAATATTAAGAGAAAACTACAGCAGTATTACGTAATATACACGCATTCAATTAAGTCTCACGTGAAGCCTAAATCATTAGTCTGTGTTGCAAATTGTGTATTACACTACAACAAACTGAATATAAGTAAACGATAACATATTTTAATATAATTAAACTAACGAATTTCATTAACACACTCGCTAGAAGCAAATTGCTGATATACAGTAATAATCTGTGCGTGGTACGTTGTGAGACTAGAGGGCTTCTACTGTGATGTTACTCATTTTTGTCCACTACGGTGGAGACTAGAGGGCTTCTACTGTGATATTACTCATTTTTGTCCACTAAGGCGCATTTATGTAAGTATTATGTCCTGACTAAGACACCACTTTTTTCTCCTAATATCAGTGGTTGTTTTCGCTTCACAGCTTCCACCACTGAGAATGTCGAGACGCTACTTAAATCTTCGTCTACGAAAAACTGTGAAAAGAATAAACTTGAATCTTCTAAATGTGTGTTGGTAATTGGTGTAAATGTTACGTTACATGTAACGCACGCTGCTTGCGAGAGGTTGGATGATAGCGGAGATACCTACTAGGGAGAACCTGGAGTGTAGATGCTGTCAGGCGCCAAAGATACAGCGCCAGAAAACTCCGATCGGAATAAGGAGACAGACATGGTTATTAAAATGACTGTAAAGCATTAAAAATGTCTATGTAAGTTTTTATCATCAGTGTATATTCGCAGCCAGACACTTGAATTCGGTGACATGTAACATTTTATACGTTTATGTTAATATGCAAGAAGACATTAAAATGAGCGTGTTCTAACTCCCATGCCACATAGAGGGGTTTGAGTGTATTTGTCGGAACACTACGTAGAATCATACTGGGAGATTCCTTTATGGTTTGTAGGAATTAACACCTTAAGGGGAGAGAAGCCTGTTTTCTTTGGTAGCATGAAATGTGGCGGCGATACTTTAGACTAGCACTGATTTTTTAAATTTATTGTAATATGAGTAAGCTTAATTAGGAAATATGTGAGACGTACTGGAAAATCAGATATTTCTTTTATTCAAAACCACGCCAACTACTGTACAAGTTTAGATGAAAAATAAAGCTGCAGTGTCCAGTATGACTTGTTTCGTATTTGTAGCTGGAAAAGTAGAATCTCTTGCCAACTATGGAATTTTAAATTCAGTGAAATAGCATTACAACATAACGACAAGTGACGTCATTAAAAAAAGAACTCACGAGAAACAAGAAAACTTAAGATAAAGATTGCACGTTTTGTTATATGCTCTTGCACTAAAACAACAACAAAAATATTTTTTTCTGGAGCAACTGGTTGCTGCGACATCTCAGTTTGAAAATTAATCCTGGGAAGACAGCCGCACAATTAAAAAAATTAGCACTACGCAGAATGCGTTGGACGTTTGTTGGACGTTCGATTTTCAAGCCGAAAAGAAAAAACCTCAGACATGCTGAAAATTTTTAACGATCACGCATCGCACTTTGCATGTCTGTAAAAAAGTAATATATTCATAAGCAACTATAACGTCAAAGTCCCTTCGATCCTTATTGCTCATCTGCTACGTTTAGCTCTATAGTGGTACCAGAAACCATTAGATATAAGCTACAAAGGGCCAAAATTATTGATAGCTAGTGCACAGTTGCTTTTAAGGCGCAAATAAGAAAAGAATAAGAAACTTCCTGGCAGATTAAAACTGTGTGCCCGACCGAGACTCGAACTCGGGACCTTTGCCTTTCGCGGGCAAGTGCTCTACCAACTGAGCTACCGAAGCACGACTCACGCCCGGTACTCACAGCTTTACTTCTGCCAGTATCTCGTCTCCTACCTTCCAAACTTTACAGAAGCTCTCCTGCGAACCATGCAGAACTGCACTCCTGAAAGAAAGGATATAGCGGAGACATGGCTTAGCCACAGCCTGGGGGATGTTTCCAGAATGAGATTTTCACTCTGCAGCGGAGTGTGCGCTGATATGAAACTTCCTGGCAGATTAAAACTGTGTGCCCGACCGAGACTCGAACTCGGGACCTTTGCCTTTCGCGGGCAAGTGCTCTACCAACTGAGCTACCGAAGCACGACTCACGCCCGGTACTCACAGCTTTACTTCTGCCAGTATCTCGTCTCCTACCTTCCAAACTTTACAGAAGCTCTCCTGCGAACCATGCAGAACTGCACTCCTGAAAGAAAGGATATAGCGGAGACATGGCTTAGCCACAGCCTGGGGGATGTTTCCAGAATGAGATTTTCACTCTGCAGCGGAGTGTGCGCTGATATGAAACTTCCTGGCAGATTAAAACTGTGTGCCCGACCGAGACTCGAACTCGGGACCTTTGCCTTTCGCGGGCAAGTGCTCTGCCAACTGAGCTACCGAAGCACGACTCACGCCCGCTACTCACAGCTTTACTTCAGCCAGTATCTCGTCTCCTACCTTCCAAACTTTACAGAAGCTCTCCTGCGAACCATGCAGAACTAGCACTCCTGAAAGAAAGGATATAGCGGAGACATGGCTTAGCCACAGCCTGGTTCTGCATGGTTCGCAGGAGAGCTTCTGTAAAGTTTGGAAGGTAGGAGACGAGATACTGGCAGAAGTAAAGCTGTGAGTACCGGCCGTGAGTCGTGCTTCGGTAGCTCAGTTGGTAGAGCACTTGCCCGCGAAAGGCAAAGGTCCCGAGTTCGAGTCTCGGTCGGGCACACAGTTTTAATCTGCCATGAAGTTTCATATCAGCGCACACTCCGCTGCAGAGTGAAAATCTCATTCAAGAAAAGAATACTAAGGTATCTGACACATCTTGGCCGAGTTATCATGAAATGAAGGAAGATTAGAGTTTAACATCCCATATATAACGAGATCATGCTTGATCGAATACGCTTACGGTTTGCGGAAAAGAAGGGGAAGGTAATTGGCTGTAATCTTTAAACGATAAAGGGCTTGCGTACAAATATGGAAAGACAGTGGGAAATGCATATGACTGCAGATTCCAGCTAAGTCTACATGTTGCGCAGTTTTATTTGACCATGAACGGCACCTTTGCCATGTCCATAATTCGTTTCAACGGTCGGTCATGGTCAGATTAATACTCTGTGTAGTTTTGGGTAGTTCCATATTCCATAGATCATTTTGCAAGGTAGATAATAGAGATGTGGAACGAGTCATTTTGCATTCAAATCGCAAGTTGGTTTGTACATGTAGTTGCATTTTGGATATTTCTTAAAGAAAATGTATGCAGATGTGAGTTAGTAATTCCCATGCACTACCTTTCACAATAATAGAAATTCTGCTACAGAATAGAAGTAGTTGTCAAGAAGAAAATTTCTGAATTACGCAGAGGCTCATTGGATACCAACGTGGGCAAAATTGTGGTGGTCATGTACTGGGTGCTTCCGCAAACAAGGCAACCATAGTTCTTGTTGTTTCAAGG